>NC_061514.1:37367080-37416582 GCF_022539505.1 Lolium rigidum | reverse complement strand
ACATATAATGTGCATAAAACATGTAGGTATCATCAATAAAGTAGCATGGAACATAAGAAATTATCGATACGTTGGAGACGTATCAAGCACCACGATCCACATGAGTTAGTCAATGAGTTGAAAACTATATTTGAAACTCATGCGGCCGTGGAATGCTATGAAGCATCGAAACACTTCTTCAGCTGCATGATGGAAGAAGGCAGCTCCGTTAGTGAGCACATGCTCGCCATGACCGGGCATGCGAAGAAACTCAGTGACTTGGGAATAGTGATTCCTAACGGACTGGGGATTAATCGTGTCCTTCAATCACTGCCACCTAGTTACAAGAACTTTGTGATGAATTACAATATGGAGAACATGAACAAAGAGTTACCTGAACTCTTCGCCATGCTAAAATCTGCTGAGATTGAGATTAAGAAAGAGCACCAAGTGTTGATGGTCAACAAGACCACCGAGTTTCAAGAAACGGGGCAAGTCTAAAGGTAGAAACAAGAAGGGTGGCAAGAAAGCTGCCACGCCTCTGTGAAACCTAAGGCTGGCCCTAAACACGATGCTTGAGTGCTATTACGCAAGGAGAAGGGACAACTTGGAAGCGTAATTGCTCCAAGTATTTGGCGGATCCGAAGAGCGGCCTTGTCAAGAAGAAGAAAGAAGGTATATCGATATACATGTTATAGATGTTTATCTTACTGGTTCTCGTACTAGTACCTGGGTATTTGATACTGGTTCGGTTGCTCATATTTGTAACTCGAAACAGGAAGTAAGGAACAAACGAAGACTGCTGAAGGATGAAGTGACGATGCGCGTTGGAAATGGATCCAAAGTCGATGTGATCGTTGTCGGCACACTTCCTCTACATCTACCTTCGGGATTAGTTTTAAGCCTAAATAATTGCTATTTTGTACCCGCGTTGAGCATGAACATTATATCTGGATCTTGTTTAATGCAAGACGGTTATTCATTCAAGTCCGAGAATAATGGTTGTTCTATTTTTATGAATAATATCTTTTATGGTCGAGCACACGAAAAGAATGGCTTATTTACGTTAGATCTCGATAGTAGTGATACACATATACATAACATTGATGCTAAGCGAATTAAATTGAATGATAATTCTACTTATATGTGGCACTGTCGTCTTGGTCATATTGGAGTGAAACGCATGAAGAAACTCCATACCGATGGATTACTTGAATCACTTGACTTTGAGTCACTTGATAGATGCGAAGCATGTCTGATGGGAAAAATGACTAAGACTCCATTCTCGGGTATGATGGAGCGAGCTACTGACTTATTGGAAATCATACATACAGATGTGTGCGGACCAATGAGTGTAGCATCGCGCGGTGGTTATCGTTATGTTCTAACCTTCACAGATGATTTGAGTAGATATGGGTATATCTATTTAATGAAACATAAATCCGAAACTTTCGAGAAGTTTAAGGAATTCCAAAGTGAAGTAGAAAATCAACGTAACAAGAAGATTAAATTTCTACGATCTGATCGCGGAGGTGAATATCTGAGTTATGAGTTTGGCATGCATTTAAAGAAATGCGGAATACTTTCACAATTGACACCGCTGGGAACACCACAACGAAACGGTGTGTCCGAACGTCGTAATCGAACTCTCTTAGATATGGTTCGTTCTATGATGTCTCTTACTGATTTACCGTTATCATTTTGGAGTTATGCATTAGAGACAGCCGCATTCACTTTAAATAGAGCACCATCAAAATCCGTTGAAACGACACCGTATGAATTATGGTTTAATAAGAAACCTAAGTTGTCGTTCCTAAAAGTTTGGGGTTGCGAAGCCTATGTAAAAAAGTTACAACCAGGACAAGCTAGAACCCAAAGCGGAGAAATGCGTCTTCATAGGATACCCTAAGGAAACTATAGGGTACACTTTCTATCACGAGATCCAGAAGGCAAGATCTTTGTTGCTAAGAACGGAACCTTTCTTGAGAAAGAATTTCTCACTAAAGAAGTGGCTGGAAGAAAAGTAGAACTCGATGAGATTGAAGAATCTTTGCTCGTTGATCGGAGTAGCGCGATGCCGGAAGATGTTCTGTACCGCCTGCACCGGCAACGAGAGGAAGCTAATGATAATGATCATGAAACTTCAAATGAGATAGCCTACTGAACCTCGCGAGATCGACAAGGGAACGTGCCACTCCTGATTGGTATGATCCTTGTCTAAATGTCATGATTGTGGATAACAATGATGAAGACCACTGCGACGTATGAAGAAGCGATGATGAGCCCAGATTCCAACAAATGGCAAGAAGCCATGAAATCCGAAATGGGATCCATGTATGATAACAAAGTATGGACTTTGGTAGACTTACACGATAGCCGCAAGGCTGTCGAGAATAAATGGATCTTCAAGAGAAAAACAGATGCTGATGGTAATATTACTGTCTATAAAGCTCGACTTGTCGCAAAGGGTTTCAGACAAATTCAAGGTGTTGACTACGATGAGACTTTCTCACCTGTAGCGAAGCTAAAATCTGTGAGGATTTTGTTAGCAATAGCTGCATTTTTCGATTATGAGATTTGGCGAGATGGATGTCAAAACGGCGTTCCTTAATGGAGACATTGAGGAAGAGTTGTATATGGTACAACCCAAAGGTTTTGTCGATCCTAAAAATGCGACAAAGTATGCAAACTTCAGCGTTCAATTTATGGACTGAAGCAAGCATCAAGAAGTTGGAACCGACGCTTTGATAAGGTGATCAAAGACTTCGGGTTTATACAGTGTCATGGAGAGGCATGTATTTACAAGAAAGTGAGTGGGAGCTCTGTAGCGTTCCTGATATTATATGTAGATGACATATTATTGATTGGGAATGATATAGAACTATTAAGCGAGTGTAAAAGGTTATTTGAATAATAGTTTTTCAATGAAAGACCTTGGTGAAGCATCGTATATATTAGGCATCAAGATTTATAGAGATAGATCAAGACGTCTAATAGGGCTATCACGAAGTACATACCTGGACAAGATTCTAAAGAAGTTTAGAATGGACGAAAGTAAGAAAGGATTCTTACCTATGTTACCGGGCAAGGTCTTGAGTAAGACTCAAGGTCCGGCTACGGCGGAAGAAAGAGAAAGGATGAGTCGGATCCCTATGCCTCGGCGGTAGGCTCTATCATGTATGCCATGCTATGTACTAGACCGGATATAGCACATGCTTGTTAGTTTGACTAGCGAGATATCAAAGTGATCCAGGAATGGAACAACTGGACAGCGGTCAAGAATATCCTGAAGTACTTGAAAAGAACTAAGGATATGTTTCTTTGTTATGGAGGTGACCAAGAGCTCGTTGTAACAAGTTACACCGATGCAAGTTGGAACACCGATCCCGATGACTCTAAGTCACGGTCCGGGTACGTGTTTATATTGAATGGTGTCTGCGAGTAAGCTGGGCAAGCTCGAAGCGGTGCACGGTGGCGAAGTCTTCAACGAGATCGGAGTACATAGCGGCTTCGGAGGCTTCATCGAAGCGGTATGGATGAAGAGGTTCATTGTAGAGCTCGGTGTGGTTCCTAGTGCATTGGACCCACTAGTCATCTACTTGTGACAACATGGGTGCCATCGCCAATGCACAAGAACCAAGGTCACACAAGAGGCTGAAGCATATCAAGGCTGTGTTATCATTCGATTCGCGAGTACATCGAAGATGGAGAAGTAAAGATTTGCAAAGTACACACCGATCCGAATGTAGCAGATCCGTTGACTAAAGCTCTCCCTAGGGCAAAGCATGACCAACACCGGAATGCCATGGGTGTTAGGTACCTTACAATGTAATCTAGATTATTGACTCTAGTGCAAGTGGGAGAGCTGTTGGAGATATGCCCAAGAGGCAATAATAAAAGTGGTTATTATATATCTTTATGTTTATGATAAATGTTTATATACCATGCTATAATTGTATTAACCAAAACATTGATACATGTGTGATATGTAAACAACAAAGAGTCCCTAGTAAGCCTCTTAACTAGCTTGTTGATTAATAGATGATTAGTTTCATAATCATGAACATTGGATGTTATTAATAACAAGGTTATATCATTATATGAATGATGTAATGGACACACCCAATTAAGCGTAGCATAAGATCACGTCATTAAGTTATTTGCTATAAGCTTTCGATACATAGTTACCTAGTCCTTATGACCATGAGATCATGTAAATCACTTATATCGGAAAGGTACTTTGATTACATCAAACGCCACTTGCGTAAATGGGTGGTTATAAAGGTGGGATTAAGTATCCGGAAAGTATGAGTTGAGGCATATGGATCAACGAGTGGGATTTGTCCATCCCGATGACGGATAGATATACTCTCGGGCCCTCTCGGTGGAATGTCGTCTAATATCTTGCAAGCATATGAATAAGTTCATAAGAGACCACATACCACGGTACGAGTAAAGAGTACTTGTCAGGAGACGAGGTTGAACAAGGTATAGAGTGATACCGATGATCAAACCTCGGACAAGTAAAATATCGCGTGACAAAGGGAATTGGTATCGTATGTGTATGGTTCATTCGATCACTAAAGTCATTGTTGAATATGTGGGAGCCATTATGGATCTCCCAGATCCCGCTATTGGTTATTGGTCGGAGTGAGTACTCAACCATGTCCGCATAGTTCACGAACCGTAGGGTGACACACTTAAAGTTGGATGTTGAAATGGTAGAACTTGAAAATGGAATGGAGTTCGAATATTTGTTCGGAGTCCGGATAAGATCCCGGACATCACGAGGAGTCCGGAATGGTCCGGAGAATAAGATTCATATATAGGATGTCATTTTATGTGTTTGAAAATGATCCGGTGCATTTATGGAAGGTTCTAGAAGGTTCTAGAAAAGTCCGGAAGAAAGCACTTTGGAAGGCGGAGTCCCGGAGGGACTCCACCACCCATGGCCGGCCAACCCTAGAGGGGAAAGTCCAAGGTGGACTCCCCCCAAAGGGGCCGGCCACCCCCCCACATGGAAGGGTGGGAATCCCACTTGGGTGGGAGTCCCACTTTGGGTAGGTTTCCCTACTACATGGAAGGTTTTTGATTCGGGTCTTATTCGAAGACTTGTAGTCCAACACTTGGGGTTCCACCTATATAATGAGGGGCATAGGGGAGGGGGCCGGCCACACCAATGCCACCACCTTGGCCGCACCCCTTGGAGGCCGGCCACCCCCTCTCCCCAAACCCTAGCCGCCCCACTCCTCCTTCTTCCCCGCACGCTTAGCGAAGCTCCGCCGGGATTCTCCACCGCCACCGACACCACGCCGTCGTGCTGTCGGATTCAAGAGGAGCTACTACTTCCGCTGCCCGCTGAAACGGGGAGGTGGACGTCGTATTCATCAACAACTGAACGTGTGACCGAGTACGGAGGTGCTGCCCGTTCGTGGCGCCGTGATCAAGATCTTCTACGCGCTTTTGCAAGCGGCAAGTGATCGTCTACCGCAGCAACAAGAGCCTCATCTTGTAGGCTTTGGAATCTCTTCAAGGGTGAGACTCGATAATCCCCTCGTTGCTACCGTCTTCTAGATTGCATCTTGGCTTGGATTGCGTGTTCGCGGTAGGAAATTTTTTGTTTTCTATGCAACGAATCCCTACATCGAGTTACAAGTATCAACTTGGCCAGAGCCTCTACTAGCAACGGAGAGCATGCAAGAACATAAACAACACATATATGATAGATTGATAATCAACTTGACATAGTATTCCATATTCATCGGATCCCACCAAACACAACATGTAGCATTACAAATAGATGATCTTGATCATGTTAGGCAGCTCACAAGATCTAAATATGATAGCACAAGAGGATAAGACAACCATCTAGCTACTGCTATGGACCCATAGTCCAAGGATGAACTACTCACGCATCAATCCGGAGGCGGGCATGGTGATGTAGAGCCCTCCGGTGATGATTCCCCTCTCCGGCAGGGTGCCGGAGGCGATCTCCTGAATCCCCGCGAGATGGGATTGGCGGCAGCGGTGTCTCTGGAAGTATTTCCATATCGTGGCTCTCGGTAATAGGGTTTTCGCGACGGAGAGTGTAAGTAGGCGGAAGGGCAACGCAGGAGGGCGCCCGAGGGGCCCACACCATAGGGCGGCGCGGGCCCCTCCTTGGCCGCGCCGCATTGTGGTGTGGCCACCTCGTGGCCCCACTTCGTATCCCCTCCGGTCTTCTGGAAACTCCGTGGAAAAATAAGACCCTGGGCGTTGATTTCGTCCAATTCCGAGAATATTTCCTTTGTAGGATTTCTGAAACCAAAAACAGCAGAAAACGACAGAATCGGCGCTTCGGCATCTTGTTAATAGGTTAGTGCCGGAAAATGCATAATAATGATGTAAAGTATGTATAAAACATGTGAGAATTGTCATAAAAGTAGCATGGAACATAATAAATTATAGATACGTTGGAGACGTATCAATCGGGTATATATAGGAATAATCGAAGTGATGCAGAGACAACGATGTATCCCGAAGTTCACACTCTTGCGAGTGCTACTCTCCGTTGGAGCGGTGTGGAGAACAAGTCACTCCAAACGTACGAGGGCCACCATATTCTCCTCGAGAATTCCCACCAAAAGGGATGTCCTTGATCCACTATGGAACCTTATGGTGGTCATCGAACCCGCACAAAGCTTGGGGCTATCTCCACAACTTAATTGGAGTCTCCCAATAAATCGCCACAAAGGCCTTGCCCTTGAAGAGTCTCCACAACTTAATTGGAGTCCCCAAGAACACCACAAAGACCACAAAGACCACAAAGACCACAAAGACCACAAAGCCATCTAGGGTCTAAACACCCAAGAGGAACAAGCTCTGGGAACAAGCTCCCGAAGTGTATGTCTCATGAACTTTCACCTCCGTGTATCAATGCGGAGAAGTCAAACCGATGCAACAAATGCAATGGCAAGAACACCACAAAGATGCTCAAGTCCTTCTCTCTCAAATTCCAACAAAGCTACAAAAACTATTGGGGAATAAGAGAGGAAGAACAAATAGGAGGAGGAACACCAAATTTCTCCAAGATCTAGATCTAGTGGATTTCCCTCACAAAGAGAGGAATTTGTTTGGTCAAGATCAAGATCTAGATCTAGATCTCCTCTATCTTTTCCTCAAATATGAGCAAGAATCATGGAAGGATTAGAGGGAGAGAAAGCTTCTCAAGGTCAACAATGGAGTAGAGAGAGGGTAGGAGAAGCAACCAACTCAATGGGGAAGAAGGGGGTTATATATGGCCTCCAAAATGAAATATAACCGTTGAAAACGCACCCAAAAACACCCCCCAGCCGGACCTTCCGGGCTTGGCCGAACCAATCTGGACGGCCGGACTCGTCCGACCAAGTTCGGAACATTCCGGGCATAATTTTCGTGCTCGCAGTAATCCGGCCGGACTGAGTCTGGCCCGTGGCCGGACCAATCCGGCCGGCAACGCACCACACACCAAAAATATCGCCATTTTCACATACGAACTCCGATTTTGATGATCCTGGGCTCTTTCGAATCACAACGAAAAGCTCTACAAGATCATGCAGGGAAACATCATAGTAAAACCATAAAGCATAAGATCAAAAGGGGAAAGTTTTAACCTATCTATAAGAGCTAAACCAGTAACACCTCCAATAAGGAAATTGCAACAACTTGAGTTAGAAAACTCGTATTTAGGTGAAATCGATTTAGTTGGAAATAGGATGACAAGAGATACCCCACAAAGAGTGAAAATATAAAGAATAAGTGGGTTAGATTTTTTCATGCATTTAGAGGTGAAACCTCTCAAAACGAAGAACCGGGAAAAACTCCAATATCGAAAACACAACAAGTATTTCATGTGGAATCCGTTTTCGATGAACTAGAGATTGTATAAGATTCAAATAACAGCCATGAAAGATTATGAAAGGATGCAAAGGTTTGAACTCTTTTCAAACGATACGATCAAATTACTCACTCGAGAGCCTCTTGATAGTGCGGCAACTAACCTATAACCCAGTCTCCCAACTAAACCACGAGACCGGTAAGAAAAAAACCCGATAAAGATAAAACCTTAACCTTGCACATTCCACTTGAGCTCGGTGATGACGATCTTGACCGCAACAAGATGGAACGCCTTTCTTGATTGTGCTTGCTTGATGAAGGATTGTTAATTGCTCCCCCATACTCCACTATGGGAGAGCTTCTTCTTCGGCGCATCTTCGCATATCCATGATCACCATATGAAAGGCAAGCTTCAAGCATATGATCTCTTCGAGTTGGATCATCCTGAACTTTCACTTTATTTCTTCTTATTGCAACCTTGAAGCCAATATATGGTCCAATCATTGTCTACGGACAACTCCTACAATTATGACTCAATGCAAACATTAGTCCATAGGGATTTTCATTAATTACCAAAACCACACATGGGGACTCTATGCACTTTCAGATGGTCTCTACGCCACTACGTCATGAACTTCTCGTCCGCCTGGGCGATAGCAATCCTCCGCTAACCTTGGCGGTAGCGCCGGACTTCCCCCTCTAAGCGAAGTGGCAGCTTAGGAGCGAGACTCTCGGCTTCCGTCAGAGACCTGACCTCCAGGAAGTTCATTTCGTTGCGCGGCCGGGCAAACCTCCACGCCGCAGCGTCTTACGCGTGGGAAGCATCCTCCTTCTTGTAGAAGGAGCCGAGCCACACACGCACTCCACCGGCGGTGATTTTAGCCGTGAAATGTCCCCCATGCCGCAAGCGAACGCCGGCGAAGCCCGTGTTGCTACGACAACGAGGGGCCATCTCAATGACAGTGGAGCTCAGAGGATTTTGGTGGTTTTGGAGGAGAGAAGTGTTGCTGATGATGTTGTGTTGGAGGGAACTGCCCAAGAGATGGCTATATGTAGGGAGGCAAGGGGCTGAAACAACGGGAAAACTTGACGGGAGAGAATGGGTGGGAGAAAAGGGCGGGAGAGAAAGGGCGGGAGAAACTGGTGGGAAAGTTTAGCGAAAAAATAAGAAAAAGGGGTGAACCTATGACGAGGGTGGCCGTCGGCGTGTAGAGGGCGCTGTGACGTCACGTGGCGGGAGCAAAAAAGGAAAAAAAAACAGGCCCTGCCGCTATGCCAAGGGTAACCGTCAGCGTTGCCCGATGCCGTGTCAGGGCCGTCATAGTCTCGCTATGGTGGGTCACATGCTCAGGCCTATGCTGACGGCCAGGGAGGTGCCGAGGGCAGCCGAGGGCATCGCTAAACCGAAGAATTTTTTTGCGGGCTGGCCTGGCCGGCCCATTCGACGGCCCCGACTTTTGGCTGTCGGTATATGGGCAAGCCGTTTCGAGCCATTCCTGTAGTGAGAAAGGTATTTGAGAGGCAAACTGTTCTTGACGTGGTGGTATTTGTGACACTTTTATCACTGCGGGAACGGACTGTGATTAGTTTAATTTCCATGTATGTCAACAAGATGAGTTGTCCATGTATAAAGTAGAAACTCAATTCGGCTCCCGGGTGCATATGATCCCTCTATCATAAAAATCTATTTTTAAGTGTTAAAATTCTTTGACAAAAATTTACATGTATATCTCCATAAATATGTGTGTTCATCAAATTCCACGATAAAATGATATTTTTTTGTAGTCTACGTGAAAAGGAGAAAATTTATCTGTGACAAGTATTTGTTTTAGCACTGAATTTTGTTTTTACACACGCCACACGACAAGTCGATTTTTCATGAGATGTCTTTGTGAACGCGTAGCACATGAAGATGCACGTGAAATTGTTGTTTCAATTTTTTTTAATATTTCAAAATATGTCTAACGTACATTTCAAAATAAAGGGAGCATACGCTCCCATGTGCCAAAACATCACTCCCATGTATAAAGGTCATTTTCAATCGTAGAACTCTTGGGTCCAGGATATATATGCCACAGAATAAATGATTTCCATCGTATAAAGAGTTGATCACCATCGGAACAGAACAATTCACCAAGCAAACATAAAGCATACACGATTTGCCTTATTAGTCCTTACAAGGCGATTACGTGTCAAGCCAATCGTTTGTGTATTAATATTAATGGAGGCTAAGCTTGATATGCTTTACAGCTTGAAATGTATCAAGACAAGTGACACTCTGTCCTAAAGCAAGACGACTTGTTTCTAATTCATGTGTACACACTAGAGTACTCAACCACAACCGACGGTGTACTGAAGTTGACGGTACCATAAACAAATTTGCTTTTGTCATGTTCCTTTTCTCCCGGCTTCGCTGGCCAAAAGATGCAAAGGCATTTCGTCCACTTTTTGTTGGCACGCACTCCTGGCTCTTTATGTCAAGTCCTTGGATAATCTTGGCATAAACTAAAGGTTGGAACCATGTGAACCGATGTTGTAAACCAGGCAAATTTATACTTGTTTTGGGAGTTGTTGCCTGCGAAATATATTTCATTTTGTTTGATCTGAGGTCCTGCAGAGGAAATCATAAGCTGAATCTCTCGCTAGCATGATCGAGAGAACAAAATGTACCATGTGCCGATAAAAGATCCTGCAGCTGCAGATAGCGAAACTCAAGTGACAAACATGTAAACCAGGAAAATTTATACTAGTTTTTGCATTTGATCCATGTACTGCAAAGGCAGGCTTAAGCTGAATCTCTCACTAGCACGATCAAAAGGACAAAATGTACCATGTGACAGAGAGAACAAAATCAAGAGAACAAAAGATCATGCAGACAAGAAACTCTAGCGACAAGTACATATGCATACCGATGATTATTCAAGTATTGTCTGCTACGTGGCACAAGAAATCAGTTTTGAAAATGTGTGCTTGATTCGAGAATTCATCTGTGTATCATCTTGATATTTTAATTTATCCAAAAAAAAGGAATAATATAAGGAGAAAATTGTTCGCATGTGAAAACAAAAAAAAGGCCGCATTAATTCTGATTTTCAGAGCTGTCAGCAGCTTTCGACATAATCACTCGGTTGACAACACTACTTAACACAAATATGTTAACAACAAAGTGGAGTTCAGAGTGCTAGAAAGTTGGTTAGGATGCAAGACAGGAAAGTGAGGCTCCATCATCATCATTGGGGCTGGGGGAACAACCGCCCGGCCGGCCGGGCAGCGGCCAAGCAAGATTGATTGGGTGAAGCTGCTATTCAGCGAGAAAAGGGAAGCTTTTTTTTAGATGAGAAAACGGAAGCTGGACTTGTTTAGTTTGCCTTCGAATTAAATTTATTAGCAGAAGTTGAATACAGAATTAGGTCCAGCCTGAAAAGGTAAAAGTTCAAAAAAAAAATTGGTGTCCTGGCCTTTAAACTTTAATCGGCCAGGGCCAGGGCTTGGATTGATTAGAAACCTTGTTTTTACAAGAAAGCTTGAGTTTTAGAGCAACTCTAGCAGATCCTGTTGAATAATCAAAACCACAAAATAAGTGGTTTTAGGCGGAAAAATATTGCGCTAATCAAATCCAACACAATGAGTCAATCTTTCTTTAACATTAAACGGCAACTTTTGGCACTCATACCTCACGTTCGCAGTATGTGCCGTGAATTTCCGCGTTTACTTTAAACCATAAAAATTGTCGCCACGGAACTTTTTGGATAAAATTCACCGCACCGTTGTGATTCCAACAACCTTCCGCCATATCATCCCCATTTCGACCGATTTTCAGTGAAATTGCAACTAACTTCCCGCTATTCAATGACCTCCATGGTCAAGCTTCTACATGGCCAAGCTCCTCCACCGGAGGGGGCAGGAGAAGCTAACACTAGGATAGCCCGAGTGAGGGTGGTCGTGCTGGCGGTGGCCGGCGCATGGCATTTTCCCTCTACGCAAGGATAAACAGACGCATTGGGGAAGATAGAGAGAAAGAAGAAAAAAATTCTGATCCCGACGTGATATTTCTTATACTAGTGTATGTTTTAGGGATGTGTTTTGGCGTAGAGTTTCTCGCAGAGTTAGTTATTAACCTAATACTTCGTCTAGGGAAAATTATGGTATAGCAAGGACACTTTTAAATATCACTCTACTAATCGCCATGTTTTTTAGCAACAATTAAAAATAAGACCCATTAGCAGTAGCACCCAAATTAAGTAGAAAACTATGAGCCGCAAACCCGCAAGTAAAGGGACTCGAACCCGGGTTGCATGATAATCACCATGGATCTTAGCGGGAGTATTTCAGAATTATCTCACCGAAGATTTTTTGGGATTTGGAATAATTCTCTCTCGTATATCCCCGTAAGTACACTATAAGTAAACAAGACCTAAGCCAAGTACGTTGTGCATGTCCTTCCAAGTACAGTACGTACGTACGTCCCAGTGGTTCACGCATCTGCCTCCAACTGGCGATTGAGTTGTGTCCGTAGCCTTGTCAGGTTCAGCAGCGCGAGATGTGGACCTTGCAACCAAAGGGAAAACTCATGCCCAAAAGCAAGTTGGGTCCATGTTGTCTCGGGCACTATCCGTTTACAGATGAGTACGGAGGATGGGCACTTGTGTAAGGCAACAGGTCGATCGCCGGATACATGCATGCATGCATGCACCGGCCGGCCGGCCGGCGGCTAGTGCCCACTGCGACGCCCGGAACATTGCCGGTCCAGTCCTGGCAAGTGGGAGTGTAGGTGCTGGACCAGGTTTCCGGCCGTCTACACACAAATATTGGACCGGCCGACCAGGAGAGCGGTGCACATAGCACAAATGTACTAGCAGCCGCGAACATATGCATTGGCGCCAATGGACGTCGCGCGCGCCCACCGCCCACATGATGCACGAACCGGCAACCACCATACTGGCCAAGTTAACCACCAGAACGGACCAAGTGGCCGGAGGGGAGATTCACCCGCGGCGCCCATCGTATCTCCGGCTCATCGATCATCATGTGCCGCTACGGGCGAGGCATGCAGCCGGTCCATCGGGTATATGTTCCACCTGCTCTCTTGGCGCAATCAGCAGCTTCCAACGCTGACGGCTAAACGATGCCGCATCGTTATCGTCCGTGTCGATCGTCTAGCCCCGGCGCCGCGCAGCGGCACGTTCGAGCGGCGCGTTCCACTCAACTTGGGCACGCGGGTAACCCGCGGATCGTGGAGTTAGCGGCTGGTCGGCGCGGGCACCCGTTTGAGTTTGACCGGCGACGGCGAGACGTCGAGGTCCAAGTCCGTGCAGTGTCTATATGCGTTATTTGGATGTGGGCTTGGTTGATTTCTATCTTTTTCAAAAATGGATATTTTATTATTTAAAGTAATAGACCCGGTCTCTGCATAACCTAAGATGCACATAGCCGCACAAATATTTGTTACAACCACCACAGTGATATTCGAAGACAAAAACAAAGTTCAAGGAAGACAAAAAAAAAAGACTAGCTACTTGGATCCAGCCGTAGGTCACGCGGTCATCCATGTTGGGAGAAAATATCCCTCGTCATATCCTCCAACCGTGAAGATAGCTCCGTAAAAAGGTCTGGATGCTCCACACGCTGCAGTGACACCCATGAATGGAGCAAAGCTGTGCACCGGTATATGACCTGCATAAAGGAGGAAGAAATATTATTGAAAATCTTGTAATTTTTACATAGCCACAACGATCAAATAATTGCAATCGCTCCTATCCTAATAAGACGCTTAAACCTAATATCGATCCACACCATTGAGCCAGTTGCCAAATATATTGACAACACTACATGGTGGGTATAAGGTAGACCCTATTTGGATGGCTGACCATATAGACCTAGCAAACTTACATAGGAAGAATAAGTGTATAATAGTCTCATCATGATGACAGAAGACACACTTTTTACTTCCATGCCAGTTGCATTTGGCAAGATTATCTTTAGTAGGAATTACCTACTGACGAAGATACCATGCAAAGACTTTTGTTTTCAGCGGTATCTTCATCTTCCAAATTTTTGCATTATTATCGACCGGGATATCAGGCTGAATAAGAGCATTGTACATGTAAGCTACTGGGCCATTCCCAGTAATATTCCAACAAAACACATCAAATCCATGCGTTAATTGAACTACTCAAGACAATGTAACAATTACTGCCAAGAGCTTTGTCTGGGATCGACGAGACTTCTTCTAAATGTCACATTTGGTGGAGAAGTTTCCAACACCTTAGCGATAGTATCGCTTTTGTGGCGCACTATATTGTACAATGCCGGATATTGTTCTCGGAGCGTGGTATTACCTAACCATTTATCCTCCGAGAAACGAATTTCTGACCCATTCTTAATAGAGAACGATCCATATGAAAAGAAATATTTCTTTGTATCCATAAGACTAGCCCAAAAATGCGAATCTCCTGGTTTCTAAAGAACCTGAGATAGAGCCTTTGAGCCAATATACTTCCTCTTGAGGAGAGTTTGCCATATACCCTCTTCGGTAAGTAACTTGGATAGCCATTTACCGAGAAGTGCCCTATTCTCGACCTGGAGGTCTTGGATGCCAAGTCCTCCATGATCTTTGGGTCGATAAAGCACACTCCACTTAACCAGTCGATATTTACGCTTCTCACTATCCCCTTGCCAGAAGAATCTTGATCGGGAAGATTCCAATCTTTTTAAGACTCCTCTAAGAAAGTTGGAAGAAAGATATCTTTCTATTCTTAATAGATGATCCCATTTTTCTTCACATGCAGCCTATCCACCTCATCAAGCATCTCTAACCGATCATAGCTTGCCATGTCATTTAAGCCTCCCACATCATCTCCACCATGTCATCCACCGTAACACAACAAAATAATTACTGTATGATTCTCTCCTGTCACACCCATGTAGTCCCTCCGCACTTCAGTTTATGTACCTCTCAGTAGTAACCGAAAGCCATCAATCTCCATTATCTTCTTTAATTACCTGGCAAACAAACTTCTATTCACTTCTCTAATGACTGCGGTCTGCGGACGTACCCACCACCAGACCCATGTCTGCTCATCTTCCTCATAACCCACCGCGTCATTTGTGCTCAATCGCTATTTATCCCCCTCCGCATCATTCCGTGCTCTCTCTCTCAGTGCATCATCTATCTCCATGGCATTAGACTACTCATAGTGGGAGTAACATAGCTAGTAACATCACACACCCCAATGCATTTTGGTGACATGGCATGGCAATAAATGAAGAAAGAGAGTGAGGTGGTAACTAGCTATGTTACCATAACATCACACTTATCAAGATAAGATGAGTCTACAAATCTAATAAATATATCATGCATGACACCACATATAAGACTGCTCATAGTGGGAGTAACTTAGGTAGTAACATCACACACTTCAAGGTGTTTTGGTGACATGGCATAGCAATAAATGAAGAAAGAGAGGGAGGTGGTAACTAGCTATGTTACCATAACATCACACACCCCAAGATAAAATGAGTCTACAAACTAATAAATGAGACTTTGCATGATACCATCTCTAAGTTACTTTCCACTATGAAGGTAGTAACATGGACTAGTAATTTATGCATGACACCACCTTATGTTACTCCCCACTATGAGCAGCCTAATAACTATCCACTATGGAGGTAGTAACATAGAGTAGTAACATGCACCATGTTACTACTCTATGTTACTCCCCACTATGACTAGTCTTAGGACGCAAAACCTTTTTAGTGGAAGGAACTCTACTGCAGCAACCACCGACAGGATCCTCGAGAACCAAATCCGAGTTGCCGCCGATGTAGGCGTGCAGTTCTAGGACGATGAAGAAGCGAATCCGTGTGGCCGCCGTCGTGGTCGCGCAGTTTCACAACGACTAAGAACTGAATCCGAGGTCATTCTTCAAGCAGCCACCGGTCAATTCAATGATCTTCTTCACTCATCTATACGTTTGAGAATTCTGGTGTAGATCCGTTCACTTTGGATGAAGCATGGCCACGGGCTTTGCCCACAATACAGTTTTGATCTGATCTATGTGAAGATAGAGAGAAGCAGGTAATTAACGTGCTCTCATTGGACAAGGATTTTGTGCACATGGGAGTCAGTGCTCCCTTCACTTTTGAATTTTTGAAAATTTCAGATTCTCATATTTCTCAGCTTTCAAAAATTATGACATTAAATATGTAGATAGATGTGTATACGAGGATTGGAATCAAAAAAGTCCCATCAAAAAATACGTTATATTTTCGGAGATGCAAAAAAGATAAATTTCTGACAGTAGACTGACAAAATATACGTACAATTGTACTACTATTTATAGTCAGAAATTTGTCTTTTTTGTATTTTCCAAAATACAAAGTATTTTTTAATGGGACTTTTTTCACTACACTCCTCGTGTCTAAATCTATCTACATATTTAATGCCATAATTTTTGAAAACATAAAAGAGCGAGATTTTGAAAATTTTCAAAAATCCAAAAGTCCAATGAGGACATGTGCTCATGTGCACATGGCACTTTCCGGCTCTCATTGTGGTTCTTATGGTTTGTACGACTGTACCAGATTTGTACTATGAAAAGTAGCATTGCGATTTGTTTCATAGGATTGATGATTCATGTGCACACATCTTTTGATATATAGCAGTACTCTACTTATTTTCATTTCATCCAGGCATTTTACATATACAACGCAGTGATAAAAATGTATAAAATGTCAGTTCCATTTCTCATGCTACAAATTTTATTAGTCGTGTTAATTAGCATGGGCAGATGTACTATAATTTTTGTCGCCGCTGCCTGTCTCTCCAAGTTTTCATTGCACATAACATTCTCATCATCCCTACTGTCGCGATGGACTACTCCAAGATCGAAAACTCATGGCTGAACACTGCTCCGCATTATCATCTCCATTCATCAATCGGCAGAACCACACGTGGCCGTCCTACAAAAGCAATGGAAATTTCAGGCGTGTTGGCACAGCCTGCTGATCATCAGGTCAATTCTATGCAGCTGGGTGTTTGATTTCTATTTTGAGGAGAGCCAAAGCGCGGGCACGGCAACATCCTCCGCCATTTCATCCTCTGTTGGACTGTTGGTCCCTGACAAGATGCTCTCAATCAGTTGACAACAGCAGCCTCTCTGATCCAGTTCAAATGTAAGTAAGCAAGTTGTGCTAAAAAATTTAAGCTAGAAAAGCACCAAGCTATGTTCCACTCCAATGCCCCTCGACAGTCTATATATCAAGCAGAACCTCCTGTTGCCGGTGCTGGTCGTCAAGCATTGTTTCTTTGTCTGCCAACTCATTAGTGTCTTACGTATATAATTATGCATGACCATGAGATTGGTAAGGAGATCTCAGTTCTTTTATCTATCTATAAAGTACTTTTTCATTCTTTTTTTAGATGTGACTCCCCACGTCTTCAATCTCAATCTATGGTGGGTTTAAACACATTTAATTAACCATAATTTTCTGTACATACTGTACCTACAACAAGGACAATTGACTCTTAATTTTATTTCAGAAAATCATTTAGCTATGCAGGTCAATTTAATTAGTATACATCACCCCTACAATAATATTTGTGGCCTACATGTAAATCAAACATTCTCATGTTTTGTCAAGTAAAAAATTTAGAGGGAATATCTACGAGAAAAATGATCCAGTGTGGCAAAGGTAAAGCGTTTATTTTTAAATACTTTTATGTTATTTTTTGCCTATGTATTTGATTGGTAAATTTAGTAGAATTATTACTTTTACTATAGCATAATGTCTAATACAATACCCGCAGCAACGCGCGGGGTATCATCTAGTAGAAATATAGTACCATGTTACTTAGTACCGCATTTATGAGAACTAATCATCCTCCCAAGAACATTAATTTACCTTTCCAACTGCTTAATCTAATATGTAGTCTTTCCTCGACCATTTTCCATTCGGCATTGGTGAATCTCTGATAATGAATCGGAATACCAAGTACCTAATTGGCCTTGGCCGCAGCCGAAAAGTTCAGCATAATCTGCAACATGGTCTTGGGCCTCACCAAAACAAAACAATTCAATTTTATAGAAAATAATTTTTAGACCCGATAGATGCTCAAATATTGAAAGAATTAATTTTAGATTACGAGCCTTGTCGATGTCATGATCCATAAAAAGAATTGTATCATCGGCATATTGAAGAATGGACAATCCTCCATCAACAATATGAGGAATAACCCCTTCAATCTCGCCCTCTGACTTTGCACGTTCAATCAAAACAACAAACATATTAGCCACTATATTAAATAGCACTAGCGATAATGGGTCTCCCTGTCTTAGTCCCTTCTTGGTTTGAAAGTATTTTCCCACGTCGTCATTGACTTTAATGGCAACACTCCCCCCGAGACAAAACTATTGATCAACGCACGCCACTCATCAGAGAAACCTTTCATTCTAAGATTTTGTTGCAAAAAAAGACCACTTAACGTTGTCGTAGGCTTTTTCAAAGTCAATCTTTAAAATCACGCCATTCAATTTCTTTCTATGCACATCACGAACAGTTTCATGGTGGACTACAACCCCATCCTGGATATTTCGTCCTTGCGTAAAAGCAGTTTGTGAAGGCCTAATCACACGATCTGCCACTGTATTGAGTCGGATCGTGGCAACCTTAGTGAATATTTTAAAGCTCACGTTAAGAAGATAAATAGAACGGTACTGTTGAATCTTTCTGCTTCATTAACCTACCTAAAAAGCTCCAACTGTCCAGCATGAAGATCCGCGAAAAGAGCCAGCAGGTCAAACTTGATGACATCCCAGAAAGACTGATAAAATTCAGCTGGAAAGCCATCAGGACCAGGGGCTTTATTATGCTCCATTTGGAAAATAAATTTTCTTACTTCCTCCTCAATGTAAGGCGATGTGAGAAAATTATTGTCCGCTTGAGAGACTTGGGGAATATCCTCTGTTCTTGTCTCATCTAACGAAAAATAACTTTCCTCTGGAGCACCAAATAGCCCTTTATAGTAACTCGTAATATACAACTTTAGTTGTTCATGACCCTCAATCATACCCTCATCCTGCACCAGAGTACGAATAAGTTTCTTCCTATGTCTGCCATTGGCAACACAATGAAAATACCTTGTATTCGAATCTCCCTCCAGAATAAATTGGACCTTAGATCGTTGGTACCATTTCAGCTCCTCCTCACACAGAAGTTTTGCGATTTCCTCATTTGATTGGCTTTTTTGCTCAATTTCTTGTGCGGAAAGCGGTCAAACTTCTGCTTTAGTTTCGAGGTCATCTATAATAGATGAAAGCCGTTGTTTTCCTTTTTTAAGAATCCCTGTTGTATGACGTGCCCATCCACAGAGGTTTTGCATACAACACGCATTTTGTTATTCCACCTCTGTATCGAAGACAAACCTACAACCTGTCTTTCCCATATCCTTTTAACCATGGTCTGAAAACCTTCCCGATTCAACCAACCGAGTTCAAACTTAAATTGGTGGTTAGACGGGGGTCTAGGCAAACCAGAGAATTATAAGATGAGAGCATGATCCGAAAACCCAATAATACGTTCTAGCGCGCGCATCGTCACCATTGAAAATTTCAATTCCCAGTCAGTATCCATGAGTAGGCGATCTAGTTTTTTAGATGTTGGCTCCGGAGGTTGTTAACCCAGGTAAACCGTACGCCAATCATTGACACCTCTCTCAAATCCAAGCTGTCAATGACTGCATTGAACAAGAATGGCCAGTGATTCTCAAAACTGCCCCTACTCTTCTCACATGGAAATCTCAACAAATTAAAATCCCCCCTATGAGAATAGGATGAGGGTTTTCCTTTGCTAGATTCACCAATTCACGAAGAAAGGAGACCTTAGAAGCTTCCTGAGCAGCACCATACACGACCTCTAGACTTCAGATTAAATTGTCAGCCCTATTACGGATGTGGAATTTGATTTGAAATTCCCAAACCGAATGTGCTAACACTTCCATTGAGTCCGTTCTGACCCCGAGTAAGATACCCCCAGATCTCCCACGGGGTGGACAAGATATCCAATTGAAGTCTATACCACCGGATATACGGTTTATAAGACTTTGCGAGAAATCTCGTCTCCCCGTCTCAGAAATAGCCAAAAAAAAAATCCAAATTATGATCCGTAATGCAATCGGAAAAATGTAGCCAAGTCACCAAGACCTATGATATTCGCAAACATGCCATTCATTGGGAAACAATTGGAGATTTGCAAATATTTAACCGTTTCCGCGGTTTCTTTTTAGAGGAGGATTTGGATTTCCGACGAGATGCCTTTAGCTCACATAAAGAGTAAAGGTCTTCCTCATCCTAACCCACCTCTGACACTTCACCAACTAGGTGAGAAAGAAGTTGACCATCTGATGTGGCAATCGCTTCAAGACTCTAGTTGAAATAGAAACCTTCCTTTCGGAACTACCAAGTCTAACACCTAAACTATTAAGCTTAGAAGAAATAACAGGTGACGAAAATGATAGAAAAGATTTAGATTTATGAGAAGGCATCATACCAGCGGAGTCGAGGTTTTGCGCCGCTTTACGGCGCATCGCCTTCTGCATGGTGTCCTCATCCGTCACCGTCCCACCATCCGAATCCACGCCAAACCTCGCACTCCGCCTGACCGGAGTGACATACCCACCATGGCGGTCATTCGACAGCACAGGTGTGGGCGGTGGCAGAGCATCCGGCCCCACATCACGCGGTGAAAGCGACACGTAGGGTATCGTCGGCTTCGAAGGCGTAGTGGGTGAGGACATCGTTGGATCCGGGAACGGTGAAGAAGAAGCAGTCGTCGGTGTAGTGGATGAAGCCGTAGGCGAGGTAGGACAGGGCGCCGGGGTCGGCCCTGGTGAAGAAGCCTCCGACCCCAACCCCGTCACCACCAAAGTCGGAGCCAGGGCCATAGTGGGAGGGACCAAGGGCGGTGTAGCAGCCCCTCCCACCACTGCCATAGCGTCAGACCTCCTCGCCTTCTCCACCGAAGCCACCGTAGCAGCAGCAGCCGAAGTAGAGGGAGGGGGCATAAGCGATGTAGTAGCCCCCTCCACCACCGCTGCACCACCTGTAGAGGGGGGCACGATATCATAGCATTTAGATTCAATATTGGAGGCTCAGAGCATCTCCACTCGGCTCCCCTACATGGGCTCCGGCGTTGGCGTTTTCGGGCCCATATGAGAGGCGCCGGCGGCAAAACTAAAATAGGGGTCGGGCGGCTGCCAGTCGTGGCCCCTATACCAAAAAACTAAATTTAAACATAAATTCGATGAAAAAGTAAATTCATTTATAGTTCAGACATATATGGCCGATATTTGTACAAATTTAAAAACATAGATTAAAAAAACGTAACTACTACCGTTGATGTTGCCGCGCCCTAGCCCTAGGCGGTGGTAAATGGCCGTCTCATAGTTGTCGGGTTCCTCCTCCTTCAGAACGGGAGGTTGCTACTTCAACGGCAAAGGCCTTTCGTCCAGCTAAAAAAAAATTTGGGAGCCGTGGCTAGGCAAGAATTTGGGCATCGGCAGGGGCCTTTGGGGAGGGCGAGTGGAGTTTCTCTTACGTTGGCTGAATGAAAACTTGTTGAGGAAACATTTCATAAACGTCTTAGTAGTTGGAAAAGAAAGTTATTATCCCTCGAGGAAAGATTAGTCCTCCTAATTCAGTACTGACAAATATGGTACTGTATATAATTTCTTTCGTCCAGTTACCCAAAGGAGACTTGCATAGATTGGATTATTTCCGATCACGATTATTTTGGCAAGGGAATAGTGAGAAGAAGAAAATATTGGTTGACGAAAGGGAGTGTTGTTTGTCATCCAAAATATCAAGGTGGACTTGGTGTTCATGATCTTGAAATTAAAAACAGGGTTTTGCTAGGGAAATGGTTGGCCAGATTAGTATATGGCAACAACTATTGTGAAAAAAGTATGTGGGCTCAAAATAAATCTCCCAAGTTCTTTGAAAACCAGATGATTCACACTTTTGGCCTGGCATTATGGCAACTAAGAAGCACTTTTCCCATATGGTTATTTCTCCAGTAGGAATGGGTCGGAGATACGGTTCTGGGAAGATAAATGGTTGGGAACAACCACTCTTCGCGAACAATATCCAACCTTGTACAATATTGTTTGACATAAGGGAAACACCTTACAAAAGGTGATGGAAAATTATCCGCCCTATATGACGTTCATGCGTGATCTTATTGGTCCTCGTCTAGCTGCTTGGAATAAATTGCTACAGAGGTTAGTTTCAATTCAGTTTGTTGGTCCAGGGGAATGATGAATTCCGTTGGAGCCTCAACAAGAATGGTGTATTCTCGGTAAGCTCCATGTACAAAGCATTAATTGTACCTAGTCAATCGGCTGTCAATAATAACTCCATATGAAAGATGAAGATACCTCTAAAATCAAAGGTCTTTGCATGGTATCTTCATTCGGGTGTGATTCTTACTAAAGATAACCTTGTAACACGCAACTGGTAGGGCTGCACGAAATGTATTTTCTGTCACGAAGAAGAGACAATAAAACAAATTTCTTCAACTGTCGGGTTGCTAGGTATATGATCAAACATTTAGATAGGTTCTACCTTAGGCACACCTCGCGGCATTCCAAATATTTTTAGCAATTGGCTAAATAGGGTGGATTCTAGGTATAAAACGCTTATCAGAGTGGGCGCAATTGTTGTCATATAGTCGCTTTGGCTATGTAGAAATAGCAATGTTTTTAATGATAAAAAAATCTTCTCTCATGCAGGTCATTTACCGGTGTACGGCTTTGCTCCATTCATAGTCGCTGCTTCAGCGACTGGAGGGCCGCGATCTCTTTAAGGAGATGGCTACACAGTTGAAGAATACAGCTAAGGAGTTTATTTCCCAACATGGGTGGCTGCATAATCGTTGGATTGCAGCCAACACAAACTAGTTGGCTATCTTCATTTCTTTTGCAACTTCATATTTGTTTCTACTTAGTACTCGAACGGCTATGTGCATCTTAGTTACGCAGAGACCGGATGCAATGCTTAAAACTTTTAAATAATAAAGCGCCCTTTATCGAAAAAAAATACGGGCAGTGTTGGATGCACGTTTGGTCATAGTAATCCCTCAGTTTTCTCCCAGCTTCGCTGGCACAAAAGATGCAAAGGCCTTTCGTCCAGTTTTTGTTGCACCCACTCCTGGCTCTTTATGTCAAGTCCTTGGATAATCTTAGCAGAAACAAAAGTTTGGAAGCATGTGCTAACTACTGATTTTGTGTGTGCTAAATACAACAATATAGACCAATTTGTTTGCTTAATGTGTGTTTTAAAAAATTTACTAAAACAGGTACAAATCGTATAACAGGGATTGCCCCACGGGTTATAAAACCAACACAATCGGCCTTTATGCCGGGGAGGAACATATTAGAAGGGGTGTTCATTCTTCATGAAACTATCATGAGTTACATAGTACGAAATTGGATGGGGTTTTATTTAAAATTGATTTTGAAAAGGCATATGATAAAGTGAAATGGCCGTTTTTACAACAGACATTGAGAATGAAGGGATTTGCTCCATAATGGTGTAGAATTGTGCAACAATTTATTCAAGGGGGGGACTGTTGGGGTAAAGGTAAATGATGACATTGTTCAATATTTGCAAACAAAAAAAGGTTTGAGGCAAGGTGATCCGCTGTCTCCAATACTTTTTAATATTGTAGTGGATATGCTAGCCATCATAATTGAACGAGCAAAAAATGAAGGTCAAGTGGGGGGACTTATTCCTCTTCTTGTTGAGGGAGGTATCTCTATACTACAATATGCCGATGATACTATCCTTTTTTTGGTGCATGACCTTCTGAAAGCTGTTAATATGAAGTTAATTTTATGTTTGTTTGAAGAACTCTCAGGGCTTAAAATTAATTTTCATAAGAGTGAGATTTTTTTGTTTTGGTAAGGCGAAGGATGAGGTCGACCAGTATAAGCAAATATTTGGATGTGACGCTGGTTCCTTACCCTATAGATACTTAGGTATTCCTATCAATTTCAGAAAACTTAGAAATTTTGATTGGTATCCAGTGGAGACTCGGTTTGAAAGCAAATTGGGATGCTGGAAAGGTAAATTACTGTCCTATGGGGATAGGCTTGTCCTTATCAATTAAGTTTTAACAAGCTTACCTATGTTTATGCTATTTTTTCTAGAGATACCTGTTGGGGTAAGGAAAAGTTTGGATTTTTATAGGTCTAGGTTTTTTTTGGCAATCTGATGAAAATAAAATAAAATATAGACTTACAAAATGGAATATTGTATGTTGGCCCAAAGATCAAGGGGGTTTAGGTATTGAGATTCTTGAACTCAAGAATAGATGTTTATCGCGTAAGTGGCTTTATAAACTTCCTAATGAGGACGGGATGTGACAAGAATTGCTACATAATAAATATCTAAGACAAAAGACCTTATCCGGTGTACAAGCTAAGCCCACGGATTCTCCCTTTTGGAAGGGACTGATGGGGGTTAAGGACGATTTTTTTAGTAGAAGATTTTTCAAGGTTGGTAATGGTGAAGCTACTTATTTTTGGGAAGATACTTGGTTAGGAAAAAAACCACTAATTCAACAATATCCATTCTTATATAATATTGTGCATCACAAGAACGTAACGGTAGCTCATGTGTTAGCCCAAGCGCCTCTAAATATCAGTTTCAGAAGGTTGTTGGTAGGAAACAAATGGACTTTGTGGTTACAGTTATGCCAAAAACTTATGAGGAATAATTTGAATATTGAGAATGATCATTTTGTTTGGAATTTAACAGTCAACGGTTTGTTTACAGTAAAATCTATGTATGAGGATCTTATGAATAACCACACACCTTTCTGCGAAAATACCTATGGAAAGTTAAAATTCCTCTTAAGATAAAAATATTTATGTGATTTCTGAGTAATAAGGTTTTACTTACGAAAGATAATTTAGCTAAAAGAAGGTGGAATGGGTGTACAAATTGTGTTTTCTGTGGAGAACAGGAGACTATTGAACACCTCTTTATAACTTGCCCTTTAACTAAACTACTTTGGCGCACGGTTAACTTCACCTTTGACCTTCCACCTTCAACCAATATTACAAATATGTTTGGTAATTGGTTAAATGGAGTTGATAGACAATCTAAGGCTTTCATCCGGGTTGGAGTTTCTGCCTTATGTTGGTCTATATGGAGGGCGAGGAATGATATTATTTTTAACAAAAAAACAATCTTTTCACTTTTTGCAGGTTATCCATATGGTAGCACATTGTGGTCAGTTGTGGGCTCTACTGTCACCGGAGGGACAGCGGGATGCTATGGCTACTGGATGCACACGGCTCCAGACGGTCGCTCAGGATATCTTGTGCTAGGCTGGCTAGCGACACAATAGGCGGCTACATTGATGTGTAGTCTATTTTTTGCTTTGTTTCTTTCGCTGGTTGATTCTTGTATCCATTATGAGCGATGCCTGAGATGTGCTAAACTTTGTACTACTCGTGAGTTTCTTAATAAAAGGTCATGATGCAGAAGCCAGGGCTTTAATCCTTATTTCGAAAAAAACTACTGATGCTGTAAATCAGGCAAATTTATGCTAGTAGTTTTTTTAGGATTTGGTGCCTGCAAAATATATTTCATTTTGATTGATCTGAGCTCCTGCAGAGGCAATTCTAAGCTGTATCTCTCACTAGCATGATCAAGAGAACAGAATGTCTATGCATGTGCCGAGAGAAGAAATTCGAGAGAAGAAAAGATCCTGCTGGCTGCAGACAGCAAAACTCTAGTGACAAATATGTGAACTAGGAAAATTTATACTAGTTTTTTTTTAGGATTTGATGCATGCAAAAGAGATTTGATGTTGTTTCATCTAAGATCCTGCAGAGACAAGCTTAAGGTGAATCTCTCGCTAGCATGATTGAAAGAACAAAATGTACCATGTGAGCGAGAGAACAAAATCAACAGAACAAAAGATCCTGCAGATTGCAGACAAGCAACTCTAGTGACAAGTATATCTGCATACTGATGCTTATTCAGGTATTGTCTGCTAAGCGGCACAACAGGTCAATTTTGAAAATTTGTGCTTGATTCGAGAACTCACATCTGGTATCATCCTGGTATGAACATATACTCATTATTAAGAAAGAGTATAAGAAGAAAATTGTTCACAGGTGAAACCAAAAAAGAAGCCGCGCTCATTTTGATATTAAAGCTGCTAGCAACTTCGACATCATCACTCGGTTAACAACAATACTTTGAAAGCCAGGCTTTCATTTCGTTTGTAGCATTTTGAAATAAATACATGTATTCATTTCATTTACATTGTAATTTCAGAAATAGACACGTGTTTGGTTGCCATAGGAATTGCAAATGACAGCAGAATTCAATATTGAATTTGTAGAGGCTTTCATAGGGAATCGCAAATGACATGTCTCAGCTTGGAATCGTGTTTACCCATGGGGTCATTTTGCTGGAATTTCTAAATGAAATGACGATCAATTCTGTGACAACCAAACAGCCCACCTATGTAATTCCAAAATGAATTCCAGGATTCCAGGACTAAATGATGGATACCAAACGACCTCTAAGATAAATTCGTTAACGACTAATTGGAGTTCAGAATGCTAGACTGTTGGTTAGGATGCAAGACAGGAAACTGAGGCTCCACCGTCATCATTCGGGCTGGAAGCCTGGAACAACCGTCCGGCTGACCGGGCAGGCCAAGCTAGGTTGATTGGGTGAAACTGCTAAACAGCGAGAAAAAAAGAAACTGGACTTGTTTATTTTGCATTCGAATTAAATATATTGGTAGAACTTGAATACAAAACGAGGTCGAGCATGAAAAGGTAATAGGTCAAGCAGATTTATTTTTGTGTTTTTTGCGGTATAGATTTTCATGAGATCTGATCGAGTTGCTCCTAGAGTTAGTTTTCTACTAACTTCGTAATTTATCTTGGGAAAATTAGAATATACTAAGCCCACTTTTTATATCACTTTAAGCACTAACCGCCACGTTACTACTCTCTCCATTTTTACTTAGGGCATCTCTAACGTCCCGACGCAAACGCGGCTCTTTGGGACCGCGGCGTCGAAAAAAGCATCAGCTCCCAAGCCCAGCGGCCTGACGCATACTAATCGTCATGTCCGCCCAGACGCAAACGCGGCCCAAAAATACACCATGAATGCGCCTGCACGGACGTTGCGCGCGTCCGCGTTCTTCTCGCATGGGCCGGCCTGGCAGCGACGATGATGCTTCGCCTTCAGTGCGGAAGAACTAACGGGCGGCGCGTCGCAGCTTTCTGTGCCGCGTTAATGGCGCGCCTCACCTTCCGCGTGCCTATGCTGATGGCGGCGTCGCAACGACTTCAATGGCAGAGCATTGAAGGCGAGGTAGCATCCGAGCCTTTTTAAGGGCCGTTGGTCTGCGCCCATTTTCTCGCCCACGCCATTGCCAGAGCCCTCACTTCGCCACACATCCACCAGACCGATGCCATGGGGAAGGGTTGGTTGTACCGCAAGGCGAAGAACGACCACAAGGTCGACGGCTCGGGTTTCGTGTTCCGGCAAGAAGCTGCGGCACAGGCGGTACATCCCAGTCGACTTCGCTCGCCGGCTCAGAGACGAGAACCGACCAATGTCATGGCTGGATGCGGGCCTGCCAGGAGGAGGCTGGTATCTGAACTCCAGCCGTGTGACGTTCCCTCCCGTGCCATGTGAGGGACGAGCGCACCACCATGAGGTCCGACGATGCCGAGGCATCTTACCGCCGGATCTGCGTCGGGCCACCACAAGTTTTATCCGTTTTTATACGACGAGCCGCTAGGGACATCCTAGCCGCAAAAAAATTCAAGCAGTGGTCAGTGTTGATTATTGATTTGGGTTGGCCCCCGCTGGAGATGCCCTTACTGAGTGGTGGCCATGATGTCTGAGTGACTGAGTGTGGCAATACACTTTTGTATTAAAATTAATCGTGCTGGCGAGAAGGAAGTACGTAGTGCATGTCCTTCCAAGTACGTACACTACGTACGTACCAGTCGTTCGGCCGTCTGCCTCCCGCTGGTGATTGAGCTGTGTCCGGCTAGCTTGTCAGCTTGCAACAGCGGGAGACGTGGACCTTCCAACCAAGGCAAAACCCGTGTCCAAAACCAAAATGACTCAAATGAATGTTATCTGTTTACTGATAAGTAGGAAGGAAGGGTGGCATCACCAAGCCAAGAACTCGCCGGGGTACATGCATGCACCGGAACGTTGCCGGTCCAGTCCTGGCAAGTGGGAGCGTAGGTGCTGGACCGGCCGACCAGGAGACCGGTGCCCATGCATAGCACACATGAATGCACGTAGACTAGCAGCCCCGGCAACCACCGTACCGGCCACCAGAACGGACCAAATGACGGGGGAATGTCCTCCGCGCGCGCCGCCCACGGGTAGGGGCATCCGCCCGCCCCTGGCGGCTGGCGCCCATCGTATCTCCTGCATGCTCATCCTGCATCTACATGTTCCTCCTGCTAGCTCTCTCCGCGCAACCAACAAACTTGAGCGGCGACGGCTTAACGACGACCGCACCGTGATCTACATCTACATGTTGACAGAGTATATTCTGATCTGTAGTACATCTACATGTTGACAATGCATATACATGTAATTTACATTGTTAGTAATAGTATGGCAATAATTCACAAGTTTACATGTAAATGCTAGTTCGATTAGTGACTCTAACGTAATTTACATTGCTAGTAAGGCAATAATTCACAAGTCTGTAGTGAATTCGATCTCAATATCCGCTAGATCAGTTTCTTAAACTTAATTTATCGGAGTTGCTCATATTGATAGTGTATGTGCAGATTCAAGGAAATAATGTATATATGTATTTATGATCATGTGCCGCTATACTGTGTCTTGCAAATAAAAATCATACACAGTACGTGACGAACGCAAAATCCAACAAGCAAATCGACCGAATCATGTCAGACGATGCCAAAACCCGGACACATGCTGCCCGGATCGACTGCCCGCCGGGCCAGGCTGCGGACAGCGCCCGGTCGCATGCACGAGCACTGGCGCCTCCGCCACCTGACCAAGCGCCGCAGCGATCGATCCAGACGATTCCTTCTTCCACTTTCCCAAATACACCGATGTGATGTGATCATCCATGTGCATGCAACGCCCATAACTGTACCCGGCCGCACGCATGGCTTTCGCATCATGCAGCACTGTGCATGCATGAGATTTTCTATCCTTATCGTAGTATCATATTGGATTGTTTTCCCCGATGCATTCCCTATTAAGCTGATTGGCAGCGGCCGGCCGCTCTCTAGTACGTATAGACTGTGTAGGGGCGTCTTTGGAAGCCCGGGCTGAAACGTGGGCTCCGTGAGCGCAGCTTTCTTCGTGCTAACCCATTTGGAATCAGCTGAGCTCGGACTAAATCGATTTCCTGGCCTCGTGGGGAAGAAGCTCGGTCCTTTTGGTCAGATCGGTTATCAGCTAGCGATGACCGAACAGCCCGATAAAATTTCGGTCATCTGATATCCAAGACCAAGCAGGTGACCGAAGACCAAATTTTATGTTTTTTCGGGTTCGGTCGTCCCAGTTTTTTCGGGTTCGTCTTTGATTTCGGCTTTTATACCCGGCTAGAGTCACCACGATGTGCCGCCTACAACACCACCCTGCAATGGCACGACACTATATCTACTTACACACGAACTAGCACACGAATTGGCACACGAACTTGATCGACAACATGAACAAAACACAAATCAGATGATCCTAACCCAAATCCGACATACTATGGTCAGATCTAAAAAAACTCCTAACGCAAATCGAAATGGGGGAGTGGCCCCGATGGAGGTAGCATCCACGAAAACTGCCGATTCGAACTTTCCTCCGAGATCTGGCCCGAAGATCCTTTATGAATTATGATCCATGATGGATACAACATGAAGGTAGGCCAGATATATAAGCGGGTCAAAATCTTCTCCCGAGAACCTGGTGAGGTGTTGCGACCTACCACCGCGTCCAGGTAGCCGATCCACACTTCAGAGGGTTCACAAATAACGGACTCGATCGAGTGGTACATTTGTGGCTCCATTGTCTCTCGTGTTGGCATTTGGTAAGCATTATAAAAAAAATGTATATATAGTTAGGCTCATGTTATCCACGTTCAGGAAATTAAGGAGCATGGATGTGGAAATTTTGTTGGCCAAACAATTTACCTAACCACCACGTGCTATAGACGGTGTGCACGGGCCATTTTGCGGTGGCAGTTAAAACATATACTGCACATAGTACTCCCGTCGTCCAATAAAACATGTTGAAAGTTTATCTAAATTCAGACGGATCTAGAAACTATTTAGTGCACATATAAATTAAAATTTGGATTAACTTTTGACATGTTCTATGAGAGGGTGTAACATTTTATTAAATTTATGGGGGCAACTCTGCTCAGTCGGTCTACTTTCCCAAACACACACACAACGCCGATGTGAACGTGACCGTCCATGTGCATGTGCGTGCGAGTCGTAAACTGTACCAACTGCACACGGGCGCATGCATGGTATGGGTTTTGCATCATATGCATGATTGTTCCTAATATGGCACTTTGGCAGCGGCAACAGTAAGTTTGGCATCGAAATACTGAGGCAATGACCAGACTGGCCCGGCACAAGTTTGCCAAGTGCCAAAACGGGGTAGACAGCTCCCCGTGATCCGCTCTCGTCCACCTGATACACATAGCTCACAAGTCACACAGGTATCCATATGTTGCTTTCTCAAGTGTACAAGCCGCGGCTATTCGCAACCGTCAAAGAGCAATCAACTGGGGCACCTGTTACTAGCACCATCAGTAGAAAAACAGTCATACCATATCAGCTTAACCTGGCCCGTGAGACACCAAGGATGCTGCCGGCCGACACCCGTCCACTCGCAGGTCAGTATTCTCCACTGGCGCGTCCTAAATCTGCAGCGGTACGTCGACAAAGCTGTTTTGGGATGGCTGCTTCCTTGATACATGGAGGTGTTTTCTACATCAACGATCTCAATATGTTAGCGCTGATAGAAACTCTGGCCCAAAATAAAGTAAAACTCACAAACATATAGATAAACATTCAAGTCAAGTTTTTCAAATAGCAATACAAAGTCTTGTTCGGCTAATAAATCCGGCCACTAAATCACCATCATACTCCGGCTAATAAAAAATAACTTCGGCTTCATGCCCAAATGAACGGTGTGCATTGTGCAGGCAACTCCCATCACATTCGGCTGGTCGATCACCGGTGCTCCTCCATCGCGACGTTGTTGCCAGCACCATGGGCCAATGCCGCTGACGTTTGGGCAGCCAACACCGCATTGCCAATGGATCCATGACTGCTATCAAGATCTTTGCTTCTTTGTGTTATATTGGCCAATGTAATGTGCGATGATTCATTCATGACCATCATTATGCCGGCTTGGGCTGCCATCTTGGCGTCTTCAAACTTTTCCTTCTCGAGTCCCAATTTCACATCTTGCTTGTCTAACATGGCATGTGCTCCTTTCAACCATCACATATATTGTTGTCGGACGAGAAAGATGAAATCATCTTCTCAGGAGGCATCAAAGCCGGCAATGACGATCCCAAACTGACGCAACATGGCCGACTCGTTGCGGATCATGTGGATCGACGCATAATCTCCAAATTGCTTCCTCTTGGTTGAATTGGTCGAAGATAGTCACCATCCATCAGCTTAACCTGGCCCGTGACACGCGCAGGTCTGTCCGTAAACTCCGTACGCCCCCGTCGGGAAGGAACGAACGAAAGGGAAAGCTACTAGAAGCACACAAGGACTACGGACGGGGACGGAGGCCGGCTACTCACCGCGGGCCCAGCCCGGCCCAGGGGAATCAACACACATGCAGCCGGGCCCACACTCCACATGCGCTGGGCCTGTCCCTGTCCTCACCACCGGCAGACCGCGACCATGGTAGGCCCAGGGCCGCACCACGCCCACAGTTAAAAGCAGACCTCACGGGTCACCAGTTACTTTGCATCACTCTCTTCCTCTCTCTCTCTTTACACGCAGTCAGGTTAGCTGAGTGCTTTATGATGAGAAATTTTAATCCGTCTGGATAATAGTAGGATTAAGATGGGCCAATGCGATCGTAAAGGAGGGAATGGCCGCCCATGATTGCCTGATCTTTCCAGGCTAACCTGATCAGAGAAGAAAAGTGAGAGGATAACATTTTTTAACCACCTTCAGTGCCGCAAAGCTGTTGCTCCTTTTTTGGACGGCGCTCTGTAAAAAGATGGACGTTATCTGTCACAATACAAGGGAAATTCGACTTGTCAAAAAGACCACCGTTGATCGATTTGTCATCTCGGCCCGAAAAGAATACTGAAAATTTGGTGCGCCGGCAGGGCGGTTGCGATTTGGGAATACTTGTTATATGCTGGAGAATCAATTGTCAGCCCATAATTCCACTGATAGCTGTTATAGCTGGTACCATGATCATTGCAACCAGCCTAGCGACAGCGTGAACACACATTTTATATCCGCAACGCTTGTACTGGAGTAGTGCTAACTAGCTCCAACTCCATTATTTTTCCGTGTTGAACCATGCAGCTTCAAGTTTCTTGAAGCTAGCCCTACCACATGGATGCAGTTCAGAAATGTTGTCCGAACAGAAAGACGTTTTTAAATCTGAACCAGACTCTCAGGTTTGATATCTGACCAAGAGACACGCGTCCTGGAGCAGCAGAAATCATTCAATTCAATTCACATGCAATGTTGGACGAATCGCCGTAGCACAGGCAGGCTATTTACAACGGTGAATTATTCAGCAGGTGACCAAAAAATCAAGAAGAAAGAAAAGAATAAATCCTCGGCACTAAATAAGTTTCTTGCCAGGATTTGAATGAATGGATGGCTAGGCCCTGGGCGTCTCAAGACCCCAAGGCTCCGTCAGCCATCTCGCTTCACCGCCTCCGGCCGGCCGCTCAGCTCCTCTCGTCAATGGAGAGAGGAACAACAAACAAAAAAAGAAGAGAAAAAACACGACGGTCACCACAATGGCGTGGCGCGCGCGCCCGGCTAGCTTAGCTCGGAGTCCCGGCTTCAGTCATCACCACACGAACTTGTCCGAGGAGATGCCGCGGAGCAGCGGGAGCGCGTCGCCGGCGGCGGCGCAGCAGCACGAGACGCCGCCGCCGCTCTTGAGCTCCTCGAGCGTCACGAACCGCGCCGACGGGGAGGACGAGGAGAGGTGGCGGAGGACGTGCTCGAAGAGGCCCTCGTCGCAGCAGGGCAGCGCGATGGGGCCCGCCGCGCCGGTCGGGAACCCGTACTCTTCCTCCGCCTGCCTCAGAAGCTCCCGGAACACCGGGTGGTTCAGGTGCGCCGCGCGGACCACGAACCGCCGCGACGCGCCGCCCACGCACACCGCCACGTGGCCAGCCGGCACCACCGCCGCCGAAGACCGCGCAGCGGCGCGGGACCGCCACCGGCGCAGCGTCTGCCGGAGCCACACGATGTTGCGGATCTTGCTGCATTTCGCCATTGCGGTTGAGAGCTGAGCTGAGCTGCTGCTGTTGAATGGTGTGGGGGATGGAAAGTTGGTGGAATGGAGCTGGCTTCTCGTGTAGAGGGGTAGCGTGAGGTTTTATAGGACGGGACTTTGGGTTTCTGCGGTTGGGCTGACATAAATAATCTGTGCTGTCCGAATGGGATGTGACTTGGTTCTCCCATGTAAATTTGTTTTCCTAATCATTCTTATGTATTCTTTCTACAATTAGTGCTTCTTTCAGTTGAGGTGTTTACTATAGTAGGGTTAGATTGCTAATCATTATTGTTTGTTACCTTTTATAGTTTCAAAAGTATAAGAAATTACTTTTGAGTCTTTTCGTCTCAATTGGATCAAAATAAAACTATCGTGATGTTTTTTAAAAAAAATGGTCACAGCGATACTGGAAATTTCTAGAAAAATAAATTTTAAACCTTTAGTTTTATTGAAATTAAAACAATACTAAATGTTGCAACCTTTGTCCACAGAATATATTGTTTATTTCTTAGGCAGTGTTCCCTACAAATATAGGTTTTCTTCAGTGTTCCAAGAACGCAAAATAAGCAAGTTGTTGCTAAGAACATATATCGAAAACTAATTTTTTTTTCTTTATGATCATCTCTCTCTTATAGTATAGTATTTTCTGATAATAATTTTGATGAGGGTACAAATGTTTCCCTGTGTATATATCCATGTGCGTAGAGATATGCCATTTTAGACATGGACAATGTCTAAATGACCCTGACAAGACATTTTACTTCGAAGATTGGCAATGCATTAATACATCATAAAGAATGTATATTAATTCATAATGACATCACATTATTTATATACAAAATCAATATGTCATCGATAATTTAAATAGATTTTTTAGGAACCTCTATATTCAGGGGTTCCTTCAATTCGGAAAAGTGCGACTTCACACTTTCTAAATGTCACCAAAATTGGAAATGAAGACTGTACAAAACACATGTCATATATTATCTGACACTTTGTGTTTCTCGGGTTATTGTGAACTTGTAGCTTGCCACATAGATCACACAGATATAAAGTAAAGCGCTATATTTATATATAAAGTAAAGTATTTTAAAATTTGTTTTCCCCTTATTATTCCAACATTTTTGTTGTAAAATGTGTACATCTTTCAGTTGAGGTGTTTGCTATATACGTTGATCAGGTTTTAAATTTTGATATGAAAAATCACGTCCCACCTAAATTTCAATAGTTTCAAAAAAATAGAAAGTATTTTTTAGTTTATTTGTCTCATTTTGGTTAAATTTAAACTATATTAAAATATTAAAAATTTATTTGATTTTGGTCCAAATCTAGCTTGTAAATGATGAGGAAAATATATATCAGTGAAATATGTATATATTTTTAACCCTTGAGCTGAACACGAGATTCAAAGCAATAATAAATGTTGCTCCCTTTATCCGGAAATATGAATTTTATCTTTTTCAGGCAGTTTTCCTTGCAATTACATGTTTTATTAAGTGTTTCAAGAATGTAAAGGAAAAAAAGCAAGCCGTTGCTTCCTTACTCGTGGAATATATCCAAAACAAATATTTTTTTCTTTATTCTTTATAAATATATGCATGCATCACTTCCTTACTCGTGGAAATATATAATTTATCTTTCCCAAGCAGTTTTTCATGCAATTACTGGTTTTATTTAGCGTTTCAAGAATGAAAAAACCAAGCCGTTTAGATATGGACGATGTCTCAATGACTACTGACAAGACATTTTACTTATTTCCTGTAAGGATTAACCATAAATTAATTCATCGTAAGAAATATTTATAAAAAGCCATAAAGGTATGTCAATATCCCTAAAGAAAAAACTAGCATGCCAATGGTTTGAAAAGCTTTTTACGAATAGCGAAATCGGCGAAGCGTGGATTCACACATTTTCTAAAATTCACCATATTCAGAATGGCGCCAGCCCAAAACACATATCTTATAGTAGTATAACGTGACGATTTTGTGTTTCTCGCGGATATTGTGAAGTTGTAGGCTGTCACACAAACAGTCCACACAAATAGTATATATAAACCAAATTGCTATATGTATGTTGTAAATGCCACCTCAAAATGGCGTGTGCACAGTGTCTAACTGTCTACAGCACGTGGAACGTAGGAAAATTGTTTGGCCAACAAGATTGCGTCGGCCATGCCCATGCCTGCGTACTCCTTAATTTGCCGCGTGGATAACATGAGCCAGACTATCAACACCGGCCCAGCTGGACAAGGCCACCCAAATGCCACCTTGTAGCACAGCTCGAGTCCTTGCGAACTCTCTGAAGTGTGGATCAGGTCGGCGCTGTCGACCACATTTCGGCACTTGGCCAACGCTTGCCGGGCCAGTCCGGTGATGGCCTCAACACTTCAATGTCAAGCTCACAGTTGCCAGACGCTGCATACGGGAATGCTTCACGCAGAACGATCCAATGATGGATGATATGGATAGAAAATCTCATGCACGCACAGTGTGCGGCATGATGCAAACGCCATGCATACATGCACATGGATGGTCACATCACATCGGCGTGTTTGGGATAGTGGAAGAAGGAATCGTCTCGACACCGATCCGGCGGATCGCTGCGGCGCTTGGTCAGGTGGCGGAGGCGCTAGTGCTCGTGCATGTGACCTGATGCTGTCCGCAGCCCGGCCCGGCGGGCAGTCAATCCGGGCAGCATGTGCATACCCGGCTCGATCTTTTGGCCTGGTCTCAGACGAATCATGCCGTCTCTCGTCGGATTTTTCGCATATATCATTGCTGGAGTCGTAGCTATCACAGGATCGGCTCGCGGATTTCAGGCCATGCCGCCCTCACCTGTTACCTGTACGTTCGTGGACGCTATCGTCAGGTTGTGTGCAATTGTGCTATTGAGTCATAGACGCCCCTTGGCCCTTGGTAACGACAGACATTTCACCGTTGTTCCCAATTTCCCATCTACATGTAGTCGACGTCCATGAACTTGTGATAGCTCGCGCTCGGTAGCTGCAATGCCATGCATGCATGAATTAGCGTGCTATTAACGTGAATAGCGCGCTATAGCGCCGAAATAGCGTAGCTTCAGCTCTCCAGATATGCTATAGCATGCTATTAGCGTTGGAATAGCGCGCTATTTTTTTCCATGATCATGATATCTTCCGATAGCTCGCTTTCCGGCCTCAAAAGTTTACTATCAGGTCATGGTGGTGCAGTTGTCGATCGTTACTGACGGCGGTCGAGATGATGAATTCATGGCTGTAGAATCTGGCCCCCAATTCAAGCCACGATGCCGGTTAATTGCTCTCAGATAACTAGACAAGCTTCCTGGCTAAGCAAGTGCAGCATGTTATGGCTTTCATCACCTGATCCTTATGACTCTAGCTTGCTTGCCCTCCGCCTAAGCAAGTTAAGTTAAGGATGTGCGAAACGCAGCTAGTTACTAGTATAACAGTAGTGGGCTAGTGGCATTGTATTTTGAATGGTCAAGTCACATGTGCATCGAACTGTTGGTGGGACGCCAAGAGAAGAAGAACACATACGCAGCGCGACCGACTGTCTATGCACACGCTCGCGCTGCTGAAATCACGAAGCGATCCAAAACAAGGGTGGCGAGTGTTAAATAAGTGGCCGCTCCAGCACGAGCAAGGTAGCGCACACACATGATCACAGACAGTATCAATAGGGAACACCGTCATATACGGATCCGTCCGTCAGTGGCCAGATGTACGTGCAGGCGTCGTCGTAGCCCGGTAGCCGGTCAAACAATCGGCCGCGCCGACCAGCCGCGGACTCCACGATTCCCGAGATAGTACAAAACTGGACATGTTATCTGACTATTCCTTGGATTTTATTGGCATTCAAGAAACTATGAAAGAAGACTATAATCTTGGTTTCTTCCGTAAGCTTGATCCTAATAATAATTTCTTTTGGAAGTGGGTCCCCTCCATCGGAAAATCTGGTGGCATCCTTTGTGGTGTAAAAAATGAGACTCTAGAGGTTAATGCTGTTAAGATAGGTAAATACATGCTTCAATTTGTCCTTTGGGACAAAATTCATAAATGCAATTGGGCTCTTGTGGTTGTCTATGGAGCTCCACACGAAGAGCACAAAATAGATTTCCTTACTGAGCTCTCCGCTTTCTGTCATAATATTCTTATTCCTTATATTGTTGGAGGTGATTTTAATATTGTAAGGCATAGTGGGGAGAAAAATAAAAACTATATTCACTCCCACTCCATAGATATCTTCAATTCTGTCATTCACACCCTTGGGCTTCGTGAAATTTTTATGCATGGAGGTCAATACACTTGGTCTAATAAACAAGCTTCACCAACCTTAGAAAAATTGGATCGTGTGTTAATGTCGCCAGATTGGGAAGATTTGTTTCCCCTAGTTTCGGTAAGAAAGCTAGTTAGAGATATCTCTGACCACAATGCTTTGCTTCTTGATACGGGCACTCATTCCCCTATTGCCAATAAGTCAAGGGAATTCAGGTTTGATATTTCATGGTTTAAACATGCCGATTTCCTGCCGCTGGTTGAGAAAATTTGGAACAAAAAGGTGTATAGTGATGATCCTATTGATGTTATTAACATCAAGCTGAAACGTTTTAAAAAATTCTTTAAAGGTTGGGGTTCAAGTCAATATGGTCACACGAAAAAAAAGAAAAATGATTTAAAATTGGAGCTAACATATATTGAAGAGTTGGAAGAATCCCTTGAGCTGTCAAGTGATTTGCATATTCGGAAAACTTTGATCACGGTTGAGCTTATGGAAATTTATAAAGAAGAAGAGCTAATGTGGTATCAAAAGTCTCATGAAAAATGGTTGCTTGAGGGTGACCTGAATACCAGTTACTTTCATCGTGTGGCCAATGGTCGCAAAAGAAAAAATACAATGATTTCTCTCGAGAACGATGGGGTCATTATAGAAGGGACAGAGAAGCTCATTGATCATGCTACTTCTTATTACAAAAACCTTTTCGGGCCTGCCCCTGGAAATATTTTTCCTATTGACCATGATATGTGGTTGCCACATGAAAAATTGGATAACAATGATAATGAGATTATCAGTCGACCCTTTACTGTTGAAGAGATTAAAGAGGCGCTGTTCTCAATGAAAAAAAACAAGGCTCCGGGGCCAGACAATATTCCCATAGAATTTTATCAACATTGCTGGGATATTGTAAAAAACGACATCATGAGCCTTTTCTATGCCTTCCATGATGGTTCTTTAAATGTACAACGTCTTAATTATGGCATTATTACCCTTCTCCCAAAAATTTCTGAGGCTAACAAAATTAGTCAATATAGGCCCATCTGTCTCCTGAGATGCATTTACAAGCTTCTTACCAAAGTCCTCACTACAAGGGTGGAACCTTTCCTACCCAAAATAGTTAGCCTACATCAAAATGCTTTCATGAAGAATAGAACCATTGTTGATGGAATTATGTCGCTTCATGAGCTTTTACACCATACACATGTGAAAAAACAGATCGGAGTTGTGTTAAAACTTGACTTTGAAAAGGCCTTTGACAAGGTAAATTGGGAATTCCTTCTAGACAGCCAAAGAGCCATGGGCTTTGGAGAGTTCTGGTGTAACAAAGTGGAAAAAATCCTTCGAAATGGCACGGTTTCGGTGAAGATTAATAATGTGATTGGGCCTTATTTCCAAAGCTCGAAAGGGGTTCGTCAAGGTGATCCCCTTTCTCCGTTTCTTTTTAACTCCGCGGCACAATGCCTTACTAAGATGGTTCTTGAGGCTCAAAAAAATAATCTCCTCACTGGTTTGGCCCCTGATCTTATTGACAAAGGAGTAGCTATTATGCAATATGCAGACGACACGGTTATTTGCCTCTCTCATGAACCTGATAATGCTATCAATCTGAAACTTTTGCTTTATTTGTTTGAGCTAATGTCGGGGCTTAAGATAAATTACCAGAAAAGCGAGATTTTCCTTATTGGTGGGGACAATGATATTGCCAACTTCTATGCTAATATGTTTGGATGCCAGATAGGAACTTTACCTATGAAATATCTGGGTGTACCAGTTTCCTTCCGATGTTTGAAAAACTCGGATCTTAATTTCATTAATGGCAAATTTACTAAAAAGCTTGATGCCTGGATCGGCGGATCCTCTTCTTCTGGGGGAAGACTAACCCTAGTCGATTCTTGTCTGTCCAACCTTCCTTCTTATATTATGGCAATGTTCCTCTTGAATAAAACCTTTATTGAAAAATTGGACAAACATAGACGTCGCTTCTTTTGGCATGGTAAAAAACAGAAAAAAGGTTACTACATGGTCAAGTGGACCAAAGTTTGTCGCTCTAAAAAGAAAGGTGGCTTGGGAATTAAAGATATTCGGAAACAAAACATAAGTCTCCTTTGTAAGTGGTGGTGGAAGTTAGAAACTCTTGATGGGTTATGGCAAGATATTGTTAAGGCAAAATACTTAAGAAAAAAATCTGTGACCACTGTTTCGCCAAAATTTAATGATTCCCCATGTTGGAAAGCTATTTTAAAAGTTAAGGAGACTTACTTTGCTGGGAGAAAGGTGATTTTGAGAAATGGAAACATCACCAGGTTGTGGAAAGACCCAATTTTGGGCGAACAACCTTTTTGTGACAAATTCCCTGTGTTGTTTAATCTCTGTCAGGCGCAGGAGTGTACTGTGAAATACTGCAAAGAGGCAAACTTCGATATTCCTTTCCGCAGACAGCTGAGAGGTGAGTTATTGGATCATTGGCAACATATTTTGAATACCTTACTTTCGGTCCCTTCTCATGATGATAATGATAGCATTATTTGGTCCTTGAATAAGAATGCTGTCTTCTCGACTAGATCCATATACACCCTCCTGGAAAAGAACCTAGCTGGTTCACACTATAATTGGATATGGAAATCCAAGATACCCTTGAAAATCAAGATTTTCATGTGGCAATTGTGTCAAGATGCTATCCTTACCCGGGAAAATATGAAAAAAAGGAAGTGGCCTGGTGCTCCAACTTGCTCCTTTTGCAGACAAACTGAATCAAACAATCACCTCTTTTTTACTTGTAACACTTCTAAGGTAGTCTGGGGGGTTTTGGCTACGGCCATGGGTGTAAAATGTATTCCTACCTCCTTTTGGCAAGCTATGTCCTGGTTCCATTCCTTTTCTCCTGGTTTTGAGAAATTTTATGTCATTATCATTGCAGCTGTTTGCTGGGCTATTTGGAATGTGAGGAATAAAATCACTTTTGAAAAACATGTCATGAAATCACCAAGTGAAATTTCATATTTTGCGACGGCTTTGATTTTGTACTGGGCAGGTCTTCAGAAGATGGAGGACAAGGAGTGCTTGGTTGGCGCCGCGGGCAAGATGGTGCAAGCAGCAGCTTATGTTTACTCCAGATCCAGAGAACCAGCGACGACGGCCGGGCAGGGACAGCTGTTGATGATCACAGGCCCCTGAACCTCCACCATCGCTTGCTGCTGTCCCAGGAACTTTTGAAGTGTTGCTGATGCTGTTGACCGTTTGCTGTGGGCACTGCTGCTTCCATAGTTGTCTAGTTGTTTGTTTTGCCTCCTAGTTGCTTGTGTTGTTTAAAAACCCTGTTATGGCTAGAACTTCAATTGTAGTGGTATCAGGTTTTCGCCCCATAGCGAGTATTCGATGGCGAGTACTCGCAGTGGGTTTCCTGGTACTGCTCCAGCTCGCTTCCTCTCTCCCTACCCCCTCTCTGTTGTAAAAATAACTTGAATCTGTTCTTTCCGTTTATTGCAATGGAAAGGGGTGGAAGCCCGGTTGGAAAAACGATGCGCCACCTCGCGCGCCCAAGTTCACTGGTTCCCGGCCGGCCGGCAGGCCGCGGCGCCGCTTTTGCACGTGCCGCCGCGCGCGCCGAGGATCGACGATCGAGCACGATGCGGGCGTGGTTAAGCCGTCGCCGTTGGAGCTTGGAGGTTGTTGCGCCAAGAGACAAACGAAACGACAGGCGAGCAGTTGGATGAATAAGGGCATCTCCAGCATGAAAAACTAAGGGCGTACAATTTGTCCTTTTTTTTTCTCGTTTATTCTTTTGCGTCGACCCCTGCTTCAGCGGTGCAGACATAAAATTCGGCATTTTTCTCTACTTATTCTTTTACGTCGACCCCTGCTTCAGCGGTGCTATGCTAATTTTATTTCCAGAGAAACATTGTTGGCCATTCTTGTTCAAATGGCGTCGCGCCCCGATAGAGGAGAAGTCCAAGAGATAGCCACGCCATTCACGAGCTAGGAGGCGGTTAATTTTGCCATTGCGTGGTGGATGGCGTTGGTGGGGTATCCTGCGGAGAAGAGGGGAAGGCATGTCCACCACGACATCAATGGCGCCAGCCCCCTCGCCGTAGTTAGAGAATCCAAGTCCGGTATGGCCCCAACCTCCTCCCCTCTTCAAGCGCGCTACCGGCCCCGACCTCCTACCCTCGTGAGCCACCGCACCACTCAAATTGGGGAGGAGAGAGGAGGTAGAGATGAGATAGGCCTTTTTGTGGCTGCCATATGGGCCAGGTGGTGGAAGAGGAGTACAAAAAGAATGGTTTGGATCTGTCCGCCTCGACACAATTCTAACCCATTTTTGGTCCGCAAATGGGTCATGGCCGGACGTACTAAGAGTTCAAATCACCCGGTTGGGATGAGGTTTTTCCCATCTCAAACATCCGTTTACATCGGATAGCTAGAGGCCGATGCGCGGCGCTTGGGTGGCTGGCTAGCGCGACATGATCGATCGGGAGTGAGGTAAGGGCACGTATAATGAGGTGATGTCAGCTTTCTCTTGGAGATGGCACGTTAGATTTTTACCTAATTGAAGGAGAGAATAACGAGAGAGAAAGTTATCTTCTCTTAGTTAAGGGATCATCTCTTAAAAATAAGGTAAAACTATTTTCTCCATTGTATCACATATGTTTTCCCTTAACTAAAAATTTCTAACTATTTTGTTATTATTATTAATTGCTACAAGAGATAATGCATTATATGTCTTATGTCCATTACCCTCTCTACCTGAGTTGTAGCGAGATTAGAAAAAACATACTTTCTCTATCATTGTACATGCCCTAAGATGGACGCGACCTTGGTCGTCCTTTATGGTGTTGGTTAACTTGGCCGGTTTGGTGGTTGCTGGGGCTGCTAAAGCTAGATGGAGGGCTAGGTCCGTGTTCACCCCGATCCGTGCATCATGCATGTCGCAACGTAGAGCCTTGTGGCACGTTCGCTGCCTGCTAGTACTACTTACGTGTGTATGGGCACCGGTTTCCTCGTCGGCTGCTCCTGCTTTTGCGTGTTTCCGCCGCCGGAAATAAACCTGGCCCAGCACCTACGTAGAGTATGTGTACGATGGCCACTTGCGAGGACGTTTCTGGAGCGAGCGCCAGTAGCCAGATTGTAATGCCGCCTGCCGCCTGCCGCTGCCGGTGCATGCATCTGTCCTTCGAGGTTGTTGGCTTGGTAATGCAGTCCTTCATCCGTTCTCTGTAAAAACCAGCAAGGTCGTATGGATTGAACTTGGTCTTGGGCATGCATGCTGGTTGTAAGTTCCACATCGATCTTGGGTTAGGGCATCTTGGATATAATTTATATCCGTTTTAATTTGGTTTATTTGTGTAAGGCTGTATATATAAAATTAGGTTTTTTACTTAACTAGTTTGTTTGCGTTTACCCCCTGTTTCATCGGTATTGTCCATTTTTTACCACAAGGAACATGCCCATATGAGCCATACAATAATTAGCGAGGAGAGAAGGGGGAGATACTTTTTGTGTAGCTAGCTCATGGCTAGGCAGGGTATGTAGTGGACACAGGAGCACACGAACTGTGTTCTCTTAGACGCAAACCTACTTCTAATTTGGTCCAGAAGATAGACCAATCACTTTGCGTCAGGCTATTGTCCTAGAGGGCAGACCTTTATTTTAATCATGCATACTAAAACAGACACAAAATGTTCGTTTACATCGAACTGGTAGAGACGCCCTTACCACCGGCCATAGTTGGTCACAATCCTGCGAGCATACTAAAGACATTTATATGTAACATGATTACAAAGATCATGGAAAAAAATTAGCTGTACTTATAAACTACGAATACACTTCACAAGGGTATGAACTTCAAAATGCTGATGCTATGTCCTAAAGATGCATTTGGAAACTTTCTCTCTAGCACTGCCCCTTGCGACATGTCTTCATAGGCGTGCAAATTTTGATAACAGTGATGACGGTTTTTGAAGCGAAGGCAGGCGAGACGTCATAAGTGTGCTGCTCCTTTTCAACAAGACGCCAATGTTAATGCACACCACTCTTTCTCGCCCTTTATCCTCATCTTCCCGCCTATGTTTCCCGCCTCTTCTCCGGCTATAAAACTCACCCACAGTGTGAGGAATCATCATAGTCACCTCCAACTCCTATCTACACCCTCCTATGGACAATGTTGCACCGCCTCATCACAACATGCTCGATGCTGCGCCGCGACAACCACACGCTGTTGGACGAACGTGTGGAGCCGCAGCCTGAGCCGTCCCATTCGGATGACGACTCCGATGAGTTCACCAAGTTCAACGAGGCGTTCATGACCGGCGCGAAGCATGAGGTGGAGACGGAGGAGGCACCGTGGGGCGATGGGCCAGACCCGAAGAAGGCGACTATCCTAGTGTCATCCCACACGGCGCAACAACAAAGGGATGCCACTCATAACCAATTGGAGGTATGCGCGGCCATCTTGGAGCGCATCACCGTGATCTCTCGCGAGCGGGCAACGACGGAGGAGGATGGTCGCCTCCTTAGTGCGACCGAGCGGCATATGATCTTCAAGCTCATCACTTAAACCCGTGACAAGTTCGCTGCCCGTGAAGCAACGCGGTTAGCCCGGGACGAGGAGTACCGCCTGAGACGGGCAATGCTAAAGGGTCATCGTTGCAGGGAAGTTCCGTCCTCATCAGGGACGGTCGAGCACTAGCAGATGCGCAAAGCAAGGGCACGCGTGTCAGCGTATGTCTGCAGCCCGCCGGAGAGACGGCACCCCACTCGGTGTTTCCGGCGCAAGGGCCAGAAGGACGTGGCTGGATTCTCTAGGCACTCCGTGCCATTATCAATCTCACAACTGTACGTACGCCGGAGAGTAAACAACGTTGGTTCTCGTCCGGCACGATCGAAAACAACAAAGAACGTCCACGCCAGTTTCTCTGGTTTGCAGCGCTGTGGGAGCGCGTGCAAGGAGCTAGCTGGCCGCATCGTCGTACGCACACGCGGACACGCCGACTGGGAGAGCAGCGGAAACGCGGACACGCCGACTGGCACACAGTCCGAAATAAATTACGAAATCTGTACAACCTTTTCTTGTTGTATGTATTCTTCAGGGTACATACGTACCTGTCCAGAGAGACCACGTGAGAAAGTGACCACGGCCTGTGAGAGGCAGACGAGTGTGCGTACGAGTGGTACGTACTTGGAAGGACACATGCGTACTTTCGCCAAAACGACCGACTGCATGTGCCAGTAATCCAGTATTATAAATACTTGTGTCAGTGACTGATGTAAAATAAAGATGTTTAGTACAACTTCCCCTAGGTTAAGGGCATGTACAGTAGTTTAGACAGCAGCTGTCTGCACTAACACTCCACGTCATCACTAGCCAGTTTAAAAGACAGTGGGTACAGTGGGGTGTCTATACTAGTCGTCTGTACGTGCAGTTACTGCATCCAAGAGAATTTGAATACCGATCGTGGATTAGAGCAAAAACTGACGGGAGATGCAGACAGCCTTGATACAATGGGTGCAAGCCGTCGTTAGCTACCGAATTTTTTGGGTTCCCGGCCGTCTGTAATCTTACAGACTGCGTTCTTCTCTCTCCTTGTGACTTTACCTCCACCTCATAAAAAATTTTAGTTGGCACCTCTTACAGACTGCTGACTAGATACCACTGTACATGCTCTAAGTACAGGGGTTACCGTTAGTAACTAACTCTGAGATCTCAATCCGTGATCCGTTCTGGAGGAGGTGAAAGCTTAAAGGAATACGAACATAAGAGCATCCCCACTCGTTGGCGCTCCTCACGCCCAAATCCGGCGAAATTTTCGTCCGGATTGGAGGAAGATTTGGCGTGGGGAGTAGTAGTTTCCCAGCCGCGTGCCCAGGCGAAGTCGACGATGCGAATTTAAAAAACGGAAACTTGACAAACTACGGCTAAAAACGGGTGAATATAGACTAAATTTAATGATATTTATTATATTACGGGCGGAGTTCATACATAGAGGCCGAATTCGACTATATTTCGAATTCGGCTAGGGAATTCAAACGCTAATTTTAAAATACGGCGCTCTACATGCCGAAATGGCGGTAGAACACCGTGTAGTCGCCGCCGTCGTCGTCGGAGCCGTCGTCGTTGGCCTTCGGCCGCGCGGCCCGGCCGCCGCCGCCCGGCCGGCGTCTCCCCACCTCGGGGATGGCTTGTACCGGTCGTCGTCGGAGGACTCGAGGTCGACGACGGGGACAGCGACGCCGGATGGAGGTGTCGCGGGACGGCGGTACCGCGCGACATCGTCGTTGGCGGTTGGAGCGGCGCGGGCGGCGAGTTGGCGTGCGGCGGCCGGGTCCGGCGGCCGCCGGCCGCCGCTCCGCCTCCTCGCGCTCCCGGTCGCGCCCGGCCCGGTCCGGTGCGGCGTCGTCCGCGCGCTTCTCCTCCTCCATGTCGTGCGGCGACCTGGCGATCGCCTCCGCCATCGCGGCGTCCTCCGCGCGCTTCGCCTCCTCCTCGGCGAGCCGGCTTGCGGCGGCCTCTTTCTTCGTCTTCTTCCGGCCGCTCGCGGCTCGGAAGGCGTGCTCGCGGATGACGAGGGCGCCGGCTGCTGCGCCTTCGGTCGTCGGCGGAGACGCCGGCTCCTTCTTGACGCGCACCGGCGTCGAAGGCGACGTCGCCTCCTCCCTCTTCACCGGCGCCAAGGATGACCTTGACGCCGATCCGAAGACGACGAGGCGGCAGCCATGCGCCGTGGCTGCCGGACGTTTCCTCGACGGCGGCTCGCCGATGCCCTCGATGCCGATGGAGGGGGCATCGTGAGCACCGGGAAGTTGCCGCCCTCGATGTGCGCGAGGACGTTCGCCGGCGTCCTTTCGGCGCGCTCCACCACCGTCGGCGGCCCGCGGCGTTGTTGCGCGCGAGGCGGAGGCGGCGGGCCGTCGTAGGCCGCCAGCTCCCGCTCCCACCGCCGGAGGAAGTAGGAGTTCCACCGCGTGTAGTTCTCGGGGTGGTGGCGCGGGTCGGCGCGCTCCTCGTCGGTCATGGTCATCCTCGCCTCCTCGATGGCGACGTCGTGGCCTTGCCCACAAGGCAGCCAGGCCGTGACTTTCTTCTCGACTAAACAAGGAGGCAAGTATTCATGCTTTGATGAAGCTCGACGCCTTCTTGGCCGGAGGCTGGATACGGAGTGATGTAAAGAGTTTCAAGAAAGTCCGTGTTATCCGTGGCCCGAAGCCACTCAAGACCGGAACGAAAGTCAAGGCCGAGTTAGATGCTCTTCACTCAGCTCCGATGGGAATGGTTTATTGGGATATGGGGAGATACACCAAAGGGATTCCACAAGCCGTGCTTATGGAAGCTCCTTTACTTATTTCGAGCCCCGCATAACATTGATGTAATGCACACCGAGAAGAATATCGTTGAAGCCATTTGGAGCACGATTGTGGACACTCGAGAAGACGAAGGATAACATAAAGGCTCGAATTGATCAATAAAGGTGGTGCGATAGGCCTTGAGTTAAACACAGCCACCTCATGGTGCCAAAAGAAAATGGACTAAGCCACACGCTCGTTCCGCTCACAAAGTCCCACAAAAGGGAGGTCTTCCAATGGATGAAGGACTCTCTTGTTTTTCCCCCGATGGGTTCGCAACCAACTCGGATGAGGAGTGTGAACTTGGAAACGCTAGGCACAAGGACTCAAGAGTCATGACTACCACATATGGCTTGGAGCAGATAATGCCGGTGATGATTCGAGGCTATGTCCCTGAGCAGATCAAGGAAAGGCCGTCGAGGTTGAGCCGCGATTTGTGCTAGGGAGTTAGACACTAAATGATTTGAGAAGTCGATAAAGAGGCACCCGTGTTGTTTTGCGATCTAGAGATCTTTCCTCCAGCTCTTTAACTGTATGCTAAGACAAGTGATCTTGCACCTCGCGAAGAATGCTTAAAGCGGGGGCCGACCAGCCGTTGCGTTCTCGCCCGAGAGAGAACACAAAGCTTCGTCAAATGACGTGCACAAATGCAAGATCAAAGCATCCATAGCCGAGGCAGTCCTAACCCGGAGGTGGCAAACTTCACTCACGAAGTACTATGATCCCAACATTCCCACAAAGAACAACCCGGTCCTCCGTTAAAATGCCGCCAACAATGAAGAAGTACCTGATTAGCATCTTCGTGGGGCTTTATGGGCAAGTCAAGTGCTCGAAGCCGTACAGAATGGACCTACAGGAGCGGACCTTGATCCACTCATATGTCTTGAACACCATGGTGGAAGTGAAGCCGTACATCAAGTAAGTGTGAACCATTTAGTCTTCGCAAAACATTCACGCGCCTTGATCCACTGCATGTCCGTGGCTAACTCTTCCTTTCTTTTCACTCCAGATAGGCAATTCACTACTATACATTGGAAGAATACCCACAGGAGCCTACTCCGAAGAATCCAAGCAAATTTTCGATAAGGGCGCGTTTCGGTTTCAATAGTCGGTTCGTAATTCTGGTACTATTCTATCCAAATTAGCTAGCACTTCCGACATTTATCTACTATTTCTCGTGCTAAACTTGTAGGAAAGAACGGACAAAGAGATGAAGTCGTGTTAAGAAAAATTGCTGGGGGCTTTGACCATTCCGTCGAAGCGCCCAACTCCTATGACGAAACGTGACGCTTCCGCATCTATAGATACACAACAAGCCGACCCAACGCGAAGACAATAAATAGCGGGGTGGTATGTCAAGGTGATGATGGGCTCCAATACTATGGAAGAGTCGAGAGTATATACGAGCTGAATTACGGGTTTCAGCAAAGCACAATCCCAGCTGCCTTCAAACACACACCCACGCTGGGGGTGAGATGGGATCCCGAAATTGGGTTGGTCGAAGTTGAAAAGGAACTCGTTTATAAGGGAGAGGATGTGTACATCTTGGCTACCTAGGCCTTTCCAAGTATTCTATCTCCGTACGCGTGCAAAAACCCGACAAAATGTCTACATGGATGAGATGTTGTGATGATGGTACCTTCATCGCACAGCGCCCGCCAAACAAGGACGACATCGCCGCCAGACCCTCAAGAAATAATGTCGAGTTTTATCGTGAAGAAGGGCTCCTACCATTTCACAATCTATTGCTTCTGTCGATGACATGGTCGTAGACGATGAACAAAGAAGATGCGGTGCATGGATGGAGACAATGCATAAGATGAAGCCAGGATGTTTGTGCCCCTAAGACCCGAGTTTGCTCGAGGCGTTCAGAGTGTGGATTGACTCCTCGATGTATGGACCACCTCCGTGTTTTATTGATGATTATTGGGTTCGCCGAGCCCCATGACGATGACGAAACACGCGCTCCAATCACGGATGATGACACATGCTACCGATCTATGTATTAGTAATTGTGAGGCTAGCCTATTTGTAATAACTATGTGTAATAGTGATTGTCCAAATAGGTTATTTGTAAGAACTCCATGCTATGTTTGAGAGTAACTCTATGCTAGCTATTTATTGCTTCCACTAATTAATGTTTGATGGCAGGATTGTCGTGGCACTTGTTCTGATTGTATGCACTTGTAATGGATCATATTAATGGACATTGGACATGGACCTATGTAACTTGTGTGGATGGACTATGGACTTTATGTAATGCATTGTATGCATGAATATGTGCGTTGATGTATTTGTGGTGTCCCCGTAGTGTTTGGTGATGTTATGTTGAAGATTATATGTTGTATATGCTCTATTATCAATTAATATTTTTGAAATGCAAAGGAATACGCAAAAAACAGAAAAATAAAAAACAGGGCCCTTTGCCGACGAGTCACTGGCCGTGTGCACACACACGGCAAAGGGAGCCACGTGCGCAGCCCGCAGACCTGGAGCTCCCGGGCGTGCTCGTAGG
>NC_061514.1:37304881-37366980 GCF_022539505.1 Lolium rigidum | reverse complement strand
GACCTTTCTATCCTCTCTTGCTACACCACCAAATTCTTTGAGAAGAGTTTCTAAAACAAAATCTTTCTTTTCTCCTTCTTCCATATCACCGAGTGTAAGAAACATATGTTGAATTATAGGATTGAGATTAACAAATTTAGTTTCCAACATGTGTACTAAAGAAGCAACAGCAAGTTCTACCAAGTGTCTATCTTCAAAATCTTCAGCTGTACTAACTTGAGTGAAAAAATCTTCTATATTATCTCTCCCAATGATAGACCCACGTCCTACCGGTATGTCTTTTAGAGTGTACTTAGGAGGAAACATGATGAAATAAACAGAAAGTAAATAAAGTAAATGCAAGTAACTAATTTTTTTGTGTTTTTAATATAGAGAACAAGACAGTAAATAAAGTAAAACTAGCAACTAATTTTTTTGTGTTTTGTTTAAGTGCAGCAAACAAAGTAGTAAATAAAATTAAAAAAATCAAGACAAAAACAAAGTAAAGAGATTGGATGTGGGAGACTCCCCTTGCAGCGTGTCTTGATCTCCCCGGCAACGGCGCCAGAAAAAGTGCTTGATGCGTGTAGTTGACACGTCTGTTGGGAACCCCAAGAGGAAGGTGTGATGCGCACAGTAGCAAGTTTTCCCTCAGAAAGTAACCAAGGTTTATCGAACCAGGAGGAGCCAAGAAGCACGTTGAAGGTTGATGGCGGAGGAGTGTAGTGCGGCGCAACACCAGGGATTCCGGCGCCAACGTGGAACCTGCACAACACAATCACAGAACCTTGCCCCAACGTAACAGCGAGGTTGTCAATCTCACCGGCTTGCTGTAAACAAAGGATTAGATGTATAGTGTGGATGATGATGTTTGTTTGCGAAAAACGAGTAAAGAACAATTGCGAGTAGATGTATTTCGGATGGAAAGAATAGGACCGGGGTCCACGGTTCACTAGTGGTGTCTCTCCCATAAGATAGCAGATGTTGGGTGAACAAATTACGAGTTGGGCAATTGACAAATAAAGAAGGCATAACAATGCACATACATATATCATGATGAGTACTATGAGATTTAATCAGGACATTACGACAAAGTACATAGACCGCTATCCAACATGCATCTATGCCTAAAAAGTCCACCTTCAGGTTATCATCCGAACCCCCTCCAGTATTAAGTTGTAAACAAAAGACAATTGCATTAAGTATGGTGCGTAATGTAATCAACACAAATATCCTTAGACAAAGCATCGATGTTTTATCCCTAGTGGCAACAACACATCCACAACCTTAGAACTTTACGTCACTTGTCCCAAATTTAATGGAGGCATGAACCCACTATCGAGCATAAATACTCCCTCTTGGAGTCACAAGTATCAACTTGGCCAGAGCCTCTACTAGCAACGAAGAGCATGCAAGAACATAAATAACATATATGATAGATTGATAATCGACTTGACATAGTATTCAATATTCATCGGATCCCAACAAACACAACATGTAGGATTACAAATAGATGATCTTGATCATGATAGGCAGCTCACAAGATCTAACATGATAGCACAATGAGGAGAAGACAACCATCTAGCTACGCTATGGACCCATAGTCCGGGGGTGAACTACTCACACATCGATCCGGAGGCGATCATGGCGATGAAGAGACCTCCGGGAGATGATTCCCCTCTCCGGCGGGGTGCCGGAGGCGATCTCCTGAATCCCCCGAGATGGGATTGGCGGCGGCGTCTGCGGAAGGTTTTTCGTATCGTGGCTCTCGGTACTGGGGGTTTCGCGACGAAGACTATATGTAGGCGGAAGGGCAGGTCAGGGGGCCACACGAGGGCCCCACACGCCAGGGCCGCGCGGCCAGCACCTGGGCCGCGCCGCCCTGTTGTGGCGGCGCCTCGTGGCCCCACTTCGTAAGTCCTCCGGTCTTCTGGAAGCTTCGTGTAAAAATAGGCCCCTGGGCGTTGATTTCGTCCAATTCCGAGAATATTTCCTTACTAGGATTTCTGAAACCAAAAACAGCGAGAAAACAGCAACGGCTCTTCGGCATCTCGTCAATAGGTTAGTGCCGGAAAATGCATAATAATGACATATAATGTGTATAAAACATGTGAGTATCATCATAAAAGTAGCATGGAACATAAGAAATTATAGATACGTTTGGGACGTATCAGCGGCCGTCGCGGAGGTCGTTTCGGCGGCAGCGAACTCCGGCAGGGGTTAAAAAAAAGAACTAGCACAGAGGGACGGGGGCCTCCATGCGAGGGAGACGGCGGCAGTGCGGCGGGCGAGCTCTCCCGCCGGTAGCCATGGGAGCCTCCATGGGAAAAAGAAGCAAGAGAGGGACAGAGGAGAGAGATGATTTGTTTTGGCTTTGTCTCTCTGTCAACTGGGCCATGCGCGGATGTGGAAGGACAGAAACGAGCATCCGTCTGTGTCCTCGTCTGTCCGTGGCCACCCAAAATCTCCTCAAATTTGGTCGAGGTTTGGGTCGTGCCGGACCTCACGGACAGTCCGTTTTGCATTTAGGTCTGCGCGTTGGGACGCGTTTTTACCCAAACGGACGCACGCAGTATCCGTTTTACCTTTTGCGTACCCGCGTTGGAGATGCCCTAACATCCCATCCCCTTCAGAAGCCCCCTAGGAAGACATGGCGATGCTGGCTCTGATACCATATGTTAGCGTCCACTCAGGTTTTGGCCAGCACTCAGTCCACGTTCGGACGTTTGTGCGCATACCGCCGCAAAAAAAGCCCGAACTGAAAGGAGCAGAAAACTCCCGCTTATAAGTCGATCGTACACTACTAAAAAAATAGCTATCAGTGGCGCACATATTTTCTTTAGCCGTGGCGCACCTTAACACGCCACTGGTAATAGTTAGTAGTGGCGCACCTCAAGGTGCGCCATTGGTAAGAGATGTACCAGTCTGATAGGGTGCCCTCATATCCCTCATATCCTCATAGGGTGCGCCACTACTGTCCCTAGATGAGCCACTACCGATTGGTCATTAAATTAAAAAATTCCCAATAGCTAGGCCACTCGTGATTGTTGACTAAATTGGAGAAAATGCAGACGTGGGTCTAGGTGGCATGCGGTGGATCTGGGCTTTGAACAATATAAATTAACACCACATTTTTATTTTATTATAAAGCAGAAAGATTACATGACCCGACAAAACGAAAAAGAACAAAATCGAATCCTCGATTTGGATCTGGTCCTCCAACTAGTCCACACCGGCGACACGCTCGTCTTCGATCTGATCCACTCGCCGGTGACGGAGCATGCAGATAGTAGCCTCGGTGTGCTCCTCCTGTCGCCCGGCGACCGCGGGGGCGAAAGCGCCGATGCGGTTTGCTCCTGTTGCTAGCTCGTGCGGATTCACATGGTGAGGAGGAGCTCCTGGGTTGAGGAGGAAACGAGGGTGAGGAGGAGGTGATGTTGCTGCTGTTGTGAGAGAAGGAAACAGGGTCGAGGAGGAGCTCATGGAGTCATCGATGGCGAGGAGGAAGCAGATGTCGAGGGGGACGCCTGGGGTCATCGGTGGTGAGGAGGAAGCACAGGTCGACGAGGAGCTGCTGGGGTCATCGATAATGAGGAGGAATCAAAGGTCGAGGAGGACCTCACCCAAAGGGGGTTGATTCGGATGTAAAATTTCGCGCAGATACATTTTCATATAAAAAGGATTTTCATGGAAAGTCGTATGCAACCACAAATCCCGTTTTACCGAAACATGACGCCATTTTGCACAAAAAGTTAAAATTCATGTTTGTTAATTTCCATTCAAACTAGATGACATAATACATGGGTATATCAAAGGATTTTATTTTTTAAATTTTCTATCTATTTCTTTTAATTTTTCCAAAACTGAAAAGACGATCCACATGCGGTGTGGTGGAATTTTGGTGCGGAGTTACCCGTGGCGCACCACATATAGGTGCGTCACAAGTAGCAGTGGCACACCTATATGTGTACGCCACTAGTAAAACCCCACCCATCTCTATACCCAGCCCACACTTAGCAATGGCGCACCCCTTGCCAGTAAGAGGTGCGCACTAGTAAGCTTGGGTGAGGGGTGGACCATGACAGATCTTTAATGATGGCGCACCACTGGGCTGGTGCGTCACTGCTAACTTGCCTACCAGTGGAGTACCACTCTATGGTGCGCCATTGCTAGCAATCTAGCTAGACCTTTTTCTAGTAGTGGTAGTCTCTTACCATAGACGATGTGGGACTAATCCGAGTAGCCTACACCGGCGCCAACAACAACCCTGACATCCAATCCCCCGGAGAAGCCCCTCAGTAAGGCATGGCGATGCTAACATCGATGGCCGATGTTAGCGCCCACTCAGGTTTAGCCCAGTATTTGACCTACGTTCGGATGTTTATTTGCATATGGTGCAGCTAAAAGAAAAAAGCCTACTCCATTCCAAAAGCCTAGACTAAAGGGAGGTGTGAAACTCTCTCTTGTAATCTGGTCCCAGGCTTGCAGTGTCCTCACGTAAGCGTAGTGGGACTAAACACAGAACAACCTCACCAGTCTACAACAGCCATAACATCCCCCCTCCGAGAATCGTCCACTCAGGTTTACAATTAAACACTCTGGCAAGCGCAATTGGCAGGGAAGTAAGAAGTGTGTTTTTTGTCATCAAGATGAGACAATTAAACACTTATTATTCCAATATCACTTTGCTAGGTCTATATGGTCAATCATCTAAATAGGTTCTACCGTATACCCACCAACAAGTGTTGCTAATATTTTTGGCAGATCGTAGGTTCAAATTAGTTATTAGGGTGAGAATGCTTCTCATTATTTGACCGCTTTGGATATGTAGAAATGATAAAGTGTTTAATTATAATTCTTTTTCTCATATGCAGGTTATCTACTGGTGCAGTACTTTGCTCCGTTCATGGTCATCTCTTCAACGTATGTAAAACTGCAACCTGTTTACGGAGGTATCTACACAGTTGGATGACATGGCGAGGGAGTTCATTACCCAACATGGGTGGCAACATAATCTCGAATTAGTCCGTTGTCACCTTAGGGGCCAATACATCATCATGATGTTCCATGTATCGATTTTTTTATTTACTCTTGCCCTTGAATTGTGTGTGGTTGTGTACATCCTAATTATGCAGAGGCCTGGTGTAATCTTTATCGAAAAAATTACATTCAAATGTTTATATGCACACATCCTAGCTACAGGAGGAGAGTCCACTCCATCTCAAAAACCCGAAACCGAAAGGAGGAGGAAATTTCTCTGTTATAACCTGGAGGTGGCCCTCTCCAATATGCAAGACGGAACTAAACGCTAAGCAACCTCACCAGCCTCAGTCCTAAGTCCTAACATGTCGTGGCTCCATCAAACCGGTAATCCCGCTTGGTTGCTGCTCAGCCGGCCGAACGTTTACTTGGTGTTCCCATGCTGAATGATGACGATGAGGTCTCACTTTCCTCTATGCGTATATTTTGTTCCCTCCATAAAGCCTTAGAGAGATTCCGATTAAGATCGCACCAGCTATATTTTGCAGGCATATATAAATTCTATAAACTAGTACTTCCTCTATCCCCCAAATAAATGCTCAAGTTTATCTACATATGTTTATATATATATAGACATGTCTGTACTGTGTAGATACATCTGTAACTACAAAAAGTTGAGTAAGTTATTCTAAAACAGAGAGAGTATATAAATGCTTGGTTTACTTGATCGGTAGTTTGGCACATGCTTTCAACCTTTAAATCATGTTAAGATTATCCAAGGACTTGCATAAAGAGCAAGGAGTGCGTGCAACAGAAAGTGGAGGAAAGTACTTTGTGCCAGCGAAGCTGGAGAAAAGGAGCTGGGAAGAAACAAATATGCTAATTGTACTTGTCAACAATGGTATGGTGTATCGGTTGTGCACCATAACTAAGTTGTGGTTTAGTGGTACTATAGTGTGTACCACTATAGAAGTCTTCTTGCTCTAGGACAGAGTGTCATTTGTCCTGACGCATTTCAAGCTGTATTGCATATCAAGATTAGCCTCAATAATATATATCTAGACGATTAGTTTGACATGTACGAGCCAGTTGGCTCATCATTGTGTAAGACCAATAATGAATGGTTTATGTGCTAAGTGATGATTTTGTTTTGCTCTGACGGGAGGTGAACAACTTTTCCGAAAAAGGACGTTTTATTACTCATAATGTTTGACGTAATATACCCGGTCTCTGCATAGTTAGGACGCACACAGCCTTTCAGCAAAAGTACAAAACAATCTAATCGATATAAAAAGAGTAGGTAAATGGAAAAAAGGCCTATTATCATGGTGTAGGAGCCGCTATCCTTAGACTATGCAGCCACCCATATTGGGTAATAAACTCCTTGGTCGATCTCCAACCGTGTAGACACCTTCGTAAATATGTCGCGGACCTCTAAGCGCTGAAGCGATGACCATAAACGGAGCGAAGCCGTACACCAGTACAGTACATGCATATATAAGAGAAGATTTTTGTCATTAATAACCTTATCATTTCTACATAGCCACATCGACCATATAACGGCAATCGGCAATCGCTGCTACACTAATAAGACGCCTATACCTAGCCTCCACCCTGTTTAGCCAATTGCCAAAAATATTAGCAATGCTTCGAGGTGGATGTAAGTTTGTGGATGTAAGTTTGATCCTATCTGAATGATTGACCATATAGCTTTAGCGACTCGGTACTGGAAAAAGAGATGTTTCACTGTCTCGTCTTCGTGAAAAAATACACATCTCTTACAACCATGCCAGTTTCATTTTAGAACGTTACCTTTGGTGAGGGTAACACCACAACGTAGGTACCAAGCAAAAAATCTTCATTTTAATGGTATCCTCAACTTCCAAATAGATTTATTATTAAAAACCGGTTGAATAGGTTCTATTAACGCCATCTTACCGAGAATATACCATTCTTGGTTAGTTCCCAGCGGATTATATATTTTCCTTGAACCAATTGGATTGAAGCTAATCTTTGTAGCAATTCGTTCCAGGAGGTCAACCGAGGACCGATTACATCGCGCTTAAACGTTATAGATGGTGGAGAAGTTTCCATTACTGCCTGGAGAGTAACATATTTATGACGTACGACCCTAAACAACGTTGGATATTGTTCCTGGATTGTGGTTGCACCCAACCACTTATCCTCCCAGAACCGTATCTCCGACCCATCCCTAATGGAGAAAGACCCGTATGGGAAGAAGTGCTTCTTAGTTGCCATGATGCCTGCCCAACAGTGTGAATCTCCGAGTTTCCAAACAACCTGAGAAATCTCTTTTGAGCCTACATACTTCCTCCTTAACAGGTTTTGTCATACACCATCCTCGGTTAGTAACCTGGCCAATCATTTTCCTAGCAAGGCATTGTTTTTAACCTCTAGATCATGGACACCAAGTCCACCTTGATATTTAGGACGGCATACGATATTCCATTTCATCAACGATATTTTTTTTCTTTTCACTATCTCCTTGCCAAACAATCTTAATCGAAAATAATCCAATCTATGAAGAATTCCTTTAGGGAACTGGAAGAAAGAAATCATATACAGTACCATATTAGTGAGTACTGAAGAAAACTAATCTTCCACCCAGAGATAACAATTTTTCTCCCCAACTACTGAGTCTTTTCTGCACTCGTTCCTCGACTATTTTCTATTCAGCTAGAGTGAGTCTCAGATGATGAATCGGAATACCCATATAGCTTATTGGAAAAGTGCCTACATCGCATCCGACCATCTCGGCATACTGGTTAACATTCTCGAGTGGATCACCGAAGCAAAACAATTCACTCTTATGGAAATTAATTTTTAGACCGGACAGCTGCTCGAAAGCTGATAAAATTGATTTCAGATTTCTTGCCTTTTTCAAGTCATGATCCATAAAAATAATCGTGTCATCGGCAACAGTCTCCCATCACCTAGATAGGGTACCACTCCTTCAATCTGGCCATCGCCCTTAGCACGCTTAATTAAAATGGCTAGCATATCCGCCACAATCTTAAATAACATTGGCGATAGGGGATCGCTTTGCCTCAACCCTTTTTCTTCATTGGTGATTTGTGAACTAGTTGTAACAAATTTAATTATTTCATGAGAAAAGTTGAGGTAATGTCATATATTGGCATATAAGCACCATTTTGTGGCATATTAAGGGTTCGAGAGATATACGCTGAAAATGGACATTTATGTAGATATACTGAATAGACATTTCATATTGATGGTTTACATAGAACATCGGAATTATAGTTTGTTCCTGTCGACCAGTCTGGCAGTGAAAAAAAAGGTTGACATATCATACACCATCTCTAAGAAATAGCTCGCCCTGGGGAACAATACATTTTCTTTGACAAGACATTGTAGAGCATAAAAGAACACCGAAAACATATCTCATAATTGAGGAACTTACTTTACTTATTATTGTTGTTTTGTTCTTTAGTTAAAGTTGACATGCATAGCATAAATTTTCATTGTCCTTCTGCTGTAAACTACCACGACTGAATCTCCTTGTGGTTGAACAACATGAATGATTTGCTAGAGACACAAAATTTGAAATGATGTTTGTCGTAACTAGAACCTTATTTTGAGGAAAATTGATTGGCTACCGAAATGAATAAGCCTACCTAATACAATGATTTAATCATCCTTCGACTGATCAGATATTCCCTTTGCATTAGAGAACTACATGCAAATGGAACAGGATTGCAAGAAGATCTTTATGCTGGCTTATAAGCCTATTATTAATGCAGCATCTGGTTCTGCTAACCATATGGAGTGCATGCACTAAATCAAGCTTAATTTGTCATGTGCCCTCGTACATGCTCTACGTGTCAAGAGCCCACGCTAATTGAGCACATGAGGTCATCGCCGTGATGTGTTTACTTAGCATATATACGTAGTGGGTGCCTTGCAATCAGAAATGATGGGTGTATTGTGGTGTGGCATATGGGAGCATGTGGCTGACGCCGCAGCATAGCCGTATTATACGATGGAGATACGTATGACTTGTAGCTAATTTGATAGTCGTACTAACACTAAGCCCTTCGTCTACTATTTTGCCTGATAGCAAAAGGAGTACGAGTTCGTAGTACTTGATAGTCTACGGTTAGTGCAACTAAGCACCAGAAATATGTTCAAAATAAAAAACTAAGCACCAGAAAGGACAATGCATGCATCTGTCCCCACGCATGCATGTACTATATATACACACATAGAGAAAGTTATTGCATTTAGCGTCTGAAAACATAAGACTTGATCTATGCGGGCTCTTTTAATTCATATGATAGGAAAATATATGATTAAGATATTATGTCTACTTGAATTTTATGAAAAGATAAATTATGTTTGATTGTAGCAAAGAAATTTCATTAGGCACCAAATATTTTTTTCCTGCAGAATTTACAGTAGGAGATTTCTATAAGATTAGTTTGTTCTTATGAGTCAAACAAGTTAGGCCCCCATTTGCAAGGCATGGTAGAAAAAACGCAGAAAAAACACATGAATTATGATAACATACCTCTCAAATCCTACGCAATCCAGAAAAACACAGGAATTGAGAAGGCTTACTGTTTGAATCGTACGATAGGAAAAATGTAGGAAAGTTACTCTTAAACCATATGATCATCATATCATTGCATATTAATCAGTGGATTGTGAAGATAATTATGCTAATCTCACGCAAGGATACTCGTGACAGAATGCCTACTCAAACATGACTTGCACATCTGACATAATAAAGTTGTGTAATTGATTCACTGGAAGGGCGGCGTATTTTTTTCTACTTGTTTTTTTACTCTTCTCCATTAAAATATAGTTCCAAACATTACATATTGGTAACATGGTTTTACACAAACTAATACATAATTGGAAACATGGTTTACACAAACTAATACATAGTTTGAACCATGGTTGACACAAATTAAAACATTGCAAAATGATGAAACCTAACTAGTGTTGGTTCCGTATGTTCGCTGCCAAAGAAAGAACACTCCCGGACACACTCAATCACCCAAACTAGAAAATCTAGCTGGTAATTATAGCCATGTTGGTCCTTTCGAGGAAGAACATCCAGAAACCGCCACTAGTGGCTTCAATTGGCTCGTGGCCATATTCGCTGCAAAGAAAGAACACTCTAACAGTTTTAACTGTCGGTGTCCGAGCCGGACTTACCGGTGTGGTAGTGCCTGCGGCAGACTGTGTCGTCGAACACCTTGACAATCATCTCGTCGTCCCCCTCGTAGAGGAGGGTGCGCTGGCAGCCGGGCTCGAGCGCGAGGTCGCGGGCGAACTTGTCCCACCCCGTGTGCAGGTACATCTTGCCCTGCCAGTCGAACAAGACCTCGACAGGCCACCAGCAGAAGTTGCAGTTGGCCTCCCGTAGCTGCAACTGCAACGTAGCTGCAACTGCAACTGGTCTGGCTCGACGAACTTGTTCGGAGCCGCTTGATGCCGAGTGGGTCTTCGTTGATGCGGAGGAGGAACTCGAAGCAGCGCTCCTCCTGCGAAGACGAGGAAGGCGCAGGCGATGGCGACCGTGGTGTCGTAGCTGCTCCACCACGACGGCCCCTGCCACGCCCCCGGGGGCGCCCAGGCCCACAGCCTCGACCGCCTCGTCGGCCACCAGGACCCGCCATGGACTTCCTCGCGGGCCTGGCTGCGTCACAGGAAGTGCTAGGTGGCGCTACAGTGGAGCTTGTGGTGGCGAGGGTTTGTGTGGAGGAGTGGATGAGGAAGAAGAGCTTGTGCCGTCTTTATATAGGCCGGAGGCAGGCGACGGCCGCGGGACGCGTGGCATCGCCATTACTGCGTTCGCGGAGGTGGGCGGCGGCTACTCGGTAGGCGAGGCATCGCCATTAACGTGACGCAGACTGTCGAAGCGACGCAGCGGCGCCAGTCGCTGGCGCCTTAGAAGACGCATTAAGTCAGGATCGCTGTCAGGCGGGCCCGACCAAACGCCCGCCAGACGCGAGCGAACACTTTACGCATCCGCGCAGCGTCCGCATATACACATCCGAGGTGCATATTTGGGCCAGATTTGTGTCACCGTGGACGGCCCGATCACTTTGCATCCCCCGCTGGAGCAAAAACCCAACACATTTTGCTCGGCGGACGCAAACGATCGCTCCATTTCCGTCGCCTCGTTGGAGAAGCCCTTAGAGCATCTCCAGTCGCGTCCCCCAAAGCGTCCCAATCGCATGCCCCAAAGGTCCGGACCTCCCCCAAATGTTGTCCGGCTTCCCTAGTCCATCCCCTGTGTATAGAGGCTCTATCAGGGACGCCGGACACGACTTTTACACTTGCTTTTTGTTTGGAGGTCGCGTTTGGGGGACGTGGTTGAAAAATGGACCTCCTCCAAACGCAAATTTCGTCCGAACGTCCCCAAACGACCAATCCGACGCTTTAGCCGGACGTCATTTGGGGATGCGACTGGAGATGCTCTTACACCTTTACACCTAGGGCGCAGATGGTCACATCACATCACATCGGACTATGGGTGTCCATTTTGGAAAGTGGAAGAAGGAATCGTCTGGACCGAGATCGATCGGGCGGCGCTTGGTCAGGTGGCGGAGGCGCTAGTGCTCGTGCATGTGACCGGGCGCTGTCCGCAGGCCGGCCCGGCGGGCAGTCAATCCGGGCAGCATGTGGCCGGTGTCTTGGCATCTTCTGACACGAATCGGACGATTTCTCGTCGGATTTTGGGCGCGCTACCAATGATTGCATTGCCGGAGTAGTAGCTTTCACAAGATCGCCTTGCGGATTTCAGGCCACGCCGCCTCCGCCTCCGGCCTGACCTGTTACCTGTAGAGCCCGTGGTGGATGCGACCGTCAAGTTGTGTGCAGTTGTGCTATTGCGTGATTGACGACCCTTGCCCGTTGGTAGCGACAGACATTTCACCGTTGTGAATACTGAACAGAGTAGATTGTGTAGTCGACGTCCACGAACTTGTCATAGCTCGCTGCAGCTGCCATGATATATAGCCCCGCTTGCCTCCGAAGTTCAGTAACGACTTACCAGGGTATGGGAGTGAGTGACGAGTCTGACCCCTAATTAAAGCCGTGATACCGGTTAACTGCTCTCGGGTAGACAAGCTTCCTGGCTAAGCAAGTGGAGCATGTTATGGCTTTCAACTGATTCTTCTTAGTCTAGCTCGGTTGCCCTCAGCCTAAGCAAGGTAAGTTAATGAAAAGCCAGACGCAGCTACTAGCAGTGTGTTTTCATGGGACAAGCACTCACAGGTGCATCATCGACTGTAGTTCAGAAAACAAAAGATGGACTGTTTGTGGGACGCCAAGGAAATGATAGGGTCAATGTAAGCACCGACTGCAGGCTGTAGATGCACGCGCGCGCCGCTGAAATCACGCAGCGATCCGAATTGCTGGGTGTGTTAGTCAAGTCGCCGCTCCAGCACGCCCATATAATGCGGATCCGTCGGTGACCAGATGTACGTGCAGGCCGCGGCGTCGTCGTCGCCGGTCAAATGGGCGCTCGCCGCAGACGTACTCCAGGATTCGCGAGATACAAAACTGGAGATACGAATATGTCCGACGCCGCACCCGCGCGCGCGCCCAAGTTCAGTGGAACCCTGCCGCGGCGCCGCGCGCACGTGCCACCGGCCGCGCGCGCCGGGGATCGGCGATCCACCACGATGCGGGCGTTGGAGGAATATGCCCAAGCCAAGCGGCGCCTGCATGCCTCGCCCGGCGCGACGCGGCACGATCAGATCAGCAGAGCCGAGGCCGGAGATACGATGGGCGCCGCAGGGTGGGATAGATGCCCTGCCGCAACCCATGTGCTCCTTGAGTAGTTGTGGTCGCGCTCAAGGGGCTTAGGGCATCTCCAGCAGCGCGACGCATTTCAGACGTCCAAATTGTCCGCGGGCGTCCGTTTGCATCGCCTGGCGGACGCGGAAATGGTCGTGTGTCTGTTTGCGTCTGGGGTTGGCTCCAGCGGGGCGACGCATTTTGGGCGCAGGCCAGAATTCAAAAAAGTTGAAATAGCGTCGACTTTGCAAGAAATTACAGCCGCAAATTGAGGGCTGAAACAAGTTCATCACACTTTGCAGCTCGTACGGCGCAAAGTGGAGCAAAAGGGGCACAACAAGGCCTGAACAGCAATTTAAAAAAGTCCAAAAGGAGGCCAAGGTGCTGGGCGCATGGCGGCGGCGATCAGGCGTCTCGCGCGCGGATTTCGGCGCGCCTCTTCATGAACCATGCCCTGGTGTCGTCGTCGACGCCGCTCAAGTCGGCAAGCATAATCCTTGTGTCTTCTGCATGCAATTTTGCGTCGGCGTCAGCCTTTTTGGCCTCGATGTCCAGCCTTTTGACATCGAGGACCTCCTTGGCGAGGTTCTGGTAGATGGCAGCTGCGGCCTCTTTTTCCAGACGCCTCTTGTCGTCCCTAGCAGCCATGGCGGCACGGTTGTCGGCCATTATCTTCTCCATGCTCTGCGTGAACGCAATGGCCTGCGCCTCCCGGACAAGATCGGCCTTGGTAGCCTTATGGCCTCGTGGACGAGGTGGAAGGACTGGACGGCCTTGATCGTCGTCTTCGCCGTCGAGGGTGGCCGCTGTCCCATTCTTTACAGCTTCTAGGTAGGCCGCAAAGCTTGTCATCCACTTGTTGTTGTCTTTGAGCACCTCCCAACAATGGACCATATGGAAGCCCTTCTTGTGCGTCGCCTCGAACTTCGCAAGGCGCGGGATACCCGCAATCATAGCCGCCAATGATGTACAATGACGCAAATTGACGCAAGGACGCAAATTGTCTACAATGATGATGGTTCTATCGTCTTTACCACCGTCATGACGCCGAGTGCCGCTTACGGGGTTGTTTATAGCATGTTCGACCGCCGAGCGTAACTTGGCGGTCTCTTGTTTGATGTAGTTCCATCTTTTCCGGAGGGACTCTTCCGTCCGAGGGCCCGTGATATGGTAGGGCGGGTGCATCCCGGTCTCGTTGTACTCGCTGCAAGACCTTGGCCCAATACACCTTGCCCTTTTGCTGGGCGCCATTGATACAATCATGGGTCGTTGCCGACCACGCTTCACACAAACACTTATCCTCGTCGTCGACGAAGCCTTGTGTCCTCAAGCTCTTGCCCTTCTTCTTCGGAGCAATGTCGGGCTGTGTTGGCGCGTCGTCGAAGTCGTCGACGGACACGGGTGTTGGCTGCGTCCGCCGGGTGGCGAACAGCCGTGGCGGTGTCGATGTCCTCCGCATCTTGCGTTGCTCGGCCGCTCATCGTGCGCGCCTGTCCCGGCCCGATCATCGCGAACGAAGCCGCCGCCGTAGATAATTTCCTAGATGTCCGAATCATGGCGGTCCTTCCAATAGTCCTACGAACGACCGGACATCGGACGCATGATACGAGGCACTCGCACACATTGTCGCAGCTCACGTACGGGTCATCCATCGTCGGGCAGGCGGCGCCATTTCGTCGAACAGGGTGCGGGGCTGCGGCATGCTCTCCTCCGGCACCGGCGCGTCTTCCGTGTCGCGCCCGGGCCGGAGTCACCGCTTCTAGGCGTCCGGTTGAGGTCGGGAACCGCCGCCCGGCCAACTTCACCGGCGGCAGGCCGGAGCCGAACCGCGACGCCGCGTGGCCCCGCAAGGGAGCGGGAGTTCCGTGGCGCGACTGGGAACTTACCGAGCTGACCGATGTGGCCGGAGGAGCGACGCCGGCAATCCCCTCTCTCTTGATGAGCATGTAGCCCTCCGCTAAGCTCGGATGAAGGGCTACTTGCGCGACGCCGGCTTTGATCTGCATCTGCCAGGCCTCGCCGGTTGGCGGCCGCGGCAGTCTTGATCTTCTGATTCCTGCGCCGGCCGCGACGCTTCGCGGCCTCCAGGAGTTTCTCCTCCGCGGAGAGCACCTTCTTTGCCGCCTTCGGCTTTGCCTCCCGGCCGTCGCCGGTGGCGGCCCGCTTTGCTTCCGCCGGAGCTGCAGTCTCCATTCTGGCTATGGTCGTGGCTACGGGGGAGTGTGGGGCGGCGGCGGGTGCGAGGGTTTGCTCCGCATCCATGGCGGTAGGCCGCGGCGGCGAGGACGTCCATCGCTTCCGGATCGCTCGCGCCGGTCTAGTTTCCACTTTCGCGCGGGGAATGGCCGCGTGGCGGGAATAATATCGCCCTCCGGCCCACCGACGCGCGGGTCCTACGTCTTTTTCGGCGGACACTCGGCGCGACCGCTGAGCGTCCGCGGAGACGCAAACCTGGCGCATATTTGGGCCAGGTTTGCGTCTCCGCGGACGGCCCGGTCACTTTGCGTTGCCCCGCTAGAACAGGCCCCACACGCATTTCCGGTCACGCCGGACGAAAACGGTCGCTCAGCGACCGTTTGCGTCGGGCCGCTGGAGATGCCCTTATGTTTGCAGCATCTGCAGTGACCCGACCCAAATGCATCCCGCTAATGCTACACCGGCGCCTGTTCAAAAAAAGAAAAAAAGAAGGTGCATCCAGGCGCCTGTTCAAAAAAAGAAGGTGCATCCAGGCGGCGGGGGTGATGCAGCAGACCCCGCGACTTGGTGCATTCTGGTGGTTAACTTGGCCGCCGGTTTGGTGGTTGCCCTCGCAGCTAGCCTACGAGCATTCACCGCGCGCGGTCCGTCCGATCCGTGCACCATGTGGGCAACCAAGGTAGAGTGTGGCACGTTCGCTGCGAGTACGTGTGCATGAGCACCGGTCTCCTGGTCCGCTGGTCCTGCTTTTATGCGTGCGTGTGTCTGCGGCCGCAAATAAACCTGGTCCAGCACCTACGTAGAGTACGTACGATGCCCACTTGCGAGGACGTTTCTAGAGCGAGCGCCACTAGCGAGACACAGCCGCCTGCCGCTGCCGGTGCATGCATCTGTCCCTCAAGCTTGTTGTTGTTCTAAAGAAGATTCTACCATACATCTTACTACAGATTTTAGCGTGTAGCATTAACGGGATCTATGGTTAATATCGTTTATGCCACAGTTGGACTCAGTGACAACTTTATAGTTTTCCAGTTTCAAAGAAAAAACTTTATACTCTTGCAGGAGGATTGAATTATTTTTTTGAAACTAGGCAAGACTTGTCATATTCATTAATAGAGAAGAATAAGTGGACGGTTTATTAACAAAAACCAGCCAAAAACCGGTACAAATACTCGCTGACCGTTATGAGACACGACCGTGGCGAGAGCACACACGACCACCCTGGCTACCCTCATAGCTGAACAAACAACACCGAAGCGAAGATCGTCTTGGTTGCCCACCAGTGTCATCGACTCATCGTCAGCGACTCCAACTTCCCCGAAGAAGCGACACACAAAGAAGACCTCGCCGAAGTGGTACCTTGAAGCTCAAGCCGACCAATACCAAACAGGTTGCTCCTCACGTAGGGGAACCAGCTCTGCCTTCGATGAAGAGCTCCGGAGAGGGGATGCGCGAGACCTGCGCCGAAGAAGAGCTTCACCTGGACCGCCCCTTGCAGGTCATTGTACGCCGCTCAAATGAAGACACTCGAAAAACATAGCAGCTCCAACTTCACCATGTTAAGTGAGGACCAGATTTTGTACCCCCTCCCCTCGGATCGCCTTTTCTGTTTTAGAGAAAAAGGAAATTGATAAAAACAATTCAAAAATCAAAATCCTTCAAGGTATTCATGTGCTATGTGCTCTAGTTGTTGGAAAAATTAACAAACATGAATTTCGACAAGTTTTGCAAAATGTCGCAATGTTTCGGCAAAATGATTCTGGATTTTGCATACGACCTCCGATGAAAAAGCTTTTTATATGAAAACGTATCTATAGAAAAAGTTACATCCAATTTTACCGCCCTATGGCCGTTTACTGGTTTTTTAGAATCCTCAAAATCAAAAAATAAAACTAGAGTTTTCTTAGATTTTAGATTTAGGTAAAAAGAAAGTTTCGAAAAAAGGCACTTACTCTTGGCGCACTACCATATGCTTTATTTGAAAAACAAGCTGGTGCACCCCTTCTCATTCTCCTCTTACACTATTCCTCATCTTCTTCCACTTCTCCTCCTTCTCCCTCCCCCTTCCAATTTCTCCACCTTCCAACTCCTCCTTCCTCTCCCTCGCTCCGGCGCCCACCTCCTGGACCTACCTCCAGCGACTACTTGTTTGAGAGCTCCCTTTGTCGAGCTATTCCGGGACTACCTGCTCAAGACCTCTCTCCGGTGAGCTACTATGGCGACCACCTCCTCTTCCTTCCTCTAGCGAGCTACTCCGGCACCACGACCACGGCGAAGACCACTGGTGCACGGGATGAGCACGGCCACAGTGGAGGAACAAGCCACGAGATCCAGGTCTAGATTTTTTTTACTGAATGTTACCATTGACAGACCAGCCTAGTGCGCCGGCAATAACGCATTACCACTGGCGTGTTACCTCTGGCAGACGTTGTGCGCCGTCTGTAACGTTTTTATGTGCGCTGGTGACAGCGTTTTTCCTACTAGTGTACACTTGATTTTTTTTTTGCTTGGGGGTTGGGGGGGGGGGTCTACTTAAAGCTTCTGAAATCTCGATCGGTATTTGGACCGGTACTACCCAACAGTATTTCTTCGAGAATGAGAAAAAAGCCTTGATTGATAGGTAGCGCACGCTTCCAACCTTTAAATCATGTTAATATTATCCAAGGACTTGCATAAAGGGCAAATGACTGCGTGCAACATAAAGTGAACGAAACTCGTTTGCATCTTTGTGCCACCGAGCTAATAGTACTTGTCAATTTTGTGTTATGGTGCATCGGTTGTGCACCATAATTATGTTGTGGTTTAGTGGTACTATAGTGTGTACCTTTATGGGAGTCTTCTTTCCTTACGACAGAGTGTCATTTGTCCTGATGCATTTGAAGTTGTATAGCATATCAAGATTAGCCTCCATGATATATATCTAGACGATTAGTTTGACACGTACGAGCTAGTTGGCTTCTCGTCGTGTAAGAACAATAATGAATGCTTTGTGTGCTGATTGATGGATTTAGTTCTGTTCCGACGGTGAACAACCAAATAGAACTAAATTAATTATTTCCTGAGAAAAATTGAGGTAATACATTGCATATAATTGATGAAATGTGGAATATCAAAGGTCGAGATATATACGACGAAAATGGACCTTTATGTAGATATATCGAATGGACATTTCATCCTGATGGTACAAATACACTACAGAAATGACACGAGATGTTGACGGTCGGAAACCCTCGGCGTAGCCACAATGGGCTGTCGGTGTAGCCTACACCGAGGGCAGCCCTCGGCGTAGATCCTCGGTAGCCATGTGGGCCATAGGTGTAGACCCGGCTCTCGTCATAGCCCGTATACGTTGACGGCTAGGATGGGCCCTTGGCATCTAGACCCTTCGCGCAGGCCTATGGAGCCACACCGTCCGTTAACGGATGTCCCTTCTACACCGACGGAGAGACCCTCGGCTTAGAGGGACGCGTGACGTGAGCTGGGAAGCCCTGGCTGGAATATTTTTAAAAAAATCGATTTTTAAATCTTTTACATGGATCATTTTAACTCTTAACTACAATTAATCGTAGGTCAAATTACACTCATGGTCAAACTTCGCAATTTGTGCACGCTTAACTTTTTTTTCTACCAGTTAAGCTTCCACGAAAGAAACAAAAATTATTGATAATACTACCGTATCAATTCGATTAGCTCTTACACCGTGATATCATAACTATTTATTATTTGAATTTTAAACATTTCTTTAAATAAACATCGATGATTAAGTAATAATAATCTTTATGCAGAATGCAATTATTAATTTTCATTTTTATAAAATATATAAAATCGTAAATTTCTGTTAAAAACTAAAATCTATCTACTTTCATATTTCCGTTTGGAATTTTAAGAATCTAAAAAATGGCAATCGGCTAAACCCAGGTGAATTCAGATGTAACTTTTTGAGATGATCATTTCTATAGGTTATACATTTTTTCCAACGTTGTATGCCAAAGAAAATGCCATTTTACCGAGAAATAAACTTTTTTGCAAAATAAATTCGAAATTATCAAACGATTTTATTTTTTGAATTTTTTTTCATTTTCTGACATTCGGTTCAAACTTAAAAAGGCGATCCACGGGATTCTTGGATGGAAGAAAAAGTTTAGGGATATGCCGAGGGTGACCGTCGGCGTAGGTACAAGAAAAAAGGGGAAGAGGCTATGCCGTGGGCAGCCCTCGACATAGCTCTAACGCCGTGACAATGGCATCATGACCTATCTTCGAAGGGGTGCTTGGCCAGGCCTACACCGACAGCCCGGAGTGCGCCGAGGGTAGCCGTTGGCATACCGTTGCCTACGCCGATGGCTCTCTTGGTGAGCTGGACTGGCTATACGCCGACGACCCCAATGTTTGGCTGTCAACGTAGCTGACCATCGCCATCTTGCGCCATTCCTGTACTGATATATAGAGCGTCAAACTTACAATTTATTCCCGTCGCCCTGTCTAGCAGTGAAAACGGTCAGAGATACCACCATCTCTAAGAAAGCTCGTCCCTCGTTACCAATATGCTTTCTTTAACAAAACATTGTACGGTATAAAATATCATGGAAAACATGCGGGTTTCATAATTGAGGAACTTACTTTCCTTATTGTTTCTTTGTTCTTGTCAAATTAGTGGTTAACATGCATATAACATTGTTCTTTCGCGGTAAACTGTCACGACTGGATCTCATTGTGATTGAACAAAATGCATGATTAACTAGAGACATAAAATTTGAAATGATGTTTTTCTTTATCTAGCAACTTAATTATTTGGACGGAAAAATGATTAGCCCCCAACATGATTAAGCCTACCTAATACAATGACTTCTTCGTCCTTTCACGGACCAGAGATTCCCTCTGCATTAGAGAAGTATATATGCAAATGGAAAATTGCAAGAAGATCTTTACACAGGCTTATAAGAAAAATATTTCATGCATCTTCTAGTTTTGTCATGTGCTCTACGTGTCAAGCACCCACGCCAATTAAGCACCTGAGGTCAGGGTTCATTTGATTCATAGGATTTGTAAAAGAATTGTGTAAGATTTGGATCCTATGATAATTTTTCTATATAAATTGTTTGATTTATGGGAACACATTATGTAGGAACTAATCTTATAAGAATATTGTAGCGTAAATTCTATATGAAAAAAAGAACATTAGGTTATACCTTATGAAAAAAAATCATTGCTACAATCAAACACACTTCATCTTCCCATAGGATTCAAATGGGCATGCCATCTCAATCCTATGCTTTTTCTATTCCTATATTTTTCCTATCCTATGAATCAAAGAAACTCTGACATCTTGTTCTCGATTTCTTTTTTTATTTTTCTTGGAGACTTTTCCTTGTTTTTTCAAAGGGATCATAGTCTACAGTAGTAAAAAATCCTATAATAAGTAATAAAAGATGCAAAATTATTTTTGGACCACCTAGTGACGAGTACACACATTGGAGCGAGCCGGAGACGCGTCGCTGCCTTCACCCCTCCATCCAATCACATGATTACGGGGCGGGGGGGGGGGGGCAATCGGGTCCGTAACGGAGGTGCTCACTTTGGATCATGGGGCCGTAGGCGGCATGACACTTTGGATCAAGAAAAGACAGAGCATGGTTGAGGGCGACGAACCCGTCCTCGACGGTGAATTTCATTGGCATTTCGTGGTGTCGTTCGTGAGGAGGAGCTCGTGAGATCGCGTGGTGATGTCAGGTCGGCGGGGCAAAGGAGATCCGCCGCCTCTCCCTTGCCTTCTCTGCCGCGTCTAACCGCTGCCTCACCCGTGTCCTCTCCCTGTGCTCTCAATTTTTAGAAGTCGTGCAGTAGGTGGGAATGAGAGTGGAGAAAGAAAGGAGATAGAGGAATATAGGTAGGTGGGAAGCTGAGAGAGTGATGGTTGGCCCATGCCACAAGAATTTAAGTAATGTTGTTGTGGAATTGATGCCAAGGCCTCGATTGCCTCCCTATGTACTAGGTTTGTATGGGAGTTGCCGACTACTCGGCTGCCGTATTAAGCTCGTAATGACGTGGATTGTCTATTAAGGATGCTGGTGGGAGCCTTTTTTTTTGTTTGGGCCCCAATAGCCCTATATTGGGAGGGCTGTAGCCTATAGGGGCTTGGAGATGTTCTTACCATAGGCAACCTGCATAACTTCTTTTAGATTTTATAGAAATATGATTTTTGAAAATTTTAAAATAAAGACCTCTATTTGAGTTTCCTTAGGAAACCTCATCAATAAGTTTTTTTTTAGATTCACCTTATCAATAAGTAAGCTATCCTTTTTGGGGCAAGTCCTTTTTCTAGAAAAATATCAGCGGAGCGTATTTTTCTCAAAGAGAGTGGCCAAGGCCCGTGTAGGCCATGGGCGCCGTACCGCTTGACCAAACGCAAAGCCCTCACATATTTTCCTCTCCGTTTCTCCACTCCGTCGCCTGATCTAGATTCACCGAGCTGCAACTGCCCATTGTTCTGGTTTTTTTTAGGAATACGGCACTTTATTGATCACAGAAAATCATAATACAAAGTCTTCCGGATACACTCCGAGATAAAATTTCTAAAGATAGAAGAAATAAAACTCTCCGCTAAGCGGGCTAAGATATGTGCCGACTCATTACAATGACGCCGAACATGCTTGAACGCGACTGCCTCGAAGCTGGCTGCCAAGGATTTAATATCTTGTATAATCACACCAACAGGGCTCCGATCAATCGTTGTAGACTCGATCCTTTGGATCACAGAAAGGCAGTCATTGTCTGTTTGGCACGATACCTAGCACGCGTTTGGTAGCTTGCATTCAATCCGGGGTTTACTGTGTCAGTGAGAAGAAAGCCACATCTCGTTTCAGACGAGTTTCAAGTTAAACAAAACACACTTCGTTTGATTGCCTGAGTTACATCAGTTGGTACCTAAGTTCCACTTTGTTTGGTTGGTCAGATGCTTTTTCCAGCCTCACCTATATGTTAACATGATGACATTAGCTCACCCATCACAAGCGTAAGCGCGTAGCCAGACACCACCATGGCATTGCCGTTTGACAAGGTATCAACTTGTCAATGCCTACGGGTTATAGGCTAGGGTTTAGTTACAAGTAGAGGGCAAGTAGATCTCGAAGGTTTCAGCCGAAAAGTACTCGACGATTATGAAAACTAGGGTTTGTGAACAATGATTCGATGATCTCTTCGTCCCTCGACTCCCCCTTTATATAAGAGGCGGAGCCGAGGGTTTCGTTTTGTACAAGTTACAGAGTCCGGGACGGTTTCTAACTCATCCCGCCAGATTACAAACAACACTTCCTATTACAACTCTACTTTCCTTAATATATCTTGGGCTCCCGAATCTTCTTATTCTTCGGGTAGTGGGCCTTCATTAAACCCCGGGTACTATTTCCGGCAGGCCCATTTGGGATGTCTATGTCAATAGCCCCCGAGATTTTGCTTGAATCGTAGAGTCAGGGAAAATCTCCACTGTTTATTTTTATTTGACAATTTAAACTTTTCTATATTTCTTCATATAAATTTCTATATTGTACAGGGATACTGGTAGTTGGGGCTAGTTCATCTGACGGATCGGGTACTAGTTAACTGCTCTAGTGGCAATCCGCAAAAACCTACTTCAAGATCACGTCCCTGGACATGATCTCGGGATACTGGTGTAAACTCCGACAGGTGCCGCTTAAGGTCTTACCATTCTGTCGAGTCCCAGTCAAATTTATCGAGTACCTAACGCGTCCGTTAGGATTTTTCTTCGTATCTCGTTGATACGGATAAAAGTAGCAGAGCGCAGTCTTAGGCGATGCCACGCCCATCGAACGGATCCGGGGTCTTACCTTCGCAAATTTGCGGCATTCGGAAATTGATCGCAACTTTGGCGTTCGAGAATATATTGTCGAGTGCTTTTCAGGCTGTTGGAATGGCATATTTTATCGAGTCAAATATGACTTATATTAATCTCCCGATGGGAGTATATGTAGAGTTAATTATAACTCGAAATATACTCTCTTGCTTTTCTATCTTTCTTCCTTTTCCTTTTTTAATTTCATCGGGCACGCGAACAGCTATCCCGATGGGAGTAGCCCCCGAGGCTACAGCCAAGAACTTGTGCTTGGTTGTAGGCTCAACATTTTAATCCACCTTGTCGCTATATTGTCATTATTTCCCGATATTCTCTTTTTTTTTATCTCTCGGGTGCGCGAACAGCGCTCCCGATGGGAGTAGCCCCCGAGGCTACAACCACGAACTTGTGCTTGGTTGTAGGCTCCCGCAATTTCTATATTGCCATAGTCAAAATTTTACTTTTATCGAAGTAGCCCCCGAGCATTTGGGCAAAAACTTGTGTTTGACCAAAGGCTCCCGAAGTATTCAAATGACTTGTCCTGTCGCCATTCTCTTTTTATTTTTCTTGTCGACATACTTTCCTTTGTCAAATTCACTTCATCTCTATCAATAGTCGGGATTTTTCTGCCTTGTGGGTCCATTGCTCCCACCACGTTGACACGTCGTGCAAGTGGGGGACACACGTCCTCCGCTTTTCCTGGCGCACGTACGGTAACGCCTGTTCCATTCCATCCCAGTAAAAATACCTTCTTACCCTTGTATCTACAAGATCCTTTTTTCACCACATGATTTCTTCATCCAATGGTGCATTGCTTCGTCCGAATCCTATATAAACCTTTCTTCAACCTCGGTCCAGTCCTTCGCTTGCGCCGCACATCTGTTCCCCTCTGCAAAAACTTCCCCTGCGCCCAACTCTGTTTGATCTTCCGCACGCACAAGCATTGCTTTTTCCGGTGCCGTTGATGCCACCGCGCACGCGACTCACTCGCCACAGTACTCCAGAATCCAAGATGGCCGCTGAAGATCTTGAGTGGGAGAGATCTAAAATCTCCAACCAAGACGTCAACATGCTGAAGAGGCTTGGCTTGATGAAGAAAGAAGACGCTGTCCGCTTTCCCAGCGAAGAAAGCTACCCCAACCCTCCAATGGAGTACCGGGTTAGTTTCGTTGATCATCTCATCCGCGGCCTTTCTACCCCAATTCACGATTTCCTCCGCGGCCTTCTCTTTGTCTATGGGATTCAGCTGCACCAGCTGACCCCCAATTCCATCCTTCATATTTCTATTTTCATCACACTGTGCGAATGCTTCCTTGGAATTCCTCCTAATTGGGTTCTTTGGAAACGCATTTTCTGCCTTCGCCGCAATGGCGCTCACAACGCCACCTATAACATAGGTGGAGTTGTTATACGTGTCCGAACCGACGTTGATTACTTCGACGTCAAATTTCCTGATTCTGTCCAAGGATGGCGCAAAAGGTGGCTCTACATACACGAAGAAAGTGCCAACTTTGTCGAGCACAACATAGTCCCTTTTGACGGAAGTGCCAAAATTCAACGCCGCCGTTCCTGGGATGCTGAAGCTTCCGAAGAAGAGAAAAAGGCGACAGAAGCACTTATGTCTCGTATTCATCAGCTTCAAAATACTCGAGGCAAAGAGCTGTCTGGTGTTCAAATCACTGCCTATTTTCTTAGGATTAGAGTGCAGCCTCTTCAGGCCCGCAAAAATCCCCTTTGGACATACGCTGGTGACAATGATGCCAATAGGCTCTCCAATGATCTTTCTGTGAAGGACTTGGAAAAGCTTATTCGAAGAATTTCCTCGCTGAGCAAGAGGGATCCTATTCCCTCCTCTTGCCGCGTGGAACCATACAGCTCCACCAATCCTCTCCCCAAGGTATCTTGTCTTCTCGAATTTTTATCTTGTTCCGAACTTTTCCTGCATCTCATTGTTTTGATATCTCTCTAATTTTTCTTTTGTCGTTATTTTTCTGCAGAACCATCCTACTATGGATTCTCTTCCTCCTCTTCCTGAGGGTGGAGATGTCGAGGAAAGGGCTGTTGTCGCCGATGACAACCAGGAAGCCCCCTCTTTTGTGAATGAACCCGCAGATTCCCGAAAATCTGCGGGATCTATTGAAAAGGATGCTGCCTCTGAAGGTACTACATCAGCACAATCTCCTCCTCCTGCTGTTTCTCCAAAGAACAAAAGGAAAAGGAGCAATGTCGAAGATTCCGGGACCTCCAAACCCGAAGAAACTGCCCCTTCACCGCGAAAGGCAGCTTATGATCCATATATCGAGAGTCTCATCAGCTCGTAAGTTCCTTGTTTCTTTTTATTTTTCTATTCGAAGAATTTTATTTGCCTTGCTTTTTATGCTGCCACCTTTTTTTCACAGTGATGATGATGAAGAAACACCAACTTTGGATGTGGCTGCTCGAACGAGTACGTCACATACTTTAGTTATTTCGGAAAAGCCAGTTGAAGGAGAAGAATCATCGCCTCCTCAACAAAATGTCGGCACATCTACTCCTCCTTCGAGCCCCCTTGTCCCTTCGCCGAAAAGGGCAAGGACTGAAGCAATTCCGGAGCCGAGTCTCCAATTGAGTAGCTCTTCAAACCCTCTCTTGGATGATGTAAGTTCTCCATACTCTTGTCACTGTCTGTACTTCCTCTGTTTGCTTCTAACTGCCATTATATTTTTCTCATACCGAAATTTTCTTGCTTTTTCTTTCCTTAACAGCCCATGATCAAAGAGCTTATTCGCATCGGTGCTCAATTCATTGGGTATCGTGAATATGCTAACCAAACTGAAGGTGATGCCTTGCTGCTTTCTTTTTTACCATATTTCTGTTACTCCTTTGTTGTCGATATTTTAACAAAGTTCTATCTTTCTTGGCAGAAAAATTGGCGGCTATCAACGAGCGTGCCAATGCTCTTGCTCAAAAATTAGAGCAGAGTGAAGAGGCTCGTAAGAAGGCCGAATTAGATGCTGTTCAAGCTAGAGCAGAAGCTGACAAGGCCAAGACTGAAGTCTGCTAGTGTCGAAGATCTTAGAAAAAGACTTCATACTGCCGAGACTTCACTGAGCGAGCATATAACTGCACAATCTGCTCGCGAGGAGGCGATCCTTAAGCGTATAAGGACGCAAAGTCGCCGCTTTCTCAGTAAGTATCTGAGCCACTTTATATCCGTTGTATTTTCTTTTCTGCACTCGTTTGTTGCTTAATACGTTTCTTCCTTGACAGATAGAACAGCTCAAGAGTTTGAACTCGAGGATCCCGACAATGATGCTCTTCTTGACGCCCTTTCATTTCTCGAGTTTCATGGGTCAGAGGCACGCGAAGGCATTGATCATGCCAAAGCAGGGCTGTCGCGGCTCTTTCCTTATTTCTTCCCGAAGAAAGAGGAACCCGCAACTTTCCTTAACTTGGCCAAGTGCTTTGATCCACCAGAAGATCTTGGGCTGAAGGTGCGTCATGAGAATATGAAGGTCGCCGTTGAGAACACTGTTGCCTTGGTAGCCAATAGCCGACAAACTATCGGCCGGGCGAAAGTTGGCGATGCGAGCGAGATAGAACAATCAAGGTGGAGGTCGCCGATCAAGGCGGCTAAGCCCAACACGAAGAAAATCCTGGCCTATCTCGGGATCACGCCGTCTTCGACTCCTAGCTCATCAAGGCCGGAGGTCTAGTTGAATGCCTCTTTGCTTTTTCTTTTTAGCGTACCTCGTTCTTTTGGCTTTGTCGCCGTAGTGTTCTTGGCGATAAGCTGCTTCGATAGGTCTCTAGAAGGTCCTTCTTTTGTAATAGACATGTATATATTATGGGAATGAATGGAAATCTATCTTTACTCGGTGATTGATGTCGAAATATTTCTTTTTTCCGGTTAATTTTTGACAATTATACGCCAGCTCCTGGTCCTTCCAATATTTCGCCTTCTTCTCACTCAAAGAGAGCTCTTGCTGGTACTACATCTGTCGAAGATTCTTTGCCGCAAGAATTGGATGAACTTCGGCAGCAACTTCAGTATGCGAAGAAACAAACACTTGTGATGATGGAGAAGTCTCGTAAGTCATCTGAGGCCGAAAAAGTTGCACTTCAACAAGCTCGCGAGGCCGTGGCTGCCAAGGAAATTGCTGCTTCCGAGGCTGAAAAGGCGACTACTCGAGAAAATTTCATGCTCGAGTTAATGAACGAAGCCAGTGCAGATATGTCGAGTATGCTTGTTTTATCCTCAATATCTTCCGTCTTTATGCTATGTGTCTTGAAGTTTTCTGTTTCTTTGTTTTCATAGGCTCCTTCTGCGATGCTTGTTGCCGAAGAGGATAGGATAAATACCAGGACGAACCTCCTTGTTAACCTTTCCCTTGATCATGGTTCTCTATTTTAGGCTACCCCAGAGAGGACCCGCCAGATTGTCAGATTTCAGGAGCGTGCCTCTCAAACTCGCGATTTCATTGACTTCGTACCAAGACCACTGTCCATGGTTTATAACTCTATGTTTCCTCGGAACGTTCCACCGAAAACTCTTCCCGAGTTAATGGAGAAATTTAAGGATGCTCATAGGATCCATGATTTTGTCAAAGCTCAAGCGGTGGCTGGCGCCGGATTTGCCCTTATCATGCTTGCAGATTTGCCACTCAAAGCTTGACTTGACCCAAGTTGTTGGGAAAGTTCACGCGAAGGTACGGCGCCGAAGAGTTGGTGTCGATCGTATTAACACGAAGGTTTCGCCTATAGCTGAAGAAATGATCGAAGATCTTCTTCGGATGGATGCCGACTTTTTTGCAGATGGTCATTATGCTGATTTTCTTGGCGCTGCTCCTGAAGAAAACAGGATTACCCTTGACGATATATTGAATCATGACTAATTTTTTTTTCTTTAGGTAGATAATTCTTCCTTGTAAATCACGATTGTGATTATATTGTGAAGCGAACATCATGTTTCTATGTTTATCTAGCCCCCGAGTGTTTTCGGTGACTATTCACTGTATTTGTATAATGCGAGGTTTTGAACCAAAGCGAGTTATCCAATATGTAGTTTTGGCGAATATCAGCCCCAGAGCTTCTTTGTTGAATACTATTTTGCATTTTTATTGACTCGCGAGGTAATTTAATACCAAGGCAAGGCTTTTTCTTTTTTCGAAGGAACTATATTGAAATTCGTCGGGTTGGGGAGTTTGAGCATGTCGATGGAGAAAAGCTATATTGACACTATCTTTATTATATTGCAGCACCGCGAGCCCGCCTCATTAAAAACCTTTCCCGGCCCCACTCGGTGCCCCGAAAAAGGAAAAGAGTGCGTCTGAAAACTCGCGGGCGTTTCAGTACATTGAAGTTTTACAAGGACTATATTTAGCGTAGAACCGCCTGAGTTGCGCCACGTTCCAGGGGTTTTGCTCCTCCACTCCTGTCTTCTTGTCCTTTATCCTGTATGCTCCTCCTCCGATTACTTCCGTGACAATATAAGGGCCAAGCCATGGTGACTCGAGCTTTTCATGACTTTTTTGCGTGAGCCGAAGAACTAGGTCTCCCACCTGGAAAGATCTTGGCCACAAACGTCGATTGTGGTAATTCTTCAGGTCCTGTTGATATTTGGTTACCCTTGATAATACTTCGTCTCGAGCTTCGTCGAGTGCATCTAGGTCGTCTTCCAATGCTATCCCTGGAAGTTTCTTCATTATACTCTGTGACTCTAGGTGAGTCGTGCTCTATTTCTATCGGTAGGACTGCCTCTGCTCCATGGACCAGAAAAAACGGGGTTTCCTGTGTCGCTGTATTTGGTGTTGTTCGGATGCTCCACAACACACTTGGTAATTCTTCGGCCGGGTATGTCGAGCTTTTTCCAGTGGTCCTAACAGGCGTTTCTTGATGCCATTGCACATGATGCCATTGGCTTTCTCGACTTGCCCATTGGTTTGAGGATGTGCCACTGACGCAAAGTGCAACTTGATACCCACTTCTTTGCAATAATCTTTGAATTCGTGGGATGTAAAGTTACTGCCATTGTCCGTGACGATGCTGTGGGGCACTCCAAATCTGAAGACGAGGCCTTTTATGAATTTTACTTGCGGATGCTCCGTCTGGCGAATTTATCGGCTTCGCTTCTATCCACTTTGTAAATTTGTCGACAGCTACTAGCATGTATTCTTTTCCTCCTGGCCATGATTTGTGTAGCTTGCCCACCATGTCGAGTCCCCATTGTGCGAAGGGCCACGACAATGGTATTGGTGTTAGTTCTGCTGCTGGAGAGTGAGGTTTTGCGGCAAACCTTTGACACGCATCGCAAGTCCTTACTATTTCTTTGGCGTCCTCGATTGTTGTCAACCAATAGAATCCTGCCCGAAAAACCTTGGCTGCGATGGCTCGACTACTCGCGTGGTGGCCGCATATTCCTTCGTGTACATCTTTCGGTATTATTCTTCCTTCTTCGGGTGTTACACACCTTTGCAGAACGCCTGAAATACTTCGCTTGTACAATTCTCCTTTGATCACCGTGAAAGCTTTAGACCGTCGAATTACTCGCCTTGCCTCAACTGGATCATCGGGTATTTCTTTCCTGAGGATGTATGATATATATGCTTGCATCCAAGGAACTTGTACCATCATCACAAGCTCTTATTCCTCTTCCTCCTCCGTGGTTTCTGTGAGGGATGTCGAAGTTTTCTCTTTTGCTTTTTGCACTTTGTTTTGGCTTCGTAGATCTCTCCGCTATTTCTTCCCAGAATACTCCTGGCGGAATTGGGAGGCATTGCGACCCGATATTTGCGAGGATGTCAGCTTCATCGTTGCTCAATCTACTGATGTGATTTACCTCGCATCCATCAAATAGCTTCTCGAGTTCATTGTACACCTCCTTGTATGCTACCATGCTATCATTGACTGCGTCACATTGGTTCATAACTTGCTGAGCCACCAATTGTGAGTCGCCAAAGATTTTTAATCGAGTTGCACCGCAAGCCTTCGCCATCTTCATCCCGTGTATGAGGGCTTCGTATTCTGCTTCATTGTTAGATGCGTTAGGGAACGTCATCCGAAGGATGTACTTTAACTTGTCGCCTTCAGGTGATATCAGTACTACTCCTGCGCCAGCTCCTTCTACTCTTTTGGACCCGTCGAAATTCATGGTCCAGGTTCTCGATAAGTCTGGGGGTCCTGTGTTTTGCAGCTCCATCCATTCTGCGATGAAGTCCGGCGAGAACTTGCGACTTGATTGCTTTTCTTTTTTCATACGTGATGTCCCGAGGGGAAAGTTCTATTCCCCAAAGGGAGACACGACCAGTAGCTTCTGGATTGTTCGAGTATATTTGACAAAGGAGTCTCATTGACCACTATGATCGGGTGTGCCGAAAAATAGTGGCGCAATTTTCATGCTTGTTGTGAACACTCCGTATGCTAGCTTTTGGTGCTGAGGGTACCTTTGTTTTGATGGCGATAAAACTTCAGCGACGAAGTATACTTGGCCTCTGTACTCCGTGGAGTTTTCCTTCTTCTTCTCTTTCGACAACTAGCACCGTGCTCACCACTTGGGGTGTGGCTGCGATATATAGCAGGAGAGGTTCCTTGTCTTTCGGCGCCACCAAAATTGGTGGTGTCGAGATTTTGCGCTTCAAATCTTCGAAGGCTCTGTCGGCCTCTTCGTTCCATTGGAATTTGTCTCCTTGCTTTATCAGAGCGTAAAATGGTAATGCTTTTTCTCCCAGCCTAGCGACGAATCTGCTCAAAGCTGCGACTCGCCCAGTTAGCTGTTGTATCTCTTTCAACTTTGTTGGCTTTCTCATTGTTACGATAGCTTTTATTTTATCGGGATTTGCTTCAATCCCTCTCGCTGAGACTAGAAATCCCAAGAGTTCTCCTGCTGGGACACCAAAGGAACACTTCGTTGGGTTCAACTTCGAGCGAGAATTTGTTGAGGTTGTCGAAAGTTTCCTTGAGATCCTCGATCGGTGTTGTCCCCTTTTTTGATGTTATGACGACATCGTCGATATATACTTGCACGTTTTTTCCAATGCGTGTCGCCAAACACTTCGCATCATCCTCCGGTATGTTGCTCCCGCATTTTTAGACCAAAGGGCATTGTTCTATAGCAAAACACGCCGTAAGGTGTAATGAACGCGGTCTTTACTTCATCTTCTTCTTTCAATCTGATCTGGTTATAACCGGAATACGCGTCCGGAAGGAAAGACGTTCGCATCCAGCCGTGGAGTCGATAATTTGATCGATCCTCGGGAGGGGAAAGTGATCCATTGGACAATGTTTATTGAGACACGTAAAGTCGACGCACATGCGAAGGACCTTAGTGTTTTTCTTTGGCACCATCACGGGATTTGCTACCCATGTGGCTTCTGTGAATATTTCTTTGATAAAACCAGCTTCTTGTAGTCGATTGATTTCTGACGAGCATAGCTTTGCGGTTTGGCTCCGAAAAACGCCGCAAAGGTTGTTTGATTGGTCTCGCTAATGGATCCAAATTTAGGTGGTGCTCGGCAAGTTCCACGGGTACTCCTGGCATGTCAGCTGGACACCATGCGAAGATTTTCCAGTTCTCACGGAGGAACTCGACGAGCGCGCTTTCCTATGCGATATCCATGTTGTTTGCAATAGATGTCGTCTTTTTCGGGTCTGTCGGGTGAATCTGCACTTCCTTTGAATTCTTCTCGGTATTGAAAGTTGATTCTTTATTTGGCCTTCCAACGTCTGGCAATACGTCGTAGTCAGTCATACTTTTGGACGCCAAATACTCAGCTTGCATCCCGAAAGTTTCTGATAACCGATGAAAATCCTTGTCGCACTTGTCGGCTAAGGCGAAGCTTCCTTTAACTGTGATTGGTCCCTTTGGTCCAGGCAATCTCCACAACAGGTATGTATAGTGTGGTACTGCCATAAACCTAGCGTATGCTTTGGTCGTCCCAACAAAGCGTGGTATTGTGACGGAAAATCCACGACTTCAAATTCCAGCTTCTCGATTCTATAATTCTCTCGAGTTCCAAAGCGAACGTCGAGATTTATCTTCCCCAATGGATAACTTGGTTTCTCCGGTGTGATGCCGTGGAACCTTGTGTCCGTTGGCTTCAAGTTTGCTAAGGATATGTTCATCTTCCTCAATGTATCTGCGTACATAAGGTTTAAGCTGCTGCCACCATCTATGAATACTCGAGAAACATCAAATCCCGCAATAGCTGCTGGCGGAATAAGTGCTGGCCGCCACAGTCGAGGAACTTGCTGCGGATGATCCGCTATGGTGAAGCCGATGTCTTGCCCTGACCAATTGAGGTACTCAACTGTTGGTGGAGGCATTTTCTCTGCCATGAACACCTGTCTCGAGATCACTTTTTGAGTTCTGTTGGACGGCCTTCCCTTCTAAATCATCGATACCGCTCCGTTTGAGTTAGGATCGACATAAGGTGGTGGTGGAGGTGCTGCCGCTATTCTGAGCTGGTGCCGGTTGTCGTCCGTAATCGCGGGAGGTGGTGGTAGGTGAACCTCGCTTCTGGGCTCGCGAGGATTTCTCTGTGCTGCTCGAGCATGAGCGTTCTCTGCATATCTGAACATTGCTTGAAAATTTCGACAGTCTTTCTGCAGGTGCCCTGACTGTCTTTTTCCGTTGATGTCGATGAAAAAATGCATCTGGCACGGTCCGTTCATCATTTCTTCGGGTGACACGAAAGGCCTTGGGAACCTAGGCCCGCTATTTTGCCTGTTGCGAGAGTCGTCCCTGTTTTCGCCTCGCTGCTCGCTGCTTCTCTGATAATCATCTCTATTGTTTCCCCCTGTGTTTGCCCGAAAGCCTGCCGAAATCTGTCCTGGGGCGTCATAATTCGGGTACTGCCGGGGAAATCGTCGCCTCGATTGGTAATTTCGACCACGGTCCTCCTCTGGTGACCTGTGCCGTTTGTTGTGGACAGCATCCTCTCCATCTGCCCATCTGTTTGCTATCTCCATTAACGCGGATACTGTCTTTGGATTGGTCCTTCCCAAGTCCTCGACAAAATCTCCACGCCTAATTCCTGCGACAAACGCATCTATTGCTCTCTCGTCAGATATATTTTCTGCCGAGTTTTTTATGATGTTCCACCTTTGGATGTATTTTCTCATTAACTCATCTGGCTTTTGTCGACATGCTCTCAGCTCTTCTAACGACGCGGGTTTTTGCACGTGGACTGAAGTTCTTGACGAATACATCCTCGAAACTTTCCCAGCTGTCGATAGATCTCGGCGGAAGCTTTTTGATCCAAGATCGTGCGGCTCCACTTAAGTGCACCTGAATACTTTGCATGGCTGTTGCCCTAGTTCCTCCCAGTTAACTTCACCGTCTCGAGGTAATCAACTAGCCAATCTTCTGGATCTTGCAGACCGTCGAATTTTTTGAAATGATCGGGTAGCTTGAATCCTGAGGGGACTCGAGTTTTTCGGACTCTCCTCGTGAAGCATGGTAGTCCGCACATATCCTCGTCGTCAAGCTCCGGGGATTGCCGATGATCTCTTCTGCTTTGCCTCGCTCTATCGACCCTTGCTTGTGCTCCTGTGTCTCTTGCTCCACTTGGTCCTTCAGGGAGCTGCCGCCGTTGCTGCTTGCGGGTCGTGGACTATTTTGCCTTGCCGCTCCTTCGGGAGGCGTTGATACAAACGTTGTCCCCATAGCTCCAACCCTCTGCTAACGCCATATTGTATAATGTTTCCCTTGGATCACTCGGGGGTGGCCTAGATGCGAGGATATAAGCTTGTGTCGCCATATACCCAGCTTACGGTGTTTTAGGGATAATGTTTCCTCTTGTATCTATCGACATAAAGGACATGTCGAGGTTTTGAACTAAGTGCTCTCTTTACTCGCTCGGGTATGTGTTGTAACCTTGATCTTCCTCTGTTCAGAGCCTCCCTATGGCTATCACCCGAAACCCTAGATTGTCGACTTAGATCTGCCCTTCTCCTGTCTGGATGCGAAGCTGCCTCCTTTCTCTGTTCAACTCAGTCTGTCTGTTTTTCTATTTCTCCGGCAGCTCGTGCGAGCCTATATTGATAAGCTTGCGGTTCTTGAGCCGTAGCCGTTGTCGTCATTGGCTCCGAACCATCTAAAGCTTTTGCAGCTCTATCCCGAGCTGCTTGTGGAAGTTGAACTCGACACGTGGTGTGGGCCCGACATATTTAGTGCCCATACCTCTCCTTAGATCCGAGGGATCGACATAGGGATTACCCAAATCGTCGAAAGCCTCCGATGTTTCCTCTTGATTTTCGATAGCGTAAATCCGATGATATTTTGCACTCGGATCTATGTTGGGTTTGGTGACATCATTGTTGAGATTGATGAAGACCTTGCCCATTGTGATAGATTTGTCGATGAAGTCGTAGCTGTCGACATCGCTTGAGTCATCGCTTATATATGAGTCCGCGAGATGACTCGAACGATATGTCGCCGAAGATCTTGGCGAGTTTCTCTCTTGCTGCGAGTGCGACGTAACGTGTTTCCGAGGTTTCTTCTTCTCCGACTCGGTTGACGATGTATAGCTTGAAAAATCGGAATCGACCGCCGACGATCCCGACGAAATCGGAATTTCGACACGATACGATCCTTCCTTCTTGACGCGAAAGTGAAACCTTCCGAACGTCATCTCCATGGGCTCCGCCAGATACGCATATGCATCCAAACGGGAGGGTGGGTGAGGAACAAAATCGACAAGACCAGCGGCGATCCGTTTACCTCGATCCATTGTGTTGCTTCCGGTTGACGATGTCGAAGATCTTGAACGTGCCATCGAGATCAGATCCTTACGCCTCTAATTCCCACGAGACGGCGCCAATTGACAAGGTATCAACTTGTCAATGCCTACGGAGTTATAGGCTAGGGTTTAGTTAGAAGTAGAGGGCAAGTAGATCTCGAAGGTTTCAGCCGAAAAGTACTCGACGATTATGAAAACTAGGGTTTGTGAACAATGATTCGATGATCTCTTCGTCCCTCGACTCCCCCTTTATATAAGAGGCGGAGCCGAGGGTTTCGTTTTGTACAAGTTACAGAGTCCGGGACGGTTTCTAACTCATCCCGCCAGATTACAAACAACACTTCCTATTACAACTCTACTTTCCTTAATATATCTTGGGCTCCCGAATCTTCTTATTCTTCGGGTAGTGGGCCTTCATTAACCCCGGGTACTATTTCCGGCAGGCCCATTTGGGATGCCTATGTCACCGTTCACAAGTTTTGGCACGTCGGCGATCACGAAGCTAGACACCACCATGGCACCACCGTTCATGTCGGTCACAAGCATCACCACGTCGCCGACCACAAAGTTGAACACTATCATACACCACCGTCCCGCCGTTCACAAGCTTCAGCACATCGGCGATCATGAAGCCAAACACTACCATGGCACCGTCGTTCACGCCGGTCACAAACATCACCACGTCGCCGGCCACGAAGACGAAGACCAACATGACACCGCCGATCACGCCGGTCACAAGCATCACCACGTAGCCGACCGTGAAGACAAACACCACCATGACACCGTCGTTCACGCCCGTCACAAGCATAACCATGTCACCGAGCAGGAAGCTGAATACTACCATGACACCATCATTCACGCCGGTCACAAGCATCACCATGTCGCCGACCACGAAGACGAACATCACCATGCCGCCACCACCGTGGATTATCACCTCTCACTTCTCACACATCATCACCACGTCGCCGTACATGAAGATGCAAAGCGAGAAGTTGAGCAAGAGTACTCCAAACTACTCATACATATATGTACACATTACACTATACTAGCGAGTCATTTATTTATCTGTCTATGTCCACCGAAACAAAAAAAAAACCTTTCAACATGAAAGTCATGTTGAATGGTGAGGTGAACCTACTCCTCAAAGTAAATTTCAAATGGTTGAGCGCATGCGACGAATTATGCAAAATTTGATCAAAACTTTATACACGAAATTGACGATTTACGACTGACGAAACTCGAAACTGATTGTCGGAATTGATTCATATCATCGACACGCATCTTTTTCATGTACATCTTATTTTAATTTGAAATATGTTTGTGTTGATTTGAAAGAGGGTGTGTGGAGTAGTATAAGGAAGAGTGAGCATAAGCAAGAGCAGGTGCAGCTTCCGTCGAGCCAAAAACTCACGACAACAGAACATGCCCGCTGAAAACTGTCGATTTAGGCATTCCTTTAGGCATTCCTACATGCCTTTTCGGAGAGTGCTTTGAGAAGCAGTTGAGCCACAACGCGGAGCATCCAGGTAACCAAATGAGCCGTTTTGTTTCTCCACCCATGTAAAAAGTTGGCCGCCCACTCTACCAAACGCGCCCCTAGGGTCGTACGAAATGTTGATTAGGGTTGTTGAACATGAATGTTATTTGTTCTGTTTCGTGTATACATGGCAGGCGAGGGCTCCGCGTGCCGTGTTTCTGAATGAGCTATGCTTTGTTCAGAATCGTCCGCCCCTTTGCCTGATGAACCTATGAGACTGTTCAGTTTACAGCGTTGCCATTGCGTATCTATTTTGCTCTGGCATGAAGTTATATACTCCCTCCGTCCATAAAAGGATGTCTCAAGTTTTACTAAATTCGGATGTATCTAGACCTGATTTAGTATATAGATACATCCAAATTTTGACAAAATTAAGACATCCTTTTATGGACGGAGCAAGTACTGTATATGGCTCATGCTCTGCAATCACCTATGTGTGTTCAGATGGAGATGTTTTCCCTCAAATCCTCTTCTGAATAATAATAAGTTTAAAAAACTTCTCTCATCCTGGGGAATTCTGGTGACAAATTTAACAGCGATACAATACAGAAATGAGGCTGACACAGGTACACAACCCACAGAGGTGACCTGCCTCAACAGTCAACATTGCTTCCTGGCTGCTTGAAAGGCATGGACCAGATTAACCCAACAGATTAACTGACAGGGCAGACAACAGCAATTCACTGTGTCATCCATGGCGGTTGACTAATTGTGTACAGATATTAGATAAAAGACTGTAAGCTGGCAAACTAAGCGATTAATTTCCTACAAGACTCTCCTTACGATTGACCAATAAAGAGGGCCAATTTCGCGTGCAAAAGGGAAGAACCTAAATCACACAACCCATTGTTCATCTTGTGCCACCAGGATGTGATATCTGTGGAGCAAACAATTTCATCAGTCAAACCAATTTGTACAATTCATTAGATAAGTCATACAAATAACATATTAAAATTTGGTAAGTAAACATTAACATCACTACTACTGTGGAGATTGTGCCAAGAGCTCCAGAGCTGAATCTTCTCAGCATATTTGGACAGAACCGACATTAGAAAACATAGAACAGCTACATTATGCCAGTTTAATTTACAAAAATTAGTGCTAAACCTTCAACTCTTATTGTTATCGATTCTCAAGTTTTTGGCTACATTTGGTATTATGTATCTGTAAAAGCTAAGAGATCAGTGGTTCAAAAGAAAAGTTCCATTAGATGGAAATACTGAGCATCCGAGCTTATCAGATCTTTTGAAATATTCCTTGTTATCATGGACATATAAGGGATCATGGAGTAGAAAAGCAGAACCACCTGGGTTCTGGCTTACAGGCATACTGTTTAGAAACGTATGAGCTAGCTGGCCACTAACAAATCGAAATTAATTAAACTCATGTAGTAGTTTGATGCCTGAACTAAGGGATCATACATCACATTATTTACAGACACTTTCTTCAGCCCAAAATACATGCTATTTTTTCTCTCCACAAGATCAAAAATAATAGTTTGACAACTAGTTTTAATGATAACAATATTATATGTTAGTAAAGAATGCAACTAGTGAAGAAAGCAGTATTTATGGTGAATATGGCCATGTCATCTCGATCATGGGTTTAATAAAAATTTAAGCATCTAAAGTGACCAGAACTGGAGAAAATAGACTGCCCACAAAATATAACTACATATAGTTGTTTACGGACAAATCATGTTAGTGGATAATAGCCAATTGCATATGCAAGTTAGAGACTGACAGATCTGCTGAGAAAATATTTAAGCAAACTGCCAGATCAAAATTCCATATGCACTAGAATAAACTACAATGTAGAATTAAATGAAAGTGCGCTCCTCAAGTATTGTGCCAATCATCAGTTCACTATGTACCATAAAGATGCAGACCAACCATCAATTTACAACAGTATAACTATCATGTTTAAATAAAGTATTGCAAATGCCCGTGCATTGTCAGTTATCAGCTACTTACGAAAGAACATCCATGAAGAACATTAAAGAGGATGCATTTCATTATGCTACCACTATGTGAACAAAACGGGAAGTCATGAGTCTTCAGAGGTGCAAAAAGGAGAAGAGCCCGCATTACCAGAAGCAACAGGGGGGGTGGGGGCTAAGGAGGACATAAGCAGAACTGGAAGCCGGACGTAACTGCACATCCAATAGAGAGGGGATTGAACAGCAGCAACTAAAGGAGAAGCAGGTGGTTAAAGGCATATGGAAGATAATAGATAACTGCTGAGCAAAGGGATGAGAAAGCAAGGCCTGGAGAAAATATCCAAGGTGCAGCCTGCCATCAAAGCAAGGAGGTGGCCAGAGTTGTACAGAACATCTTACAATCTTCTCTTGGAATTGGGTGCTTGAGAAATGGCAGTAAAAAAGGAAAGAGTTACATTTTGTTCGGATAAGCTTACCTGCTCAACAATTCATCACAATAGCATAATTAGCTGGACAATCAATCTATGTTTTCTGCAAAAGATCAGCTGAATCATGTTCATCACCAATGCTTCTTCCTGCAAAGCGTAACAAGTCAACCAATGCCATTCCAACAAAAAGACAAATAGATATGAGGAAGGCATCAATTAGATTTATGTAAACTAGCAGCTGTAATTTCAAGAAAAACACAACTCATTGTTTATACAACATTACGAAAAGATAACAAAAACCACAACTATTTTCAAATTTACAGAATGTAGAGGGAACGATATATAATGATGAATATTGTGCAAATGAAGAACATACACCCAGACCATTTTGCTGGACAGAAGATACAAGTTACCCAGAATTTTAAGCTCGTTCGACGCCATATCAAAAATAAAATAAAAAGCGTACTAATAAAATCATAGCACAAAAGTAATGATGACTACTCGGATTTAGATTATCTTCAAGTAATTTTAGCCTGAAAAGTGAAATAAACACAATTACTTTTTCCAAAGTAAAATGGACTTGGAACTCTCCTTGTGACTCTCCTAAGTCCTAACAATGGTAAAAATTAAAATGAAAAACGATTCTTAAAATTTCAAACAAAGTCACCATTATAGATTTAATATTATAAGCAAGATTAGCCAGGATAATAATTATTGAATTACAGAAATAGAACTAGCTTTAAACATCAAATTTTGACCTATTGAGCATTTGAGATAACTATCTGATATTTCAGTTGGTTCAAGCTAGTTTTTCTTTTAGTTTTCTTCAACTTTAAACTGTTATGTATTACTCAATGTTCAAAAACTCGGCCGAGTAGCCGATTACTCGCCCGACTAATCGCTAATCGTGAGGATCCCGTGTAGAATAAGCCTATTCGGACGGGTTACTCGTTAGTTCCGATTAAATGGTCTGACAGGCGATTAAACGGGAAGAAGCGATTAACCGGTCAACCAAAACGTCAGAAAAAAATTCATTTTCCGCCCGACCCACCGCCCCCGGACAGTTTCCATGGCCTCGGTAACTACCCCGCTTGACTCTTCCTCTCTCCGCCTTCACTGCCAGGATTAAATCGCCGCCGCCCCATAGCTCATCTTCGCCGGCGCATGTAGCAGTAGCACACCTCCTCATCACCATATATACCCAGGGGCTGCGGCCAGGCGGCATGTGCCTCTCCTCGCGTCTTCCAGGAGACCAGGAGCGCGAGCCGGACGCGCCCAGTTGGCTGCCGTCGGTCGTCCGCTTCCGCCGGCACCCCTACCTGCTTCTCAACCGGGCCAGGTTCTCCAATAACACCTCCCCTTGAATCCAGTACACGGTATGTTGTCAATCTGATTCCCCTCCCATTCTCTGTCAAGTATTTTGGATCAATATCATGTACAGTACACAATCTCCAATCCATGGTATATTTTCCATCGTAATTAGCTATGATCCACGATCAAATTTTGTACAGCAAAGTTTGTCCTCATCTGTTTAATATATTAACTGGCCGCTCCCTCTAGATGGCTGCTACCAATTTTAGTATATAAACTGGCTGCTGCCTGTAGATGGCTGATCAATCTCATGTACACAATCTCCCTTTTTTTTATTTTTGTTGCATGTAGATGGCTGCTGCCAATTTTCTTTTTGTGTACTGTTCTATGTTGAAGTGTTGAACAGAGCATGGTGTTTTGTGTTGAACTAGCTAGTGCTAATTTTTGCAATACATGATGCCGCGAATTTTATTTTGTAGATGGCTGCTGCTGGTGCTGCTCAAGTGGAAAGTTCCCAAGCCCTTAAGAGGAATTCAGATGATATGAGATGGAAATTTGCAATGTTGTTTGATCCAGATGATTTGCAAAGATAATGAAGATGAGGAGGACATGATGCTGCCTTGAGTCTTGGAGATTTAACAATCCTACTCCTATCTATTTTCTTTTGGTTGTGTGAACTTTATTTGTGGACCATGTTATTTACCTTGTTATTTAATATGGGCTGATGTGATGTATTGCACAATAGATGCTGATATGTAAAACGTGGTGCTGCCCTATGTTTCATTGTTGTGTGCGTTCGGCCACACATTTTGCATATGTGGCTGCCTAGGTTCTGGTCTAGCAATGATTTACATGTCAAGTTCATTTCAAGAATTCAAGATATTCTAGTGTCAAACATTGCCTGTGTTCTTTTACAATTTTTACTCATTCAATAGAGCATGTTTTAGTGCTCAAAATTTGCATTTTTTAAAATCATGCCGATTAATAGTCGACCGATTAAATCAGTTAATAGGCCGATTTCCGATTAATCCCTTAACTCAAGCCGACCGAGCAGTTAACGATTACCGATTTCTTGAACATTGGTATTACTATGTATTTATCTTGTGGAAAAACTGCACAACAGCTATGAACATAAACTACCATTATACAATTTGTGCATATGTGAATAGGCTGGTGATCATTGTTTTACTGCATTTGCATGGATATTTATGTAATAAACTGATAAAGACAGTTTGCTAGCTCTGACTTGGACAACAAAAAATACAGAGTTGAAGCTAACAGTAGACCAACTGCAGCCCACCATGTGGCTAAATAGCACTAAAAAAGTTAAAGATTTATATTTCTATACAATAATCATTACATAAAACGTGATATCTGAAGGCATTCCATTACCTGAAGTGTAGACACTTTCAAATGGATGAAAATTGGAAGCTAATATGCTTTCGCTTAGTTTCTTGAACTGCAACGACTCAAGATGGAGCATATACTGGATGCCACATGTCTGCAGGAACAACACATTATTTTCCTCAGCGAAACCTAGTATTCTTACTGATACTTGTTGTGACTCTAGGGAAAGCAGCTTGTCCAGTTCAATAGTTCTTCCGAGTGCCCATGAAGCAACACCATCACAACCAGTCTTCCTCTTCCACAATTGAATGGTGCTGTCTTTCGAAAAGAGTAAACCGAGGCTACCACCCTCTGCCCTCATATTCAAGAAGTGGAAATTTTCAAGCATATGCAGTGGCACCCGTATCACAGCTAGGCTTTGCTTCTCCAAATCAAACTCAAGAATTCCTTGAAAGTTCCCAACAAGCACCCAGTAAAGGAAATTCCCAGCAAGCACAGCGGGCTTGCCAGTAAAAACCAAGGTGGGTACATTAGCAAAGTCTTCAACCGTGGGTTGATCACTCCTAGGAACCCCTAAGGGAAGCGGTGTTGAAATGAGATCACCCCATAAGCGGGTCTCTGACGAGTAGACGCAGGCGAGCGCTCGTCTGCGTTGCTTGTCCTGGTTGTCTGCCACTGTCAAGACCACCTGGAAGTGGGCGCCTCCGCCGCGAGCGCGAAGCACCGCCCCGGTGATTATCATATTCCCTGAATGTGTCGCGATCCCCGGTGGAATGGCGAGTCGGTGCTGGTCACCGGTGACAGGGTCCCACACCAGCATCTGTCTGGGCGTGAAGTTGACGATGAGCACGAGGCCATGGCGGCATCCGAGGGACATGAAGCGGTCGCCGTCGCCGCGATGCAAGGAGAAGCGCCCGGGCGGGACACGGTCCGGATCTTCTAGGGTAGGCACGAAGGTGAGTTCGTACCTGCGGAAGAACCCGAGGAGCGGAGGGATGCGGCGGTGGTGGCGGCGGAAGCGGCGGAAGAAGCCGGGGTCGGAGGCGAGGCCGTGCCAGCGCTTGCAGACGAGGGATGCGCGGGGGAGGGAGGAGGGCCGCGGCGGGAGGCGGAGGAGGATCTCGGAGAGGAGGTCGTCGTCTTCCAGCGGCGTCTTCACCGCCGGCGAGCGGCGGCGGCATCGGGGGCTGCTCATCTCGCCCTACTCGCTGATTATCTGGGAGACGGACGGGATGTGGTGGATTCGAGTCGATCTAATGCCTAGAGAACAGAACGCGCGCCGGTGAGCTTGGGAGGCGGCGGCGGCGGCCGGCGGAGGGTGGCCGTCATCTCGCCCTGCAAGACGATGCGGGATGTGAGTGAAGTGAAGTGCGGGCCGTAAAAGTGCTACTAGTGTAGACGTGGAGGGCCCAAAACAGGTCTGGATAGGAAACACTCGGAAACATATACACATACACACCTCTATAAATGCATGCACATCTTACCTATAAGAACTTGGTAAATAGTACTACCTATCGGGGTCCGATAGGAACCCAAACATCGGAACTCCTGAAAATGCCGTCCATCGCATTCTGAATCGGACGCTTGGTCTTGTACCAGTTTTCTTTCTCAATTAGAGCAAGTACAATAGAGTCCAGTCAGCTAACTATAAGACATTAAATAATATATTTTAGATGAGTTGGAGGAGAGAGAAGAGGAGAGAGAAGGGAGGTGGGCTACTATGCAATAGCCAGATTTCTTGCTAGCGTGCTTCCTAGGCACATTGTGAGAGTGAAAGGTGGGTCATATATTAGTAAAGTACTACATTCTTATAGCCAACTATTATACATGTTAGCTATATGATGACTACAAATGATATGACATCTTGTTATAGCCAGCAGTTGGCTATACTGTTGGAATTGCTCTTAGTACGCATGTTGCTACAATGCCTCCATTAATTGAGCGGTAACACCTCCCCTAATCCAGCGACAAACCCCAGACCACACCGGGCCGCTCGTACCTCGCTAATCCCCGCCCTCACCCGCCGCCACACCTCGCCGCTCTACTCCCATCCCCAACCTCGCCTTCCTCTGCTTCCTCAGCAGGCCAGCTCTCTCACCTCGCTTCGGATCTCTCTCATCGCCGTTGTTATATGTTCCAGGTTCTAGTCCGTCGGCATGGATGAATGCCCGATGCGAGGAGACATCCGCGGGCCAGAGTTGACCGGCGGCAGCCAGAAGTAGGCCTTTGGGTGGCTGCTTCCTCCGAATCCGTGGGACATTGGCTGATTCCAGCGCTCTCGGGACTCAGGAGCCCCCTCAATTCCTCCTCGGACAACACGATTCGGGAAAGAAGGTAATAGCAACTATTTGCTCCCAATGTGTGCCTTTTTTCTGCATTTTTTGACGCATCAAATCCATCTATTCCTGTATATATTCCTTTGTCAAATCAATTTTACCACTATATTCATTAGCCTATATGTGGTGTTTTTTTGTTGCATCTACTAGGTTTTAGATCTCTGTATATTAAAATTAGCAATGTTCATGTTTGGGATGTGTCAGATTTATATTCATGCTACTAGATAATTTGTGCTTCCATGTACTCCCCTCATGATGTGTCAGATTTATATTCATGCTTCGTGCGTACCAAGTTTCTCAGAAATTACACCATGTTGATGTTGATTAAGTGGGGTACATATGCAACTAAAATGGTCGCTGCCAATGTATATTGAAGTTTTCAAATATGTGGGCTTCTACATAGACGTTAACATGCTGCATACAAAAAAAATTGATGCTTCTGTTTTACATGCTTCCAAATTGATATTCACGAATTCATAACTTCTAAATGTATGCTACTTCATAGTTTTTTACAATCTCATCAAATCATTGCCTTAGCCAAGTTCCCCTACTTGAGTTTTTCTTCCTCTAGTACCAATGTGTGGTGCTCTTATCGTACAAGAATTTCGCTTCAACAGCTTTGAGCATGTGCTTCAACTATGTGTGCTTTGTTGATGCTCAGTTTCTAATTGATGATTCAACCTTTGTTACTGTTAGTGTTTGCTTGATGTTTCTATTGTATAGACATAATTCTTCCTAACCCAGTTTCATTTGTATATCAAGTGATGTAGAAAATTGCCAAGAGCGCCACTGCCGGAACACCAATCTCTTGTTCACGAGGAGGAGCTTCCAGTGCATGTGAGGTTGTGCATAATCAGCCCGTACAACAGTGTTCAACGTTGTTTAAGCAGAATTGAAAAAGTGTTGTTGTTTTTGTGTTTTATTTGTTACTTCAAGAGTTGTAACTTCTTTGTTTAAATCAAATTGATTTCCGCTTCAGGTTGTGCTTCCACCGATTTGTTTGAAGGGAAATTTATGCCTTCTATCAGAAAGTTGTTTCCATATCACAAAATAGTAGCATAGTATAAACATTTCTCTAGGTTGCATAAAGAATATTGCATGGTGCATAAAATATATTTATTGCTAGCACCACAAAAGTGATGCTTCCATTTATCAAGACAAAAGCTTCCTTTGTACAAAAACATGTTTCGGTGCTAAGGAATGTACGCCCAAAAAATGGTGCTTCCGCCGATCAAGAACTGAAAAATAGTGCTTCCACCGATCAAGCCGAACACTTCTGTCATCAAGAAAAATGCATATAAAAATACCAATCATAATTATTTTCTAAATTTATTTTTTGGAAACAAATTAGCTGAAGCACATTCTCAGTACTATTGGAGAAATTTATATTTCGTCTCAAACGTCAAATGATACTGTAAACAAACTTTGTTCGGCAAGGAACCAAATTTAACACGGACTGAATTAAATAATCTTCCTAAAACCAAAATCATCATCGGTGGCATTTAGTTCAGATACCCTATCACAGGGTTTGTTGCATGGAAGCATGCAAACTGGCGCGTGTTTCACGGACGTATTTGTGCGGGGCTAGTTGAAAACCGTGACTGGTTTAGCATCTCACGGCCAACATGCGTTCAATCCTGCGGTCACAACTAGGTCCGATGGGAAGCAAACCACCGGGAGCCGATTCCTAGCGGTGCCCTAAGAACTTTCGGGACTAAGCTGATGGGTTTTGATGTTGATGAAGTCACCATTAACACCTCGATATTAAGAGAATATAATCTCCCACTGAAACAGAAAGTTCATTTTTATGAAACACCAAAATGCTAGAGATACCAAAAAAAATGAAGGAAAGCCATCATAGCGACTTTATTAATTTGGAATCACCGATACATCACCCGCTAAAACACTACTAAGATGATCAGAAGGTTCCTCAATCCATGCAATTGGTTGGCACCCTCTGAATCACTAGCATGTCTTTGTCATATTGGCCACCCTAGGACAATGAGCAAATAAATTCTTAGGAAGTCCTAAACTCTCATGGTTGGGCCAAACCTCATTATAATCTGTTTTACCGTTGCATCAATATGATCCAATTGCCACATTTTTTGACAAAGAGAATGTATTAATATCACGAAGATACCAATTACACCCCGTCTCTACAATATGGCAGTACCATAATAATATATAGATGCACACAACTAAAAAAGAAAGAACAATTACAAAAAAATGTCCCGCTTCGGTGATATGTTCCTTGTAGCAGCGGACCAAGCACCACCAAGATAGCACCAAGAATCCATCTTTTCCAAAAACAACGCCTCCAAGAAGGGATAAGTGCACACATGATGTGATCGCCCTGATCATAGATTGTAAGTTTTCACTCCGGAGAAAGTTTGCGCACACAAAACAATTCCATCAACAAGGCCATTGTCAGGCACAACCAAATAAGGCGAGACATTGGGTTTTCACCCTACAAGTTTAGATTATGAATTCCTCCTGTGCTACCACCCCCACTTGTCGATGCCGCTACTCCAACTAACGAATCACCAAGCCAAAACCTCATCATCACCAGGAACCGAACCACCATTACCAATCCTCAGATATTGGCTTCCATACCATTCTCCACGACTGACTTCGGCATGGAACTATCTTCGCATCAGTACCTATGAAACCAAACGGTCAGAAAAAACATGTGATGACGTTGGGACTCCAAGTGTAGAGTGTTGCGTCAACGAAGTATTTTCCCCACAAGGGTGACTCGAGTGTTTATCTCGAACTATCGGGGAACTGGATGGAAAAGCGTTCTCTTATCTCTTCTTCAAGCAATCCTACAAATAAAATAAATGCCTTGTATCCCCAACTCCACCGCGTGGTTATCAAGTGCAAGTTTTTGTGTAAATAAATAACACAAGTAGTAATAAAACAAGTAGAAACTAAATTATATAAAATAACTAAGTAAACAAATTGTAAAGAGGTTGATTGTTTTTGGTGTTTTGGATGCAAATAAGGAAGATAAATATTTTTGTATTTTCGAAATAAAATAGTGCAGCAAATAGAAAATAATATAAATGCAAGATAAGGTGTTTCTTATGATAAAAAAGTGGACCGGGGTTCATGGATTCACTTGCTATTCTCTCTTAAACTTGTGTTGGACAAAAGCAATTCATCAATGAGATATGAAGATGCAAATAATATTATATGTAATATCAGAATTAATATGGGTATCATATCCTAACATATAGATGATGCAATACACCTCTCTTATGCTCCACAGGAATGAAAATTCATCAATCTTGTACTAAGAATTAACAGAGCATAACAATAAGTACTTTAACATGAAGTTTGAATATCAAATATGCTATCTTGTACAAACAAGATCATCATTATTGTCGCATGATGAACATAGCACATGCATTATCCCTGCTGAGGTAGCAAAAAAAAGTAAAAACCATAATAGCTCTTGAACATATTGTCACTATCCAATCACTAAAATCCTGCTACTACATCTAACACATACATCACCCCACACATGCTCTTGCATAGATGTTGGATCAAAACATAAACTTAAGAACGAGGTACATAATATGCATCTACCAATACATCTCACAAATATAATAAGATCAGATCTCATATAACAATATCATAGAACAAGGATCCACCACATAGGTATTACAAATATGACCATAATCATGATAGGAAGCTCATATGTCACTAAGTACTATGAATAACATGAGAGAAATAGATCAAGCTACTGCCACAAACCGTAGTCCAGAGGTGGACAATTCCCCCTTGATCATGGTTATGATGATGAAGACGTTGGAGAAGGTGGAGATACCTCCGGCGGTGATCCCGGCGGAGTTTTCCCCTCCAATCTTCTTTGCAGCAGCCTTCGTTTTGGTGTTTCTGTCAATCTGCGACGCTCTCCTCCCGAGAACTCTTCGGGGTATTTTTGTCTACTTGTACTCGCATACATGTAGATCATGGCACTTACAGGAGGTGTCTTATCTACCTAGGTCATGAATCTGGAGTGTGACACTGTGGGCAGAGGACGGTTCCCCCCCCCACCAGGCTACCAGGACAACCTCGTCTTCAACCGGTGGACGAGCGCTCTGAAGCCAGTGGTGCCAGGGAGGGTTGAGGCTATGCTCATGCCACCTCCCACCATCGGCCTCCAGCGTAAGCTGGGCACATCATCAGTGCCCTCATCCCGCGGAGGTTCTACGTCCAGCTCAACACAAACATCATGTAAGGGTATATTGCCCCTATGTGTGGTTTTGGTAATTAATGACAAACCCTATGGACTAATGTTTTCATTGAGTTTATATGAAGGAATATTCCATAGGTACTACTTGCATTCCATGTGTTGGATTCAAGTATGGATGCCATGAAGATAAAGATATACCTTGTGTATTGGCATCAATCATCGATTTGAAGATATATATGTGATATGATCAAGAAGAAGAAATGAAGATAGAGTTCTTATGTGGAACTCAATATTAGCCATGCTCTAGCTTATGTAATAAGCAACGAGTGATCAAGATCTTGAGTGCTTGATTCCAAGTGAAGAATTCTTTATACACCTCAAGATAGTATGATAGAGCATGAGAAGATACAAGGTTGACCAATACAAAGAGTGAAGAATAGATTCAAGATTGGTCAACACATGAAGCATGAAGAATGTGCCACGAGAAGTCATGTGGTATGGTAAGCCGTGTCAATCATGCTTTATGAACTAACCCATCATGTATGTTCCCTTGTGTTTTCTATGTGGGTTAGGTATCTTCCATGGTCAAGCATCAAAAGTGAGATCTCATATAGCCCATGAGAGGATGACATCAAGTGGTGATCGTCATCAAGGTTGAGTTGAGCAAGTTCAAGTTGAGCATCTCAAGAGGATCGTATGCTTGAAGCTTGCCGTTCATTTGGTGATAATGGACATGTGAAGATGTGCATCAATGGAGCTTTCCCATCATGGTGTATGGGGGAGCATTTGTGAGTTTTCACGAAGCAACAATGATCAAGTGTGGCATTCCGGCTTGAGTGGAGCTTGAAGAGTTATCATCAAGATCAAGCGGGATGCGCAAGGCAAAGGTATGGCCTTGATAGGTTTTCCTTTTACCGGTCTCAAGGTGATTGATGGAAGACCGGATTATAGGATAGATAGCCACACTATCAAGAGGGGCTTCCGGTTGGGTAACTTGATCACATCATCTTAGGGAGCTCAATCATTTGCATACTTTGCATATCCCTATTGCTTCTTGGTGTTTCTCTGTGAGAGGTTCTTGATCTTGTTGCTAGCTTTACAACAAGCCCAAGTTCATCGAAAACGGAATCCGCATGCATCTTCTATTGCGTTTTCGAGTTTGGACGTCTTCACCGTTTCTTGACGGTGGGAGACTCCCTCTCTAAAAACATCTAAAAATATCTTGTGAGGATTTTTTGTTGGGATTCTATTCGTCGTTATCTTTCCAACAAAATTGGTTTCATGTCAATCGGGGTCAGGACACAAAAGTTATCACAGTTTTTGTATAACATGTTTTTCCTGCTGGCCCGGTTTCTCACCCGGCGTGACCGGCCGTCCCACCGGCCGGCCCGGTTCAAACCAGCCCGTGGACTGGTGCCAACCGGGTCATGTACTGTAAGACACAGAAGTGTCCCGGTCACAGGCCCGGTTTGGACCGGCCGGGTCCGTCCCCTCGTCCGGTCTGACCGGGCGGTGGACCGGCCTCCCCGGCGCAGGTTGTGCGCGACAAAGACCCGCCCCGGTCACGACCCGGCGCCTGGTCCGGTTTGGACCGGCTGGTCCGGTCTGTGGCCCGGTCTTACCGGGTCCTGCACCGGATGGCCCGGCCCTAGGCCCGGTTGACCGGCCTCCTCGACGGCTGACTCAGCCCAACTTTTCCCCAACGGTTATATTTGCTCTTGGGCTATAAATAGCCCTTCTTCCACCTTGGGCAAAACAAGTTCTTCCACTCTCTCTCCTCCATTGTTGACTTTTAAGAACTTCCCCTCTCTCTTGATTCCCCCCATGATTCCTGCTCATTCTTGAGGGATCTAAGAGAGGAGATCTAGATCTACAATCCCCACCAATCCATCTCTCCTCTAAGTGAGGGGAACCCTTTGGATCTAGATCTTGGAGTCATTTGTTGATTTCCTCTTTGTTCTTCCTCTCTAATCTCATCCTAGCATTTGTTGCTTTGGTGGGATTTGAGTGTGAAGGATATGAACACATGTAGTGTTCTTGCTTTGCATCATTGCATAGTGTTGAGCTCTCCACCACGATTAGTTCGAGTGAGAGACCGTGAGCTTGTTACTCTTGGAGGGAGACCTCCTAGTTGGCTTGGCGGTTGGTGCTCCGGTGATCTCTTCAAGGAAGATTGTGAAGAGGCCCGGGCTTCTCCTTTGTGGAGCTTGTGAAGTGGTTGTGGAGCTTGCCATCTCCGGAGTGGAGTGATGTCTACGGGTGCTTCTATTCTTGTAGACAGTGTTGGGCCTCCAAAAGAAGAGGTTTGTAGAACAGCAGCAAGTTTCCCTTAAGTGGATCACCCAAGGTTTATCGAACTCAGGGAGGAAGAGGTCAAAGATATCCCTCTCATGCAACCCTGCAACCACAAAGCAAGAAGTCTCTTGTGTCCCCAACACACCTAATAGGTGCACTAGTTCGGCGAAGAGATAGTGAAATACAAGTGGTATGAATAAGTATGAGCGAGTAGCAACGGCACCGAGAAAAGTGCTTGCTGGCGTGCGGTTGATGGTGGTAATATTGCAGGAAGTAAAGATGCGATAAAACGAGTAAACAAGCAGCGATAGCGATATTTAGGAACAAGGCCTAGGGATCATACTTTCACTAGTGGACACTCTCAACATTGATCACATAACGGAATAAATAGATAGATGCTAGACTCTACACTCTCTTGTTGGATGATGAACACCACTAACTGTGTAGAATTACACGAACCCTCAATGCCGGAGTTAACAAGCTCCACAATATTCAATGTTCATATTTAAATAACCTTAGAGTGCATGACAGATCAACACAACTAAACCAAGTACTAACATAGCATGCACCTTTGTCACCTTCACACCATGTAGGAGGAATAGATCACATCAATACCATCATAGCAATAGTTAACTTCATAATCTACAAGAGATCATAATCATAGCCTACGCCAAGTACTAACACGGATGCACACATCTGTCACCATTACACGTGCGGGAGGAATAAACTACTTTAATAACATCACTAGAGTAGCACATGGATAAATTGTGATACAAAACACATTGCAATCATAAAGAGATATAAATAAGCACTTCACTATGCCATTCATAACGAGCGAATAAGTATTACGTGAAATATAGCCTAAGAGACCCACACGGTGCACACCTCTGTCACCTTTACACACGTGGGACAAGGAGTCTCCAGGAGATCACATAAGTAAAACCCACTTGACTAGCATAATGACATCTAGATTACAAGCATCATCATATGAATCTCAATCATGTAAGGCGGCTCATGAGATTATTGTATTGAAGTACATAGGAGAGAGATTAACCACATAGCTACCGGTACAGCCCCGGAGCCTCGATGGAGAACTACTCCCTCCTCATGGGAGACGAGCGGCGTTGATGAAGATGGCGGTGGTGTTGATGGAGGAGCCTTCCGGGGCACTTCCCCGTCCCGGCGGCGTGCCGGAACAGAGACTCCTGTCCCCCAGATCTTGGTTCGCGATGGCGGCGGCTCTGGAAGGTTTCTCGTACCGTGGCTTTTCCGTATCGAAGTTTTAGGTCAGGGACCTTTTTATAGGCGAAGAGGCGGAGTCGGAGAGGCAACGAGGCGGTGACACACTAGGGGGGCGCCCCCCTAGGCCGCGCCGCCCTGTCATCTGGGGGCCCAGTGGCCCCCCTCCGCGACTCTCGGGTGTTCCGGAAGCTTCGTGGAAAAATAGGATGCTGGGCCTTGATTTCGTCCGATTCCGAGAATATTTCCTTACTAGGATTTCTGGAACCAAAAACAGCAGAAAACAGGAACTGGCCCTTCGGCATCTCGTCAATAGGTTAGTTCCGGAAAACGCATACATATGACATATAAAGTGTATAAAACATGTAGATATCATCAATAATGTGGCATGGAACATAAGAAATTATCGATACGTCGGAGACGTATCAGCATCCCCAAGCTTAGTTCCTGCTCGTCCCGAGCGAGTAAACGATAACAAAGATAATTTCTGAAGTGACATGCCATCATAACCTTGATCATACTATTGTAAACATATGTAATGAATGCAGCGATCAAAACAATGGTAATGACATGAGTAAACAAGCTGAATCATAAAGCAAAGACTTTTCATGAATAGCACTTAAAGACAAGCATCAATAAGTCTTGCATAAGAGTTAACTCATAAAGCAATAAATCAAAGTAAAGGTATTGAAGCAACACAAAAGAAGATTAAGTTTCAGCGGTTGCTTTCAACTTATAACATGTATATCTCATGGATATTGTCAACATAGAGTAATATAACAAGTGCAATATGCAAGTATGTAGGAATCAATGCACAGTTCACACAAGTGTTTGCTTCTTGAGGTGGAGAGAAATAGGTGAACTGACTCAACATAAAAGTAAAAGAACGGTCCTTCAAAGAGGAAAGCATCGATTGCTATATTTGTGCTAGAGCTTTTATTTTGAAAACATGAAACAATTTTGTCAACGGTAGTAATAAAGCACATGTATTATGTAAATAATATCTTACAAGTTGCAAGCCTCATGCATAGTATACTAATAGTGCCCGCACCTTGTCCTAATTAGCTTGGACTACCGAGATCATCGCAATACACATGTTTTAACCAAGTGTCACAAAGGGGTACCTCCATGCCGCCTGTACAAAGGTCTAAGGAGAAAGCTCGCATTTTGGATTTCTCGCATTTGATTATTCTCAACTTAGACATCCATACCGGGACAACATAGACAACAGATAATGGACTCCTCTTTAATGCATAAGCATGTGGCAACAATTAGTATTCTCATATGAGATTGAGGATATATGTCCAAAGCTGAAACTTCCACCATGATTCATGGCTTTAGTTAGCGGCCCAATGTTCTTCTCTAACAATATGCATGCTCTAACCATTAAAGTGGTAGATCTCCCTTACTTCAGACAAGACGGACATGCATAGCAACTCACATGATATTCAACAAAGTGTTGATGGCGTCCCCCGGGAACATGGTTATCGCACAACAAGCAACTTAATAAGAGATAAAGTGCATAAGTACATATTCAATACCACAATAGTTTTTAAGCTATTTGTCCCATGAGCTATATATTGTAAAGGTAAAGAATGGAAATTTTAAAGGTAGCACTCAAGCAATTTACTTTGGAATGGTGGAGAAATACCATGTAGTAGGTAAGTATGGTGGACACAAATGGCATAGTGGTTGGCTCAAGGATTTTGGATGCATGAGAAGTATTCCCTCTCGATACAAGGTTTAGGCTAGCAAGGTTATTTGAAACAAACACAAGGATGAACCGGTGCAGCAAAACTCACATAAAAGACATATTGTAAACATTATAAGACTCTACACCGTCTTCCTTGTTGTTCAAAACTCAATACTAGAAATTATCTAGACTTTAGAGAGACCAAATATGCAAACCAAATTTAGCAAGCTCTAGGTGTTTCTTCATTAATGGGTGCAAAGTATATGATGCAAGAGCTTAAACATGAACACAACAATTGCCAAGTATCAAATTATCCAAGACATTTTATCAATTACTACATGTAGCATTTTCTGTTTCCAACCATATAACAATGAATGAAGCAGTTTCAACCTTCGCCATGAAAAATAAAAGCTAAGAACACATGTGTTCATATGAACCAGCGGAGCGTGTCTCTCTCCCACACAAGCATGTATTTATTCAGAGAATGAAAATAACAAAACAAAAATAAAAGCACACAGACGCTCCAAGTAAAGTACATAAGATGTGACCGAATAAAAATATAGTTTCAAGGGAGGAACCTGATAATTTGTCGATGAAGAAGGGGATGCCTTGGGCATCCCCAAGCTTAGACGCTTGAGTATTCTTAGAATATGCAGGGGTGAACCACCGGGGCATCCCCAAGCTTAGAGCTTTCACTCTCCTTGATCATATTGCATCATTCTCCTCTCTTGATCCTTGAAAACTTCCTCCACACCAAACTCGAAACAACTCATTAGAGGGTTAGTGCACAATAAAAATTAACATGTTCAGAGGTGACACAATCATTCTTAACACTTCGGACATTGCATAAAGCTACTTGGACATTAATGGAACAAAGAAATTCATCCACCATAGCAAAAGAGGCAATTCGAAATAAAAGGCAGAATCTGTCAAAACAGAACAGTCCGTAAATATGGATTTTATCGAGGCACCAGACTTGCTCAAATGAAAATGCTCAAATTGAATGAAAGTTGCGTACATATCTGAGGATCACGCACGTAAATTGGCATATTTTTCTGATCTACCTACAGAGAGGCAGGTCGAAATTCGTGACAACAAAGAAATCTGTTACTGCGCAGTAATCCAAATCTAGTATTCACTTTACTATCAAAGACTTTACTTGGCACAACAATGCGATAAAAATAAGATAAGGAGAGGTTGCTACAGTAGTAACAACTTCCAAGACACAAATACAAAATAAAAGTACTGTAGCAAAATAAACACATGGGTTATCTCCCAAGAAGTTCTTTCTTTATAGCCATTAAGATGGGCTCAATAGTTTTAATGATGCACTCGCAAGAAATAGTATTTGAAGCAAAAGAGAGCATCAAGAAGCAAATTCAAAACATATTTAAGTCTAACATGCTTCCTATGCATAGGAATCTTGTAAATAAACAAGTTCATGAAGAAAAAAGTAACAAGCATAGGAAGATAGAACAAGTGTAGCTTCAAAAATTTCAGCACATAGAGAGGTGTTTTAGTAACATGAAAATTTCTACAACCATATTTTCCTCTCTCATAATAACTTTCAGTAGCAACATGAGCAAACTCAACAATATAACTATCACATAAAACATTCTTATCATGAGGCTCATGCATAAAATTATTACTCTCCACATAAGCATAATCAATTTTATTAGTAATAGTGGGAGCAAATTCAACAAAGTAGCTATCATTATTATTTTCATCATCAAATATAGGAGGCATATTGTAATCATAATCAAATTTATCCACCATAACAGGCGGTACTAAAAGACCAATATCATTATAATCATCATAAATAGGAGGCAAAGTATCATCAAAGTAAATTTTCTCCTCAATGCTTGGGGGACTAAAAATATCATGCTCATCAAAGCCAGCTTCCCCAAGCTTAGAATTTTCTATATCATTAGCAACAATGGTGTTCAAAGCGTTCATACTAATATGTTCCATAGGTTTTTTAATTTTCGCATCAAACCATCCATGTCTTAAATCAGGAAATAGAATAAGAAGCTCATTGTTGTCCATTATGCCAAACAAGTGTAAACAAGAAACAAAAAGATGCAATTGCAGGATCTAAAGGAAATAGCTTCGAGCAAACACACAACGGTGCCAGAAAAGTACTTTACCAGGGACCGAAGTATGAGTGCCTTTTACCTTTCCTCCCCGGCAACGGCGCCAGAAAATAGCTTGATGTCTACGGGTGCTTCTATTCTTGTAGACAGTGTTGGGCCTCCAAGAGCAGAGGTTTGTAGAACAGCGGCAAGTTTCCCTTTAGTGGATCACCCAAGGTTTATCGAACTCAGGGAGGAAGAGGTCAAAGATATCCCTCTCATGCAACCCTGCAACCACAAAGCAAGAAGTCTCTTGTGTCCCCAACACACCTAATAGGTGCACTAGTTCGGCGAAGAGATAGTGAAATACAGGTGGTATGAATAAGTATGAGCGGTAGCAACGGCACCGAGAAAAGTGCTTGGCTGGCGTGCGGTTGATGGTGGTAATATTGCAGGAAGTAAAGATGCGATAAAACAGATAAACAAGCAGCGATAGCGATATTTAGGAACAAGGCCTAGGGATCATACTTTCACTAGTGGACACTCTCAACATTGATCACATAACAGAATAAATAGATAGATGCTAGACTCTACACTCTCTTGTTGGATGATGAACACCACTAAGCTGTGTAGGATTACACGAACCCTCAATGCCGGAGTTAACAAGCTCCACAATATTCAATGTTCATATTTAAATAACCTTAGAGTGCATGACGAGATCAACACAACTAAACCAAGTACTAACATAGCATGCACACTTGTCACCTTCACACCATGTAGGAGGAATAGATCACATCAATACCATCATAGCAATAGTTAACTTCATAATCTACAAGAGATCATAATCATAGCCTACGCCAAGTACTAACACGGATGCACACCTTGTCACCATTACACCGTGCGGGAGGAATAAACTACTTTAATAACATCACTAGAGTAGCACATGGATAAATTGTGATACAAAACACATTGCAATCATAAAGAGATATAAATAAGCACTTCACTATGCCATTCATAACGGCGAATAAGTATTCGTGAAATATAGCCTAAGAGACCCACACGGTGCACACACTTGTCACCTTTACACACGTGGGACAAGGAGTCTCCGGAGATCACATAAGTAAAACCCACTTGACTAGCATAATGACATCTAGATTACAAGCATCATCATATGAATCTCAATCATGTAAGGCAGCTCATGAGATTATTGTATTGAAGTACATAGGAGAGAGATTAACGACATAGCTACCGGTACGGCCCCGAGCCTCGATGGAGAACTACTCCCTCCTCACGGGAGACGAGCGGCGTTGATGAAGATGGCGGTGGTGTTGATGGAGGAGCCTTCGGGGGCACTTCCCCGTCCCGGCGGCGTGCCGGAACGGGAGACTCCTGTCCCCCGGATCTTGGCTTCGCGATGGCGGTGGCTCTGGAAGGTTTCTCGTACCGTGGCTTTTTCGTATCGAAGTTTTAGGTCAGGGACCTTTTTATAGGCGAAGAGGCGGAGTCGGAGAGGCGACGAGGCGGTGACACACTAGGGGGGCGCGCCCCCCCTAGGCCGCGCCGCCCTGTCATCGGGGGGCCCAGTGGCCCCCCCTCTGGCGACTCTCGGGTGTTCTGGAAGCTTCGTGGAAAAATAGGATGCTGATACGTCTCCGACGTATCGATAATTTCTTATGTTCCATGCCATATTATTGATGATACCTACATGTTTTATGCACACTTTATGTCATATTCGTGCATTTTCTGGAACTAACCTATTAACAAGATGCCGAAGTGCCGATTCTTTGTTTTCTGCTTGTTTTTGGTTTCACAAATCCTAGTAACGAAATATTCTCGGAATTGGACGAAATCAAGACCCGGGGTCCTATTTTGCCACGAACCTTCCGAGAAGACCGAAGAGCATACGAAGTGGGGCCACGAGGTGGCGACACCACAAGGCGGCGCGGCCAAGGAGAGCGCGCGCCGCTCGTGGTGTGGGCCCCTCGTCGGCCCCCGACTGCGCCCTTCCGCCTACCTAAAGCCTCCGTCGCGAAACCCCCGAGGCGAAAAACCACGATACGGAAAACCTTCCGGAGACGCCGCCGCCGCCAATCCCATCTCGTGGGATTCCGGAGATCTCCTCCGGCACCTCGCCGGAGAGGGATTCATCTCCCGGAGGACTCTACACCGCCATGGTCGCCTCCGGAGTGATGAGTGAGTAGTTCACCCCTGGACTATGGGTCCATAGCGAGTAGCTAGATGGTTGTCTTCTCCTCATTGTGCTTCATTGTTGGATCTTGTGAGCTGCCTAACATGATCAAGATCATCTATCTGTAATACTCTATGTTGGGTTTGTCGGGATCCGATGGATAGAGAATACCATGTTATGTTAATTATCAAGTTATTGCATATGTGTTGTTTATGATCTTGCATGCTCTCCGTTATTAGTAGAGGCTCGGCCAAGTTTTTGCTCTTAACTCCAAGAGGGAGTATTTATGCTCGATAGTGGGTTCATGCCCGCATTGACACCTGGGACGAGTGACGTAAAGTTCTAAGGTTGTCTTTGTCTTTGTTGCCACTAGGGATAAAACATTGATGCTATGTCCGAGGATGTAGTTATTGATTACATTACGCACCATACTTAATGCAATTGTCTGTTGTTTAGCAACTTAATACCGGAGGGGGTTCGGACGATAACCTGAAGGTGGACTTTTTAGGCATAGATGCAGTTGGATGGCGGTCTATGTACTTTGTCGTAATGCCCAATTAAATCTCACTATACTTATCATGACATGTATGTGTGATGCGTGTAGTTGACACGTCCGTTGGGAACCCCAAGAGGAAGGTGTGATGCGCACAGCGGCAAGTTTCCCTCAGTAAGAAACCAAGGTTTAATCGAACCAGTAGGAGTCAAGAAGCACGTTGAAGGTTGATGGCGGCGGGATGTAGTGCGGCGCAACACCGGAGATTCGGCGCCAACGTGGAACCTGCACAACACAACCAAAGTACTTTGCCCCAACGAAACGAGTGAGGTTGTCAATCTCACCGGCTTCGCCGTAACAAAGGATTAACCGTATTGTGTGGAAGATGATTGTTTGCGAGAGAAAACGATAAAACAAGTATTGCGAGCAGATTTGTATTTCAGTATTAAAAGAATGGACCGGGTCCACAGTTCACTAGAGGTGTCTCTCCCATAAGATAAAAGCATGTTGGGTGAACAAATTACTGTCGGGCAATTGACAAATAGAGAGGGCATAACAATGCACATACATGACATGATAAGTATAGTGAGATTTAGTTGGGCATTACGACAAAGTACATAGACCGCCATCCAACCGCATCTATGCCTAAAAAGTCCACCTTCGAGTTATCATTCGAACCCCTTCCGAGTATTAAGTTGCAAAGCAACGGACAATTGCATTAAGTATGGTGCGTAATGTAATCAACAACTACATCCTCGGACATAGCGCCAATGTTTTATCCCTAGTGGCAACGAGCACAACACAACCTTAGAACTTTCATCGTCACTGTCCCGGTGTCAATGCGAGCATGAACCCACTATCGAGCATAAATACTCCCTCTTGGAGTTAAAAGCAAAAACTTGGCCGAGCCTCTACTAGTAACGGAGAGCATGCAAGATCATAAACAACACATATGTAATAACTTGATAATTAACATGACATGGTATTCTCTATCCATCGGATCCCGACAAACACAACATAGAGTATTACGAGATAGATGATCTTGATCATGTTAGGCAGCTCACAAGATCCGACAATGAAGCACAATGAGGAGAAGACAACCATCTAGCTACTCGCTATGGACCCATAGTCCAGGGGTGAACTACTCACTCATCACTCCGGAGGCGACCATGGCGGTGTAGAGTCCTCCGGGAGATGAATCCCCTCTCCGGCAGGGTGCCGGAGGAGATCTCCGAATCCCCCGAGATGGGATCGGCGGCGGCGGCGTCTCGATAAGGTTTTCCGTATCGTGGGTTTTCGCCTCGGGGGTTCCGCGACGGAGGCTTTAAGTAGGCGGAAGGACGAGTCGGGGGCCCGACGAGGGGCCCACACCATAGGGCGGCGCGGGCCCCCCTTGGCCGCGCCGCCATGTGGTGTCGCCACCTCGTGGCCCCACTTCGTATGCTCTTCGGTCTTCCGGAAGGTTCGTGGCAAAATAGGCCCATGGGTCTTCGTTTCGTCCAATTCCGAGAATATTTCGTTACTAGGATTTCGAAACCAAAAACAGCGAAACATGAGACCGGCACTTCGGCATCTTGTTAATAGGTTAGTTCCGGAAAATGCACGAATATGACATAAAGTGTGCATAAAACATGTAGGTATCATCAATAATATGGCATAGAACATAAGAAATTATCGATACGTCGGAGACGTATCAAGCATCCCCAAGCTTAGTTCTCGCTCGTCTCGAGCGAGGTAAAACGATAACAAAGATAATTTCTGAAGTGATATGCCATCATAACCTTGATCATACTATTTGTAAACATATGTAGTGGATGCAGCGATCAAAACAATGGTAATGTCATGAGTAAACAAGTGAATCATAAAGCAAAGACTTTTCATGAATAGTACTTCAAGACAAGTATTAATAAGTCTTGCATAAGAGTTAACTCATAAAGCAATAAATCAAAGTAAAGGTATTGAAGCAACACAAAGGAAGATTAAGTTTCAGCGGTTGCTTTCAACTTGTAACATGTATATCTCATGGATAATTGTCAACATAGAGTAATATAACAAGTACAATATGCAAGTATGTAGGAATCAATGCACGAGTTCACACAAGTGTTTGCTTCTTGAGGTGGAGAGAGATAGGTGAACCGACTCAACATAAAAGTAAAAGAATGGTCCTTCAAAGAGGAAAGCATCGATTGCTATATTTGTGCTAGAGCTTTTATTTTGAAAACATGAAACAATTTTGTCAACGGTAGTAATAAAGCATATGAGTTATGTAAATTATATCTTACAAGTTGCAAGCCTCATGCATAGTATACTAATAGTGCCCGCACCTTGTCCTAATTAGCTTGGACTACCGGATCTTTGCAATGCACATGTTTTAACCAAGTGTCACAATGGGGTACCTCCATGCCGCCTGTACAAAGGTCTAAGGAGAAAGCTCGCATTTTGGATTTCTCGCTTTTGATTATTCTCAACTTAGACATCCATACAGGGACAACATGGACAACGAGATAATGGACTCCTCTTTAATGCATAAGCATGTGGCAACAATTATTATTCTCATATGAGGTTGAGGATATGTGTCCAAAACTGAAACTTCCACCATGATTCATGGCTTTAGTTAGCGGCCCAATGTTCTTCTCTAACAATATGCATGCTTCAACCATAAAGGTGGTAGATCTCTCTTACTTCAGACAAGACGGACATGCATAGCAACTCACATGATATTCAACAAAGAATAGTTGATGGCGTCCCCGAAGCATGGTTATCGCACAACAAGCAACTTAATAAGAGATAAAGTGCATAAGTACATATTCAATACCACAATAGTTTTTAAGCTATTTGTCCCATGAGCTATATATTGCAAAGGTGAATGATGGAATTTTAAAGGTAGCACTCAAGCAATTTACTTTGGAATGGCGGATAAATACCATGTAGTAGGTAGGTATGGTGGACACAAATGGCATAGTGGTTGGCTCAAGTATTTTGGATGCATGAGAAGTATTCCCTCTCGATACAAGGTTTAGGCTAGCAAGGTTATTTGAAACAAACACAAGGATGAACGAGTACAGCAAAACTCACATAAAAGACATATTGTAAACATTATAAGACTCCACACCGTCTTCCTTGTTGTTCAAAACTCAATACTAGATGTTATCTAGACTCTAGAGAAACCAAATATGCAAACCAAATTAGCAAGCTCTAAGTATTTCTTCATTAATGGGTGCAAAGTATATGATGCAAGAGCTTAAACATGAGCACAACAATTGCCAAGTATCAAATTATCCAAGACATTTTAGAGTTACTACATGTAGCATTTTCCAATTCCAACCATATAACAATTTAACGAAGAAGAAACTTCGCCATGAATACTATGAGTAGAGTCTAAGGACATATTTGTCCATATGCTACAGCGGAGCGTGTCTCTCTCCCATAAAGTGAATGCTAGGATCCATTTTATTCAAACAAAACAAAAAACAAAAACAAACCGACGCTCCAAGCAAAGTACATAAGATGTGACGGAATAAAAATATAGTTTCGGGGGAGGAACTCTGATAATGTTGTCGATGAAGAAGGGGATGCCTTGGGCATCCCCAAGCTTAGACAGCTTGAGTCTTCTTAGAATATGCAGGGGTGAACCACCGGGGCATCCCCAAGCTTAGAGCTTTCACTCTCCTTGATCATATTGCATCATACTCCTCTCTTGATCCTTGAAAACTTCCTCCACACCAAACTCGAAACAACTCATTAGAGGGTTAGTGCATAATAAAAATTCACATGTTCAGAGGTGACACAATCATTCTTAACACTTCTGGACATTGCATAAAGCTACTGGACATTAATGGATCAAAGAAATTCATCCAACATAGCAAAAGAGGCAATGCAAAATAAAAGGCAGAATCTGTCAAAACAGAACAGTCCGTAAAGATGGATTTTATTAGGCCACCAGACTTGCTCAAATGAAAATGCTCAAATTGAATGAAAGTTGCGTACATATCTGAGGATCATGCACGTAAATTGGCTTAATTTTCTGAGCTTCCTACAGGGAGGTAGACCCAGATTCGTGACAGCAAAGAAATCTGGAACTGCGCAGTAATCCAAATCTAGTACTTACTTTACTATCAAAGACTTTACTTGGCACAACAAAACTCAAAACTAAGATAAGGAGAGGTTGCTACAGTAGTAAACAACTTCCAAGACAAAAATATAAAACAAAAAATACTGTAGTAAAAACATGGGTTGTCTCCCATAAGCGCTTTTCTTTAACGCCTTTCGGCTAGGCGCGAAAAGTGTATCTCAAGTAACATCGAAAGATGAAGCATCAACATCATAATTTGTTCTAATAATAGAATCATAAGGTACCTTCATTCTCTTTCTAGGGAAGTGTTCCATACCTTTCTTGAGAGGAAATTGATATTTAATATTACCTTCCTTCATATCAATAGTAGCACCGACGGTTCGAAGAAAAGGTCTTCCCAATATAATGGGGCAAGATGCATTGCATTCAATAT
>NC_061514.1:37252598-37304781 GCF_022539505.1 Lolium rigidum | reverse complement strand
CAATAAATTCCGCGAAGAAAAATTTAGTCCTGCATAGAAGGTTTGGATGATCATCCAAGTAGTCAGTCCATGGGTTGGGCAATTTTTAACCAAAGATTTCATTCTTTTCCAAGCTTGAGCAACATGTTCATTATCCAATTGTTTAAAATTCATTATGCTACTCCTCAAAGATATAATTTTAGCAGGGGGATAATATCTACCAATAAAAGCATCCTTGCATTTAGTCCATGAATCAATACTATTCTTAGGCGGAGATAGCAACCAATCTTTAGCTCTTCCTCTTAATGAGAAAGGGAACAATTTTAATTTTATAATGTCACCATCTACATCTTTATATTTTTGCATTTCACATAGTTCAACAAAATTATTGAGATGGGCAGCGAGCATCATCGTAACTAACACCGGAAAATTGCTCTCGCATAACAAGATTCAAGAAAAGCAGGTTTAATTTCAAAAAATTCCGCCGTAGTAGCAGGTGGAGCAATAGGTGTGCATAAGAAATCATTATTATTTGTGCTAGTGAAGTCACACAACTTAGTATTTTCAGGGTTGGCCATTTTAGCAATAGTAAATAAAGCAAACTAGATAAAGTAAATGCAAGTAAACTAATTTTTTTGTGTTTTGATATAAGTGCAGCAAACAAAGTAGTAAATAAAATAAAGCAAGACAAAAACAAAGTAAAGAGATTGAGAAGTGGAGACTCCCCTTGCAGCGTGTCTTGATCTCCCCGGCAACGGCGCCAGAAATTTGCTTGATGCGTGTAGTTGACACGTCCGTTGGGAACCCCAAGAGGAAGGTGTGATGCGCACAGCGGCAAGTTTCCCTCAGTAAGAAACCAAGGTTTAATCGAACCAGTAGGAGTCAAGAAGCACGTTGAAGGTTGATGGCGGCGGGATGTAGTGCGGCGCAACACCGGAGATTCCGGCGCCAACGTGGAACCTGCACAACACAACCAAAGTACTTTGCCCCAACGAAACAAGGTGAGGTTGTCAATCTCACCGAGCTTGCCGTAACAAAGGATTAACCGTATTGTGTGGAAGATGATTGTTTGCGAGAGAAAACGAGTAAAACGAGTATTGCGACAGATTTGTATTTCGAGTATTAAAAGAATGGACCGGGGTCCACAGTTCACTAGAGGTGTCTCTCCCATAAGATAAAAGCATGTTGGGTGAACAAATTACAGTCGGGCAATTGACAAATAGAGAGGGCATAACAATGCACATACATGACATGATAAGTATAGTGAGATTTAATTGGGCATTACGACAAAGTACATAGACCGCCATCCAATCGCATCTATGCCTAAAAAGTCCACCTTCAGGTTATCATCCGAACCCCTTCCAGTATTAAGTTGCAAAGCAACGGACAATTGCATTAAGTATGGTGCGTAATGTAATCAACAACTACATCCTCGGACATAGCGCCAATGTTTTATCCCTAGTGGCAACAAGCACAACACAACCTTAGAACTTTCGTCACATCGTCCCGTGTGTCAATGCGGGCATGAACCCACTATCGAGCATAAATACTCCCTCTTGGAGTTAAAAGCAAAAACTTGGCCGAGCCTCTACTAGTAACGGAGAGCATGCAAGATCATAAACAACACATATGTAATAACTTGATAATTAACATGACATGGTATTATCTATCCATCGGATCCCGACAAACACAACATAGAGTATTACAGATAGATGATCTTGATCATGTTAGGCAGCTCACAAGATCCGACAATGAAGCACAATGAGGAGAAGACAACCATCTAGCTACTGCTATGGACCCATAGTCCAGGGGTGAACTACTCACTCATCACTCCGGAGGCGACCATGGCGGTGTAGAGTCCTCCGGGAGATGAATCCCCTCTCCGGCAGGGTGCCGGAGGAGATCTCCGTAATCCCCCGAGATGGGATCGGCGGCGGCGGCGTCTCGGCAAGGTTTTCCGTATCGTGGGTTTTCGTCTCGGGGTTTCGCGACGGAGGCTTTAAGTAGGCGGAAGGGCGAGTCGGGGGCCCGACGAGGGGCCCACACCATAGGGCGGCGCGGGCCCCCTTGGCCGCGCCGCCATGTGGTGTCGCCACCTCGTGGCCCCACTTCGTATGCTCTTCGGTCTTCTCGGAAGGTTCGTGGCAAAATAGGCCCCCGGGTCTTCGTTTCGTCCAATTCCGAGAATATTTCGTTACTAGGATTTCGAAACCAAAAACAGCAGAAAACGAGAACCGACACTTCGGCATCTTGTTAATAGGTTAGTTCCAGAAAATGCACGAATATGACATAAAGTGTGCATAAAACATGTAGGTATCATCAATAATATGGCATAGAACATAAGAAATTATCGATACGTCGGAGACGTATCAATGTGCATTGTTATGCCCTCTCTATTTGTCAATTGCCCGACTGTAATTTGTTCACCCAACATGCTTTTATCTTATGGGAGAGACACCTCTAGTGAACTGTGGACCCCGGTCCATTCTTTTATACTCGAAATACAAATCTGCTTGCAATACTTGTTTTACTCGTTTTCTCTCGCAAACAATCATCTTCCCCACAATACGGTTAATCCTTTTTTACAGCAAGCCGGTGAGATTGACAACCTCACTGTTTCGTTGGGGCAAAGTACTTTGATTGTGTTGTGCAGGTTCCACGTTGGCGCCAGGATCTCTGGTGTTGCGCCGCACTACATCCCGCTGCCATCAACCTTCAACGTGCTTCTTGGCTCCTCCTGGTTCGATAAACCTTGGTTTCTTTCTGAGGGAAAACTTGCTGCTGTGCGCATCATACCTTCCTCTTGGGGTTCCCCAACGAACGTGTGAAATACACGCCATCAAGCTCTTTTTCTGGCGCCGTTGCCGGGGAACGAAGAAAAGTTACACCACAAAGATTTTCAACTCCCACGTCAACAGCTCTTTTTCTGGCGCCGTTGCCGGGAGATCAAGACACGCTGCAAGGGGAGTCTCCACTTCTCAATCTCTTTACTTTGTTTTTGTCTTGCTTTATTTTATTTACTACTTTGTTTGCTGCATTATATCAAAACACAAAAAAATTAGTTGCTAGTTTTACTTTATTTACTGTCTTGCACTCTATATCAAAAACACAAAAAAAAATTAGTTACTTGCATTTACTTTACTTGATTCATCATGTTTCTTTTTAATTTTACCACAAAAAAAATACCGGTAGGACGCGGGACTATCATTGGGAGAAACAATATAGAAGAATTCTTCAGTCATGTTAGTACCGTTGAAGATTTTGAAGATAGACACTTGGTAGAACTTGCTCCTACTTATGAAATTGCTGCTGCTGCTTTAGTTCGCATGTTGGAAACTAAATTTGTTAATCTCAATCCTATAATCCAACACATGTTTCTTACACTTGGTGATATGGAAGAGGGGGAAAAGAAAGATTTTGTTTTAGAAACCCTTCTTAGAGAATTTGGTGGTCTAGCAAGAGAGGCTAGAAAGGTTTTTGCTAAATTTAATATGCTTGGTTCTCATACTAATTTTGTTAGTCTCCTTGAAAAAATGGACATGGATAGAATAAGGTACACTAATAATATTAATGATGGTGGGGAGATCAAAGCACCAATACCATGTAAACTCCTAGCTATGAATGATGCACTAGAACATAACTATGCTTGGCTTGTTCCCGAAAATTTGTTCGATGAGAGTAGCAAGCCCAAGACTAATGAAAAGGGAGACGCTGAAACTTATGTATCCAATATACTATGCATGATTGAGAAAACTCCAAACCCCGCTGTAGATGCACCACCCTTTGATAACACTTGAGTTACACTTTTCGCGCCTAGCTGAAAGGCGTTAAAGAAAAGCGCTTATGGGAGACAACCCATGTTTTTACTACAGTATTTTTGTTTTATATTTGAGTCTTGGAAGTTGTTTACTACTGTAGCAACCTCTCCTTATCTTAGTTTTATGTTTTGTTGTGCCAAGTAAAGTCTTTGATAGTAAAAGTAAGTACTAGATTTGGATTACTGCGCAGTTCCAGATTTCTTTGCTGTCACGAATCTGGGTCTACCTCCCTGTAGGTAGCTCAGAAAATTAAGCCAATTTACGTGCATGATCCTCAGATATGTACGCAACTTTCATTCAATTTGAGCATTTTCATTTGAGCAAGTCTGGTGGCCTAATAAAATCCATCTTTACGGACTGTTCTGTTTTGACAGATTCTGCCTTTTTATTTCGCATTGCCTCTTTTGCTATGTTGGATGAATTTCTTTGATCCATTAATGTCCAGTAGCTTTATGCAATGTCCAGAAGTGTTAAGAATGATTGTGTCACCTTTGAACATGTGAATTTTTATTGTGCACTAACCCTCTAATGAGTTGTTTCGAGTTTGGTGTGGAGGAAGTTTTCAAGGATCAAGAGAGGAGTATGATGCAATATGATCAAGGAGAGTGAAAGCTCTAAGCCTTGGGATGCCCCGGTGGTTCACCCCTGCATATTATAAGAAGACTCAAGCGTCTAAGCTTGGGGATGCCCAAGGCATCCCCTTCTTCATCGACAACATTATCAGGTTCCTCCCCTGAAACTATATTTTTATTCCGTCACATCTTATGCACTTTGCTTGGAGCGTCGGTTTGTTTTTGTTTTGTTTGAATAAAATGGATCCTAGCATTCACTTTTTGGGAGAGAGACACGCTCCGCTGTAGCATATGGACAAGTATGTCCTTGGGCTTTACTCATAGTATTCATGGCGAAGTTTCTTCTTCGTTAAATTGTTATATGGTTGGAATTGGAAAATACTACATGTAGTAACTCTGAAATGTCTTGGATAAATTGATACTTGGCAATTGTTGTGCTCATGTTTAAGCTCTTGCATCATATACTTTGCACCCATTAATGAAGAAACACTTAGAGCTTGCTAATTTGGTTTGCATATTTGGTTTCTCTAGAGTCTAGATAACATCTAGTATTGAGTTTTGAACAACAAGGAAGACGGTGTAGATTCTTATAATGTTTACAATATGTCTTTTATGTGAGTTTTGCTGCACCGTTCATCCTTGTGTTTGTTTCAAATAACCTTGCTAGCCTAAACCTTGTATCGAGAGGGGATACTTCTCATGCATCCAAAATACTTGAGCCAACCACTATGCCATTTGTGTCCACCATACCTACCTACTACATGGTATTTATCCGCCATTCCAAAGTAAATTGCTTGAGTGCTACCTTTAAAATTCCATCATTCACCTTTGCAATGTATAGCTCATGGGACAAATAGCTTAAAAACTATTGTGGTATTGAATATGTACTTATGCACTTTATCTCTTATTAAGTTGCTTGTTGTGCGATAACCATGTTTCTGGGACGCCATCAACTATTCTTTGTTGAATATCATGTGAGTTGCTATGCATGTTCGTCTTGTCCGAAGTAAGAGAGATCTACCACCTTAATGGTTGGAGCATGCATATTGTTAGAGAAGAACATTGGGCCGCTAACTAAAGCCATGATTCATGGTGGAAGTTTCAGTTTTGGACACATATCCTCAATCTCATATGAGAATAATAATTGTTGCCACATGCTTATGCATTAAAGAGGAGTCCATTATCTCGTTGTCCATGTTGTCCCGGTATGGATGTCTAAGTTGAGAATAATCAAAAGCGAGAAATCCAAAATGCGAGCTTTCTCCTTAGACCTTTGTACGAGCGGCATGGAGGTACCCCATTGTGACACTTGGTTAAAACATGTGCATTGCAAAGATCCGGTAGTCCAAGCTAATTAGGACAAGGTGCGGGCACTATTAGTATACTATGCATGAGGCTTGCAACTTGTAAGATATAACTTTCATAACTCATATGCTTTATTACTACCGTTGACAAAATTGTTTCATGTTTTCAAAATAAAAGCTCTAGCACAAATATAGCAATCGATGCTTTCCTCTTTGAAGGATCATTCTTTTTACTTTTATGTTGAGTCAGTTCACCTATCTCTCTCCACCTCAAGAAGCAAACACTTGTGTGAACTGCGCATTGATTCTTACATACTTGCATATTGCACTTGTTATATTACTTTACATTGACAATATCCATGAGATATACATGTTACAAGTTGAAAGCAACCGCTGAAACTTAATCTTCCTTTGTGTTGCTTCAATGCCTTTACTTTGATTTATTGCTTTATGAGTTAACTCTTATGCAAGACTTATTAATACTTGTCTTGAAGTACTATTCATGAAAAGTCTTTGCTTTATGATTCACTTGTTTACTCATGTCATTACCATTGTTTTGATCGCTGCATCCACTACATATGTTTACAAATAGTATGATCAAGGTTATGATGGCATGTCACTTCAGAAATTATCTTTGTTATCGTTTTACCTCGCTCGGGACGAGCGAACTAAGCTTGGGGATGCTGATACGTCTCCGACGTATCGATAATTTCTTATGTTCCATGCCATATTATTGATGATACCTACACGTTTTATGCACACTTTATGTCATATTCGTGCATTTTCTGGAACTAACCTATTAACAAGATGCCGAAGTGCCGACTGTCTGTTTTCTGCTGTTTTTGGTTTCGGAAATCCTAGTAACGAAATATTCTCGGAATTGGACGAAATCAAGACCCGGGGTCCTATTTTGCCACGAACCTTCCAGAAGACCGAAGAGCATACGAAGTGGGGCCACGAGGTGGCGACACCACAAGGCGGCGCGGCCAAGGAGGGGCCCGCGCCGCCCTGTGGTGTGGGCCCCTCGTCAGCCCCCGACTCTGCCCTTCCGCCTACTTAAAGCCTCCGTCGCGAAACCCCTGAGGCGAAAAACCACGATACGGAAAACCTTCCAGAGACGCCGCCGCCGCCAATCCCATCTCGGGGGATTCCGGAGATCTCCTCCGCACCCTCGCCGAGAGGGGATTCATCTCCCGGAGGACTCTACACCGCCATGGTCGCCTCCGGAGTGATGAGTGAGTAGTTCACCCCTGGACTATGGGTCCATAGCAGTAGCTAGATGGTTGTCTTCTCCTCATTGTGCTTCATTGTTGGATCTTGTGAGCTGCCTAACATGATCAAGATCATCTATCCGTAATACTCTATGTTGTGTTTGTCGGGATCCGATGGATAGAGAATACCATGTTATGTTAATTATCAAGTTATTGCATATGTGTTGTTTATGATCTTGCATGCTCTCCGTTATTAGTAGAGGCTCGGCCAAGTTTTTGCTCTTAACTCCAAGAGGGAGTATTTATGCTCGATAGTGGGTTCATGCCCGCATTGACACCTGGGACGGTGACGGAAAGTTCTAAGGTTGTGCTGTGTCTTGTTGCCACTAGGGATAAAACATTGATGCTATGTCCGAGGATGTAGTTATTGATTACATTACGCACCATACTTAATGCAATTGTCCGTTGTTTAGCAACTTAATACCGGAGGGGGTTCGGACGATAACCTGAAGGTGGACTTTTTAGGCATAGATGCAGTTGGATGGCGGTCTATGTACTTTGTCGTAATGCCCAATTAAATCTCACTATACTTATCATGACATGTATGTGCATTGTTATACCCTCTCTATTTGTCAATTGCCCGACTGTAATTTGTTCACCCAACATGCTTTTATCTTATGGGAGAGACACCTCTAGTGAACCGTGGACCCCGGTCCATTCTTTAATACCGAAATACAAATCTGCCGCAATACTTGTTTTACTCGTTTTCTCTGCAAACAATCATCTTCCACACAATACGGTTAATCCTTTGTTACAGCAAGCCGGTGAGATTGACAACCTCACTGTTTCATTGGGGCAAAGTACTTTGGTTGTGTTGTGCGGGTTCCACGTTGGCGCCGGGATCTCCGGTGTTGCGCCGCACTACATCCCGCCGCCATCAACCTTCAACGTGCTTCTTGGCTCCTCCTGGTTCGATAAACCTTGGTTTCTTTCTGAGGGAAAACTTGCTGCTGTGCGCATCATACCTTCCTCTTGGGGTTCCCCAACGAACGTGTGAAATACACGCCATCAGGCCTTGATTTCGTCCGATTCCGAGAATATTTCCTTACTAGGATTTCTGGAACCAAAAACAGCAGAAAACAGGAACTGGCCCTTCGGCATCTCGTCAATAGGTTAGTTCCGGAAAACGCATAAATATGACATATAAAGTGTATAAAACATGTAGATATCATCAATAATGTGGCATGGAACATAAGAAATTATCGATACGTCGGAGACGTATCATGGAGATAAAGCTAAACATAAGGAAAGGGTCATTATCCTTCGTGGGTTTGGCTCGGAGAATAGGGAGCCTTCGTGGTGTTGGGGAATCCTTCGTGGGACCTCCACTCCTCCAAACGTGACGTACCTTCTTGCAAAGGAAGGGAACACGGGAATACATCCTCGTCTCCGCGTGCCTCGGTTATTTCTATACCCGAGCTTTCTTTCATTGTGATAGCCATCGTGCTTGAAGTACATATATCTTGTTATCACTTATGCTACATATATCTTGTGCCTATCTTGCTTAGCTCTAGTTGTTGTTGTTGCACTTAGTTGAGCCTAGCATATTTAGGGGTTGTGCTTGTAAACTAAACGTTAGTTCAATTTCGCATTCTTACAAGCCAAATCCGTAAGATTTTTTAAACGCCTATTCACCCCCCCTCTAGGCGACATCTCGTCCTTTCACATCCTCCACATGCTCGTCGTCCCGCCATGGTTACAGGGCACGCTCCGCGAGTGAATCAAGATCCCACTGCCTCGCAGTGCCCTTGTCTGCATGCCGGTTGCGGTGACCGAGCATACCACTGCATGTTGTAGTATACAAGTCGTTGATATTATCTTCATGAAGGGACTTCTTCACAAATATCACATCCCTCAAAGTGGTACAACAGAAACATTGCAGGTCATAACACTCCAGATTATATTACAAACATGGTCTTAACAAGTTGGTATTCTCACAGGTCCGATGAGAACACCCTACGATACTACTAAAGTACTCTTACAACTCAACTTAAGAGACATAATGAGCTCAGCAACTTATTTAAGTATGCCACTACGTTGCTCGGCTCTGATAGAACTAAGGTGAGACTCTATTCTTCCGCTTCGATGTTGTCCACTCTGTAGACTATCCCATAGTCCATGCCTTCTACTCCTCCGGACAGATCAGGCTTTTCGTAGACCAACTCATAGTCCCCTTCCGGTGCTCCGGTGCAGGCCTCCTCTTCATTGTTACAGTCAAGCAAGGGTGTCGAAAGAAAGAAAGTACAGAGGTACTCAACAAGTTCAAAAGAGAAAAGGTGTTTGATGCACTAGCTACGACCATTGATCAGAAAATCTCAGGTCAATGCATGTTTTGAAAACATTTCTTCAAAAGATTTATTTTATTTTGAAAACTATGCCCGCCAGTCTTCACAGGTTGACCATAACTTCACGGAGTTCCTTTCCTACCACGTTCGTAGTTCCCTTCCCGGAACTGGGAGTGACAAGCCACAATTTGATACTCTCTGCAGAGGTGCGTTACTTTTCCCATAAGAGAACTTATCCTTGTTGCCAACCGGGCGTACTTTCTCGTCCACACTTCCTTGGTGTGAGGCCCGGCATAAGAACCAAGCCAATCACTGCCTTCTCCGCGACCCCGCAAATCCACCCTTTTGTAAGTTTGTCATGTCATTTATCTATAGGTAGATTGACCCATGCATTTGTTCTCACCTATACCATTAAGGTAGACTGTTCCGAATAAATCTTATGCCCTATCCTATACATTATGGATAGACTAACCCGGACAACCCTTACAATCCATCATAGACCTTTAATAACTCTGCCCTCTCCTATACCTATTGGTAGACTGTTCCGGACCACTGTCATCACCTTTACCAATAGATAGACTGATACAGGCAACCCTTATCACTAGTCCATTGATATACAAGAGGGAAAAGATACATCTGACTTCCCCAGAGCCATTATAGATCTTATGGTTAACGCGAAATGTACGACGCTAGAATCACTAGACGGCATTGGTGATTAGTCCAAGATAAGTAGAACCCTTGCAATGGAACCTCCACCATCAACACATATCAACACATTATATATATTTTGCATGTTAACATTTTTTGGTAAAAACTTGGTCAAACATAACATAGTTTGACTATCTAAAAATAATACTGTATAAGCATTAAGCTTTGGGTTGGAGCTAGTACTGTAGCAAGCCTAGGAACAACATGGATGTTTGTCGAAATTGCTATACTCCAATGCCTACAACATAATAATGGGGGAGTGATAACCCTAGGCTTGCCATTTTTTCATGTGGAAGTGGAAGGTCCTGGTGGAAGCTGTTAAATGGCTGAGCATGGATGATGTAAGCATTGTGGTTGACGACGATGGTGAAATATCTAAGAAAGAGTTGGGGCATTGATGGTCCGTCGTCTCGGCCCGAACACATCACCAGTCATACTCCGATGAGGTTTACCCCGGCCGTGAGAGTTTAGGACTTGTTTGACAATTAACCTGTGGTTGAATGGTTATGCGCAGTGGCACCACTAGTGCGCCAATAATCAAACACATGTCTAGCACCTTGGTGTTTCCTAAAGGTGGAATTTTCTTGCAGTGAGAGACGATGTTTCCGTCGATAGTAAGGTACGGTGATTTCGTCAATCTCAAGACCCATAAGCTCAACCCCTCGAAGGATCTCATAGGGTAGGATGTGAGTAAGTTCATAGAGGTGGGTATATGTACACATATTTGTAAGTCTATGTGTGTGTACCGTGTGTTTCTAAAAAAAATGGACTTTCTTTTTTAGCTTCTATGTTGGATATTCTTGAAATCTGAGGTCTCCATAAAGAGGTTTAGCCATTTTCGTTAAGTATTGAAAAAATATATAAATAAGTATTCGAGCATCTATAACACGTGATGTATTTTAGGGGCCCAAACAGGTTGTGCAGCTTGATACACTACACAATGTTCCTAACATATTGAGATACATTCGAAACAGGCGGCCAAATACTTCTTCGGATACACCGGACGCCTTGACAAAGTAGTCGATCATGAGCTATATTTGTCCAAATAAAATAGTAAATAGACAAATACTGATCAAATACATAATTAATTTTTAAAAATAAATATACTAAATTTATGACGTCTCGGTGATTATTTAACATGATCGTATGATAAATTATTTATCTCGTTCTTGCTTGCTATTTCAAGTGAACCAAATTTGTGTCACATCTTTAAAAAATTGCGTTACAAATCCAAACAAATCACCCCTAGAGCCTAGACAAGCTTATTAGGACCTCTTTGTCACGTGGACGATTTTCATGAAGCTATAACCATCTTCAATATGTGCGAATAATTTGTTTTTCAGAAGAGAGAGAGTGTGTGTGTGTTAAATTTACGTTCTTTTTTGAGGGGTTGTTTAATTTACGTTTGCCCTTTACTTAGCACCCACATGGGTTTCCTATCCGGGCCAGTTTTGGGCTCTGCACTGCACTTTTTTACGGCCCGCACTTCACTTCACTCAGAATCTACCACACCACATCGAGATGACGGCCACCCTCCTCCGCCGGCCGCCGCCGCCTCCGCCGCCCAAGCTCACCGGCGCGCATTCTGTTCTCTAGGCATTAGATCGACTCGAATCCACCACATTCCTTCCGTCTCCCAGATAATCAGCGAGTAGGGCGAGATGAGCAGCCCCCGATGCCGCCCCCGCTCGCCGGCGGTGAAGACGCCGCTGGAAGACGACGACCTCCTCTCAGAGATCCTCCTCCGCCTCCCGCCGCCGCCCTCCTCCCTCCCCCGCGCATCCCTCGTCTGCAAGCGCTGGCACGGCCTCGCCTCCGACCCCGGCTTCTTCCGCCGCTTCCGCCGCCACCACCGCCGCAGCCCTCCGCTCCTCGGGCTCTTCGACAAACACGACGTCCCCACCTTCGTGCCAATCCTAGAGGCCCCGGACCGCGTCCCGCCCGGGCGCTTCTCCTTGCAGCGCGGCCACGGCGACCGCTTCATGTCCCTCGGATGCCGCCATGGCCTCGTGCTCATCGTCAACTTCACGCCCGACCAGATGCTGGTGTGGGATCCTATCACCGGTGACCAGCACCGACTCACCATTCCACCGGGGATCGCGACACATGCCGAGAGGACGATAATCAACGGGGCCGTGCTTCGCGCCGGCGCCCACTTCCAGGTGGTCTTGACGGTGGCAGACAACCAGGACAAGCAACGCAGACGAGCTCTCGCCTGCGTCTACTCGTCAGAGACCGGCTTCTGGGGCGATCTCATCTCAACACCGCTTCCCTTGGGGGTTCCCAGGAGTGATTATCCCATCTTTCAAGACTTTGCTAAAGTACCCACCTTGGTTTTTACTGGCAAGCCCGCTGTGCTTGCTGGGAATTCCCTTTACTGGGTGCTTGCTGGGAACTTTCAAGGAATTCTCGAGTTTGATTTGGGGAAGCAAAGCCTAGCTGTGATACGGGTGCCACTGCATATGCTTGAAAATGACCACTTCTGGAATATGAGGGCAGAGGGTGGTAGCCTTGGTTTACTCTTTTCGATGGACACCAGCATTCAGTTGTGGAAGATGAAGACTGATTGTGATGGTGTTGCTTCATGGGCACTCGCGACAACTATTGAACTGGACAAGCTGCTTTCCCTAGAGTCACAACGAGTATCAGTAATAATACTAGGCTATGCTGAGGAAAATAATGTGTTGTTCCTGTGGACATGTGGCATCCTCTATATGGTCCATCTTGAGTCGTTGCAGTTCAAGAAACTATGCGAAACCAGATGCCTTTCTCAGTATCATCCATTTGAAAGTGTCTACACTTCAGGTAATAGAATGCCTTCACATTTCGGTTACAGCAAAATCATGTTAATTTTCGATAATTTTTTGGCAGAATACGGTTCACACCCTTTTCTGTTAAGTTAACAATTTGAAGTAGCGTCCTATCACTTGTCCTTTTGCTGCCTGATCACCTCCTGAACAAACAGAAATTTGTTTCTATTGTATTTCTGTTCCAATTCTTGTGTGATCACGTTTTATCTAATGATTATTGTATAGAAATATAAATCTGTAATTTTTTAGTGCTATTTAGCCACATGGTGGGCTGCACTTGGTCTACTATTAGCTTCATTTCTGTAATTTTTGTTGCCCAAGTCAGAGCTAACATTTTTTTTATCAGTTTATTACATAAATATCCATGCAAACGCAGTAAAACAATGAACACCAAGATTGACATATTATTTCCTATTCACATATGCAAGAATCGTATAATGGTAGGTTTTGTTCATAGCTGTTGTGCAGTTTTTCCACAAGGTAAATACATAGCAGTTTAAAGTTGAAGACAATTAAATGAAAAACTAGCTTGAACCAACTGAAATATCAGATAGGTAGCTCAAATGCTCAATAGGTACATTTTTGAAGCTTAAAGCTAGTTCTGTTTCTGTAATTCAATATTTATTATCCCGGTTAATCTTGCTAATAGCTTTAAATCCATAATGGTGATTTTGTTTGAAATTTAAGAATACTTTTTCATTACACCATTGTTAGGACTTAGGAGAGTCGTAAGGAGAGTTCCAAGTCCAATTTACTTTGAAATAATTGTGTTCATTTCTGTATTTTTTGCCCAAGTCAGAGCTAGCAAACTGTCTTTATCAGTTTATTACATAAATATCCATGCAAATGCAGTAAAAACAATGAACACCAAGATTGGTATATTATTTCCTATTGACATATGCAAGAATCATATGATGGTAGGTTTTGTTCATAGCTGTTGTGCAGTTTTTCCACAAGATAAATACATAACAGTTTAAAGTTGAAGACAATTAAATGAAAAACTAGCTTGAACCAACTGAAATATCAGATAGGTAGCTCAAGTGCTCAATAAGTACATTTTTAAAGCTTAAAGCTAGTTTTATTTCTGTAATTCAATATCCATTATCCTGGCTAATCTTGCTAATAGCATTAAATCCATAATGGTGATTTTGTTTGAAATTTAAGAATACTTTTTCATTACACCATTGTTAGGACTTAGGAGAGTCGTAAGGAGAGTTCCAAGTCCAATTTACTTTGGAAAAGTAATTGTGTTCATTTCATTTTTCTGGCTAAAATTATTTGAAGATAACCTAAATCCAAGTGGTCATCATTACTTTTGTGCTACCATTTTATTAGTATGTTATTTTATTTTATTTTTGATATGGCGTCGAACAAGCTTAAAATTCTGGGTAACTTGTATCTTCTGACCAATAAATGGTCTGAGTATATGTTCTTCATTTGTACTATATTCATCAGTATATAGTGTTCCTTCTACATTCTTTAAATTTGACAATAGTTGTGGTTTTTGTTATCTTTTCCTAATGTTGTATGAACAATGAGTTGTGTTTTTCTTCAAATTACAGCTGCTATATATCTCATTGATGCCTTCCTCATATCTATTTATCTTTTTGTTGGAATGGCATTGGCTGACTTGTTACGCTTTGCAGAAACAAGCATTGGTGATGAACATGATGCAGCTGATCTTTTGCAGCAAACATAGGTTGATTGTTCAGTTAATTATGCTATTGTGATGAACTGTTAAGCAGGTAAGCTTATCTGAACAAAATGTAATTCTTTCCTTTTTACTGGTCAATCGTGATATTTTCTCAGCAGATCTGTCGGTCCCTAACTTGCATATGCAATTGGCTATTATCCACTAACATGGTTTGCCTATTCATAACTATATGTAGTTATATTTTGTGGGCAGTCTATTTTCTCCACTTCTGGTCACTTTAGTTGCTTAAAATTTTGTAAACCCATGATCGAGATGACATGGCCATATTCATCATAAATACTGCTTTCATCACTAGTTGTATTTTTTACTAACATATAATATTGTCATCATTAAAACTAGTGGCCAAACTATTGTTTTTGATCTTGGGTTGAAGGAAGTGCCTATAAATAATGTGATGCACGATACCTTAGCTGAGGCATCAAACTACTACTACATGAGTTTAACTAAATTCGATTTGTTAGTGGCCAGCTAGCTCATACGTTTGTAAACAGTATGCCTGTAAGCTAGAGACCAGGTGGTTCTGCTTTTCTACTCCATGATCCCTTAGTCCATAATAACAAGGAATATTTCAAAAGATTTGATAAGCTGGGATGCTCAGAATTTCCCTCTAATGGAGCTCTTTTTGAACCACTAATCTCTTAACCTTCACTGATACATAATACCAGATGTAGCCAAAAACTTGAGAATTGCTGACAATAAGAGTTGAAGGTGTAGCACTATTTTTTTGTAAATTAAACAGACCTTCTGTAGCTGTTCGATGTTTTCTAATGTCGGTTCTGTCCAAATATGCTGAGAAGATTCAGCTCTGGAGCTCTTGGCACAATGTCCACAGTAGTAGTGATGTTAATGTTTACTTACCAAAATTTAATACTACTTGTACGACTTCTCTAATGAATTGTACAAATTGGTTTGACTGATGAAATTGTTTGTTCCGCAGATATCACATGTGTTGTGTGCTTTCGGTTCTTCCCTTTTGCACGCTGAAATTGGCCCGCTGTACTGGTCAATCGTGAGGAGAGGCTTGTAGGAAATTAATCGCTTCAGTTTGCCAACTTACCGTCTTTTATCTAATATCTGTACACAATTAGTCAACCGCCATGGATGACACAGTGATTTTCTATTTGTGTCTGCATTAGTTGATCTGATGGGTTCATCTGGTCCATGCCTTTCAAGCAGCCAAGAAGCAATGTTGACTGTTGAGGCAGGTCACCTCTGTGGGTTGTGTACCTGTGTGCGCGCCTCATTTCAGTATTGTGTCGCTGTTGAATTTGTCACCAGAATTCCCCAGGATGAGACTTGTAACTTATTACTTTTTTCACAAGATAACTTGTGGAAAAACATCTCCGTGTGAAGTGTGAACACACATAGGTGAATGCAGAGCATGAACCATGTACAGTATATAACTTCTTGCCAGAGCAAAATAGACACGCAATGACAACGTCGTAAACTGAAGGCTCGCAAATTTATCAGGTAAAAGGGGGCGGACGATCCTGAACAAAGCATACAGCTTAAACAGAAACACCACACGCGGAGCCCTCGCTTGCCATGTATGTATACACGAAACAGAGCAAATGACATTCATGTTCAACAACGCTAACCAACATGTCATAAGATCCAGGACACGTCAACCCATTGACCGACACAGATGTATGTTCCTTAGAGCGTCTCTAGCAGAGCCCGTAAACACGCGAACTGAAAACCCGAAGTTCAGTTCATCAAACTCGTGTTTATGGGTTAAAAAATCGCTGGGATAGAATAGAGCCCGTAAACTAAAACTGTAAAACCTGTTAGCTTTTTTCCCCTCTTTTTCCTTTTTTCTTGCTTCTTCTTCCCTGAGTTCTCACCGATGAGCCGGTCACCCACCAACGACCGCCCGCACTAGCCCCGCCACGCCACGCGCCGCCACACGCCGGCCCCGCCCCGCCACGGGCTGGACCCGTCCCGTCGCCACGAACTCGCCTTGCGTCGTCACGAGCTCGCCCGGCCCCGTCTCTGGCCGCCCTGCCCCTCGCAGCCCCACGCCGGTGCGAGCTCACCGCCCACAAGCTCGCGCCGGCCATGCCGGCCACGAATTTGGCTAGATTCCGCGACTGTACCGGCGAAAGCAATTGGTCTCATCTGAAATTTCAGTGCGCCATGAATAGAGTTTGGTGTTCAGTTCTCCCTATCAACTCCTACAAGTACATGCCGAGTTGGATTTTCGGTCTCGGCATGAATCTTTTTTCGATTTTCATTTACGGGCTCTGCTAGAGATGCTCTTACACCGCTAGGGGCTATGGGCGGTTGCAGTTTCAGCTCGGGGGATCTGGATCGGGCGACGGAGAGGAAATATGCATGTGAGGGCTTTGCGTTTGGTACTTTGGTCAAGCGGTACGGGTATCGGCTACAAATCATGGTCGTCAATAGCCGGCTGCGGCCCATGGCCTACACGGGCCTCTGCCACCCTCGTCGAGAAAAATACGCTCCGCTGACATTTTTTCTACTGTAGAAAAAACCTGCTCGGAAAAGGATGCTTACTTATTGATGAGGTTTCCTAAGGAAACTCAAATGGAAGTCTTTATTTTAAAATTTTCGAAAATCATATTTCTAAAAAATCTAAAAGAAGTTTTTTTGCGAATATTCCACCGATCTATTAATAATCATCAATAGTAGTACAAAGATATCTAAAAGTAATAAAAATTACAAATAGATCATTGGACCACCTAGCGACAACTACAGACACTAGCACGAGCCGAAGGCGCGCCGCCATCCTCACCCCTCCATCACCGGAGCTAGGCAAAGCTTGTCGTAGTAGAGCTTGTTGTAGTAGACAGACGGGAAGTCGTCGTGCTAAGGCCCCAAATGACCAGCGCATCAGAGCAGCAACCATCGCCAATGATGATAACCGTAGATCGGAAGAGACTGACCTGAAACCACAAAATCGAACACGAAAGACGACTGGATCACGGGAGATCCGTCGGACACACAACTCCACGCGCCCTCCGCCGGCGCTAGATGCACCACCGGAGCGAGGATAGGACGGGGAGGACCTTATTCTGACTTCAGGAAGTAGCCGCCGCCTCACCATCCCGAAGAAGACACCGAAAATAAACTGAACGAAGAACTAAAACCTTCCCGCCGGCGAGAGGCTGCGGTCTGCCTCACCTCCAGGCCCCAAGGCCACCGGAGGCAGAGCGGACCGGCAGCGTCGTCGACGAGAGGGACGAAACCCTAGATGGGTTTTAGAGCCTCCTCCTGATCGCCTTAGTAAATCTAAAAGAAGTTATGTAGGTTGCCTATGGTAAGATCATCCCGGAGTCCCTATAGCCCTCCCAATATAGGGCGAGTAATGCTACACGTACGAAGAGATTATACAAAAAAATCCTACGGACTTAGATTTAACACGGGAGGCAGCTGGAGAAATCAGTTAGTGGCCCGTTTATTCAGGGAGCATGCAGAATTCAACCAACCCAATCAATACACGTCAGCCAGTAAGTCATCCGTAAGGGCATGTGCAATGGTTGATAAGGCTGTCTTATCTTAACCTTGCCATGTAATCTAGATATAACAATAAAACATGATGTACAATATGTATTTTTAGTCTTATCTTTAGTAACGAGATATCCTAAATTTGTGGTGAGAGAGATTGTGCTAAAAGATGATCTCTTAGCTAAGAGAAGGCAAAATCTTTTTTCATCTTTCTCTTTTCTTCACATCAGCGTTTATCATACGTGGCACTGGTAAGATATCACCATTGTACATGCCCTAACAGACCCGATCCGTAAGTCCAGCATTACCGATATAGGGCTATTGGCGCCCAAACAAAAAAAAGTCTCTCACCGGCGTCCTTAATAGACAATCCATGTTATTGCGAGCCTAATACGTTAGCCAGGTAACCGACAACCCCCATACAAACCTGGTACATAGGGAAGCAATTGAGGCCTCGGCATCAATTCCACAAAAACATTAGGTTAAATTCGTGTGGCATGGCCCAAACCATCTCTCTCTCACCTTCCCACCTACCTATACTCCTCTATCTCCTTTCTCTCTCTGCACTCGTTCCTACCTACGCACAACTTCTACAAATCGAGAGCATGAGGAGAGGACGAGGGCGAGGTGGCGGTCAGGCGCGGCAGAGAAGGCAAGGGAGAGGATGCGGGTCTCCTCTGCCCCGTCGACCCGACGTCGTGCGGCAGACGCGCGAGCTCATCCTCACGACGACACCTCAAGATGCCAACGAGATTCACCGTCGAGGATGGGGGTTCGTTGCCCTCGACCACACTCGTCTTTCCTTGGTCCAAATTGTCATGCCGCATGCGGCCCCGTGATCTAGAGCGAGCACCTCCACCATGGATTCTGATTGGGTAGGCCTCCTCCACCCCATAATATTGTGATTGGATGGAGGGGCGAGGACGGCGACGTGTCTTTAGCTCGCTCCAATGCGTGTACTTATTGCTAGGTGGTTAAAAAACCTATTTATATCTCATTTTTATTATACTTGAAGTGTTTTCTTACTACCGTTGATTGATTATTAAAAGATGATGCGGAAAGCATCTTTGCCACATGAGCAACAGTACTCCTGAGTTTTGAAAATCTTATTTTTTAGATTTTAAAAAAATAAAATTAAATACGCACATACATATAAACATTCTGAAGGTAGTAGAAATTTTGGAGAAAAATATGTTGTATTTTGAGATATACAAAATACAACGGAATTTTTACCGAAACTTCGCACTAGTATTCAGGACATGCAGTAGCGGAGGCAGCATTGTTTTTAGGTACGGCCAACCCAAGCAGTGATGCACACAACGACATTGAATTTGAAGTTTTTGTGAGTGCCAACACATATATAGGGTGAAGTTGAGAAAATTTTAGGTGCGGCGGAGGCCAAACCTTGCGAGATTGTTCCACTGAGGACATGTGTATGTATTCATGAAGTGAGTCTGATAGTTTTTGAAACACAAAAGTACAATTTTCAAATATTTTGAAAACCCGGAGCAATGCTACTCATGTTTGCACCAAATTTGCTTCCCTCGAGGATGGTCGTTTTAAAAAAAGAAAAGGAAAGTCTCCACGAAAAAAAAAATCGAGAACAAGATGTCAGTGTCGTATTCGCACAAACCGTGCCAAAACCCAAACCGACATAAATCTTGCAGCACGCTGACATAAATCGGTCGCGCGAGCTATAAATTCGATCTAGCAGCCCGGCCAGGAAGAGGGAGGAACCGTGCCTTGCGAGAAGAGATACTAGCTAAGCTGCACCTGCGCCACGCGGCTAGCGCTAACCCTAGCTCGATTCTCTTCCGGGCCGCCGCCTCGCCGAGGGGACGCGCCGGACGTGTCCGGCTCCGGCCACGCACGCTCCTGGTCAAGTACGCCTCTCCCTCCCTGTCCCCTACCTATTATCCACGTCTGGCCGGCGTGGCGCTCTGGCCGGCGTGGCGCTCTGGCCGGCCAGCTCGTTCCAGCGATCGCCGTGGCGGCCGAGGGAACAATGGGGTTCGGGATGGTGTACTAGCAGCTAGGATGCCATGCCACGGAGTAAAAGTAGGCTAGGACGCATTGCTGCTTAGCTCGAAAGGAGACTGTACTGAACTCTGATTCGAGAGTCATGCATGGACTCGTCTATGAACTCCAATCACGGGATTCGTACTACATAAATTGCTAGTGCCAACCTTTATGGAACTAATTAATTAATGGAAAATTTGATTAGCTTGCAGGTTATTACCTTGGCTGACTAGCTAGGTACATCTGTATCCTGATTCCTGACACTGCAAGGAAGCAATGCCGTCTGCCCACATGTTTGAAAGTGACGACGATGATTTTGTCGGTCCAATTTCATTCAGAAGGTCGAAGCTAAAAAGGACACCACAACCCCGTCAAAAGGGTAATCTGAAAAGACCTCATGCGGAAGATGATCACCCCACCCCAGGCACCGATTCAGACGAACACAAACCAATTGCATCGAGGAGAAAGGCCGGTGAGAGGAAACCCAAGAGGATCAAGACAGGAGGTGCCAAGGCACATGACAATGATCGTGTCAATTCGGAAGACGAGAAACCGCTGGCCTCAAGGCTGTCCGACAGTGCTGCTTCAAAAAGTGGAGGCAGTGTCTATGATGGTGATGATTCAGAAGATGATACCACATTGGCTGCCCGTTTTTTGCGGATTGCTCGGGGTGTTTCAAGTTCGAATAGCAAACCGATCCCACCTAGCAGCAAGGGGCTGAGCCATGATACAAGCGCTCCCAGAAATTCAGTCAAAAGGGCAGCGGATAGGAATAGTCAGACAAGCTCTGCTCTTAAGAAGGCAAAGCCTTCGGAGGCTTCCACCTCGGTGGTGGCGGTGAGTGCCGAAAGAGAACACGAGGATGACAGCGATGACAACATACCTCTAGCACGAAGACGGACAACGCGCGAGTACTCGAAGTTCCAGCCACCTGCAAAGAACATTGTGAAGGATAGTCCTTCACCTTTTAAGAAGGATGAGCAGACAAAGGTGAACATGAGAACAGAGGAAAATCCCCTGTCCCAGGAGACAATGGAAGTCTGTCAAGGATCTGACAGTCGAAAGAAGTGGTCTACTTTGGAGCACAATGGCGTTATTTTTCCACCTCCATACAAGCCTCATGGTGTTAAAATGATTTACAACGGGCAACCTGTTGATCTGACTCCAGAACAGGAGGAGGTAATGTACATTCAGAAAGTATAATCTGTCGATTGTGTTATTTTATATATCTTCAGTTTCATACAGAGCTACTGATCAGAGCTGCTCCTGAATATCTAGATCACGCTTTCAATTTTTTTCTGCGCTACAGCTAATTCCCTGTTCGGTTTCAGGTTGCAACCATGTTTGCTGTGATGAAAGACACAGAGTATGCGTCCAAGGAAACGTTTATCAACAACTTCTTCAACGACTGGAGAAATATACTTGGAAAAACACATATTATCAAGAAGTTCGAACTTTGTGATTTCACGCCGATCTACGAATGGAACCTCCAAGAGAAAGAGAAGAAAAAACAGATGACACCAGAGGTATATTTTTTTTCTGAATTTTCATGCCTAATCTCTGCATGTCTGAAGATTTAATCTTTATAACTCGTTATTTACAGGAGAAGAAAACAGTGCGAGAAGAGAGACTGGAGCAAGAGAAAAAGTTTATGTGGGCTTTCGTAGACGGTGTTGAAGAGAAGGTTCTTATTTACTGATTATTTTTCATGCAACAAAGGTTTTTATAAACCCTAGAATTTTACACATAGTATGCTACTAGTCTAAAAACTAATTCAGCCTTCTGCCTAGCATTCCTAGTAGGGCTAACTAAATTAAGATTTTTGCACCCGATGCAGAATATGGAATTTTACCATGATAAACAAATTCGTTAGTGCAAGTGAAGACTCGGACTGTTGTTCATATTCTTGTACATGCATGTATAGCAGTTGGGGTATCCTCTTGGCTAAAATTGCTTGATTATTCCAGGTTGGCAATTTCAGAGTAGAACCACCTGGCTTGTTCAGGGGACGTGGAGAGCATCCAAAGGTACACATGAGAAACCAGTTAATCACGTTTTGTTTGTTTGATGCCAGGCCCTTCAATTTAAGGCTCTATTAAATTGTTTTAGATGGGAAGACTGAAGCGACGCATTCGACCAAGCGATATTACAATAAACATCGGAGAAGGTGCTCCAGTCCCAGTGTGTCCTATACTTGGAGAAAGGTACCCTTAAGTTTTTAGGTCTTGATGTTCAAAGTATATTTGTGAAGGGGATTCTAGAATGTATACAGTCTTAGCTTGATTGGTCATGCTCTGCAGCTGGAAAGAAGTCAAACATGATAATACTGTTACATGGCTGGCCTTTTGGAATGATCCGATAAGCCCAAAAGATTACAAGTATGTTTTCCTGGCGGCAAGCAGCTCACTGAAGGGACAAAGTGACAAGGAGAAATATGAGAAGGCCCGAAAACTGAAGGTGAGGAAGTTTGTTTTGTGATTCATGGAGGTTTTGTGCTCCCATGTACAATAACTGTCGTTCTATGACCATGGCAGGATTACATACACACTATACGCCTAAATTACACCAAGGATTTCAGGAGCAAAGATGAGATGAAGAAACAAATTGCAGTGGCAACATACCTTATAGATAGGTTGGCCCTTAGGGCGGGCAATGAAAAGGTACGTCCCACGTAGTGGACCTACAGTTATCGAATTTTGTGTCGTCATATTCATTGACATCATTATCTAAAATAAACCTTTTGCATAAAGATTCTTGTACTGAAATTCAATCCCTTTCAGCATACACCCTTGTACCATTAGTATTAAATAGTAGCTATGTAGACTTGTCAAATTGCTGAGATATGCCATCATAATACTTCAAACCTTTTCAGGATGATGATGAGGCTGATACAGTTGGTTGCTGTACGCTGAAGGTTGAAAACGTTACATGTCTGCCTCCAAACAAGCTACAGGTATTGATCTTTGTTCCGTATCCTTGATGGTCACACGATGTGAGAAATTAATCTTGATGTCACCTGATGTTCGCTTAAACATTGCATTTTCAGTTTGACTTCCTTGGTAAAGATTCTATAAGATACTTGAACACGGTAGAGGTTGAACTACCCGTATATGAGGCGATTATGCAATTATGTGCAGGTATCTCCCGTGCTATTTTCTCAGCCATGCATATCTTCCTGCCCTAGGTAATCTAGAGTCCAAGTCTATGTCGTATACCTACTCTAACAATTTTTGCATACTGGTCTTCCAGGAAAAAATAAGGGAGGGCGTGTCTTTGATAAACTTGATACGATTAAACTAAATTCTCATCTAAAGACCTTAATGCCTGGCCTTACTGCAAAAGTGTTCCGTACCTACAACGCTTCCATCACTTTGGATGCTATCGTAAGTTCAATGCAAATTTCAGTTTTCCTTACATATTTTGTTTGTCAACGACATCTAGAGATCGATCGTCATATCTTAAGTTGCTGCACCTATATAGTTGTTTTTGTTCGTACCAGAGTAGAATGCATACCATTATTATGTCCTCATTCATGTGTTCTATCCGAAATAATAAATGTGTCTGATGGTATTACAGTTGAACAAAGAAACAAAAGATGGAAACATTTTTGAAAAACATACCATCTATCAACGAGCAAACAAAGAGGTAAAATCTGTCACTCGATCTTGAGGTTTTTTTTTTTTTTTGCATTATCACTATTCTTGACACTGAAAGATGCTTTTCGTTCGCACAGGTTGCTATAATTTGTAACCATCAGCGTGCTGTCCCAAAATCACACCATTCCCAGATTACAAAGTTGAATGAAAAAATTGATCAATTAAAGGTTGGTTGTTGGATACAAATGATTAGCTCAAATGTATACTTTTACAGTAAACTTTTTGTCATCATATGTTTTTTATTCTCCCCAGGCCCAGCGCGATAAGTTGGAAGTAGAAATGAACAAAGTAATAAAGAAACTGAAGGCTCGAAGAAACACTAAAGATGGGAAGGGCAAGATAAAACTGAGCTCTCAATTGTACATATCTCAGTCACAGATACATCATATTTTTGTACTTACCTAAGAACGTAGGCGATCCTCATAAATCCACTTTGCAGTTGCAAGTTGGAGAGAAAGATCTGTGAGACGGAAACCATGTTAGAGGAAAAGAACGCTGATAAGAAGAAAAGAGAGGATTTGAAGACAGTGGCACTAGGAACATCAAAGATCAACTATCTTGATCCTAGAATTACTGTGGCGTGGTGTAAAACCCACGAAGTCCACCCTAACCACACTGAGGTAATGTTGTTTGAGGGACTACCCACTCCCCTTCTATTGTGAGTTATCCACATGGCTGTTATTATCATGTCATGCATTTACTCAAAATATAATAGCAAGATAAGCATCTCGACTAACATTTATCAAGAGGCCAAATCAGGCCCTGTATCAAACCCATCTAAACCATCCTTATAAATAAATTAAGCTTGCAATATTTTTTTCCCTAGTTGAACTTGTATTCCACTGCATGCAACTAGTTGGTTGCATCTTATACTTGTTCTATGCTCTAATATGTCAAACAATCAAATAGATTAATTATTAACATTTCATTATGCTTTTGTATGTGGGGAATCATTTCATAGCTAGTCCATAACATAACATGTTTAGCTTGGGAAATTTTATACAGATTTTCACCAAGACGATTCTCGAGAAATTTGGCTGGGCGATGGATGTCGATCCGGATTTCAGATTCTAAGGGCTTTCTGGTCAGTCAGTACATGCAAAGGAGGTAAAATGGTTAGCACAAGCCCGTCCAGGATCGGGTTGGACACTCTTTTTTTAAGAACGTCTCGACTTTATTAATTCACCACACAGCCATTATAATCAGTTCTAAGATTGTTTTGAAGGAAAATGGGGCTCGCCTCCGGGTTGGACACTCTGGGAAGCATCTTAAACATTTGAGTAAATGGTCAGCGTTCTCGCCGCGTGGACCGACCAGCCTGGTGTATGAGTGTAGCATCTAAATCATGGCAATAGCCATTAATTTAGTCCCTCCCTGATCGACGATGTATTCATCCAAAAGGAGTTATATTTCTCTTTCATGTATGAACAATTTGGTATGCAAACTATTTTTTATGTATGGTTATGTGATCAAGCCTTCTGTTCCCTCCGTTCAGAAGTCTTGGGCACGCTACAAAAACCAGATAGTTTGGGTGGTAAGCCGTGATTATATTGATTGCCCGCTTAATAAAGAGAAATTTTATCTCACATGCAAAACCTCTAAAAAAACATACGGACTTAAGAAAGTGGCTTGTGCTGTAATGGTATAATTGATGGATCAGCAACGGGTGTTGTCTCTAGAAGGCAGTCCCGAAGGGCAGCGTCCACGTTGGATTTCAGCTGGATCAGGTATATGGTCATTCATTCTCACAGACTTTTCTCCTGATGGCTTTCAATTATTTATACTAAATTTTCTTGATTCTTTACAAACGTATTTTCTCGACATGCATGTTCACCATTGCAGTTTGTTGTTAGAGTTAGCAAAATTAACCATATAATAAGATTAAAACATACTAAGGTACACTAAGTTTTTTTTGCGAGAAAAAAAGGAACTTTATTAAGCAGGAAGGGTTACAAGACGATCATGGTCTAGCACCTGAAGGACATCTTCAGGCTCAGAACCTAACGGCAGCGACTAACCCTAACCTGTGATCGCTCCACTTTTACAAACTTGCACGGTCTATCACAATAGACAAGTTCTTTATATCCGAAATCAAATGTAGACGGGCAGATCTGTCTTGCGTCGACGAACTAACAACTTCCACAAGCTGAGCACAATCAGTTTCAACTATAATAGGCAATTGAGTGAACTGAAGTGAAAGTTCTAAACCTTCCATGCATGCGCGTAGCTCAGCTTCTAAAGGAGATACACAATTATCCAGAAACCGACATGCAGTAAATATCAGCCTTCCTTCTTCATCACGTAGGGCCATACCTGTACCGGCCAAATGATCAGCCGCATGGTAAGATCCGTCAATGGAGAGCTTCATCCATCCAGCCGGTGGTCTAGTCCAGATTTTAAATTGGCCTTGTTTCTTTTGACGGGGGATATGCAGGGTCCCAACGTCTACAACTGGTTGCTTACCCTTAATCAGAACATCTGTTGGTATGTCCTTGACATCTCGGATCAGACGTAAGTAACTGTTAAGAAAGTGTTTTGATCCTTCAGTCGTTGGGAGGGGCTTATCATGGGTTGCCTCATTCCTTTCATACCATGCTCTCCAAGTGACTAGCAGTGTTGTGTCAATCATATGCTCTGGTATCTGCAACAATACGGATTGAAACCAATGACTAGGTGGAGCTGCAAGATCTGCATCAGCAGGCAAGCTGCATATGGTCCTCATTTCTTCCCATAGATTATGTGCATGCTGGTACCTAAATAGTGGATGGGTCACGTCCTCAATCTCCATACAGCAGATGTTACAATATCCAGTGACACGCATATGTCGCCGTAACTTGTTCTCCTCGGTAGCTAGGCCATTGGAGGCAGCCTTCCAAGCGAAAATTTTCACTTTCGGTGGAACTGAAGAACGCCATATTCTCGTCCAACACTGATTCTTTCCGTCAGGACTGATGCTGCTAGTTGCCATAGCACACTGGTCGTCTGAATGTTCAGACAAGGCTAATTTGTATGCGCTACGTACAGAAAAATTCCAGTCGCCTCAGGCTGCCAAGCAAGTATGTCATTGTCACCACGTCTAGATGATTTTATCTGTAGTATTGCTTCAGCATCAATCGGTATGAAGATTTCTCGAACCATATTCACCTTCCAACTGCCTTGTTCATCTAGGAGCTCTGAAACCCGGCGGATACGTCGATTACCTCGTGGAGTTAAAGATTAACCATAAGAGATGCGAGGAATCCAGCTGTCCCTCCACACCCTAACACTTCGCCCATTACCCACGCGCCATATCATGCCTTTTATCAGTATCTAACCCGTATGATATGGCAGTCCATGTAGAAGACGGGTTACCCGTAAAAACAGTGTCAATTAGATCCCCATTAGGATAATATCGAGCCTTGAGCACTCTCGCACACAAGCTATCCGGAAAAGCAAGTAAACGCCAAGCTTGGCGTGCAAGAAGAGCTTGGTTAAACAAACGCATGTCACGGAAACCAAGACCCCCTTGATTCTTGGGACCGTTCAGTTTTGGCCAACTTATCCAATGTGTCTGTCGCTTTCCTTGTTAAACTCCTGCTAAGCGCGGAGTTGATGAATGAGAATTTATGCGCAACGTTGAGTGGAACCCCAAGAGAAAGGTATGATGAGCACAGCAGAAAGTTTTACCTCAGTAAGAAACCAAGGTTTATCGACCAGTAGGAGAAAAACGTTCTCTCCCGAGGTGTTGCGAACCAACTCGTGGCAGGACGCACTACCAGCGCCAGCAGCAACGTGAAGACATGCACACAAACAACCAAGTATTTTTTCCCCAACTTTCAGCGAGGTTGTCAAGCTCACTGGTTTTGCTGAAAACAAAGGATTAAACGAACCGTGTGGAAGAAGAATTGTTTGCAGAGAACAGAACAGAAAAATGTTGTAGAAGATTGCAATTAAAAGAAGATGGACCGGGATCCATAGTTCACTAGAGGCGCCTCCCCAATAAATAAATATGCCGGGCAAACAAATTACAGATGGGCAATTGACAAACAGAGATTCTACGCTAATGGTTGGTGCAGAATACATGCTATGAAAGTATGCGGGCATTACAACAATATACATAGACCGTAATCCAACTGCATCTATGACTAATAATCCACCTTCAGGATTGCATCCGCGACACCCTCCGGTATTAAGTTGCAAGCAATGGACTATCGCTTTAAGCAATGTGTGTAAAGTAAACGATGAAACTACCCTTGAATAGAACACCGATGTTTTCTCCCTAGTAGCAACAGCACATCTACAACCGTAGAGAACAAGATCACTTCCCATGGTTAAATAGAGGCATGAACCCACTATCGAGCATAAATACTCCCTCTTGGAGTCGCTAGCATCTACTTGGCTAGAGCATCTACTAGAAACGAAGAGCATGCAAGATCATAATAACATAATACATAATCTCAACCAAAGTAATCTCTCTATAAATCGGATCCACATTAAACCAACATGTAGCAATTACAAACAGATGATCTTGATCATGTTAGGAACCTCACAAGATCTATACATGAAGCACAACAAGGAGAGGACAGCCATCTAGCTACTGCTATAGACCCATGGTCTCGTGGAGAACTACTCACGCATCACCTCGGATGAAGACATGGCGATGTAGAGGCCTCCGGCGGTGATTTCCCTCTCCGGCTGGGTGCCGGGATGGACTGCAGAACCCTCCTGAACTAGGGTTTCGGTTAACGGCGGCGTCAGAACTTTTCGTGGATGGGGGCTCGGGTCTCTGGGGTTTTCCCGATACGAGGAATAAATAGGCGGAAGGGCGGAGCAAACGAGGCGCCAGTACATGGGCCAGGCGCGGCCAAGGGTGGGGCCGCGCCTGCCCTATGTACTGACATGTGGCAGCTCTCCTGCGCGTGTCCTTCTGGCTCTGTCTTCGTCCCGGAAAAATAAGACTCTGGGCTTTTGTTTCGTCCAATTCCGAGAAACTTTCATGTACAACTTTTCTGAAACACAAAAACAGCAGAAAACAGGAACTGACACTGCGGCACTGCGTTAATAGGTTAGTCCCAAAAAATACTGCAAAGTGTGGAAAAGTACACATAAAATATATAAAAATTGTAACAAAACAAGCATGGAGCATCAAAAATTATAGATACGTTTGAGACGTATCAACTCCCCACCAATAATCTCGAATCAACTTAGTGAAATCATCACACACTGACATTGGGAGTTTAAATACCCCCATAATGTATGCCGGTAGTGCTTGGGCAATAGATTTGATTAAAACCTCCCGCGCACTTTGGGAAAGCAAACTATCTCCCCACTCAATCGATCGTTTACAGAGACTAGTTTGCAGATTCTCAAATTTACCTTTTTGCATGCGGCCCTCCGGGGTTGGAAGACCTAAGTACTTTGCTTCAAATTGTGGCTGTTCCATGTAAGGTACACTAAGTTGACCATGGAAGATGCACTTGCGCGTTTACACCATTAAAACCTAGTAGCGGGAGTGAGTAGCTAGTTCTTGTAGCATTTAGTGACTCTGCTGGATCAATCGAGTAGTCGTTTGTTCATAATTATTTCCTTCAACTCTTTGCACGGGTAGAATTTTAGCAAATTGGATAGATTATCAATTGATCCAGCAGAGGGCCGGGTTTGAGCTTGAATTACATGCTAGACAGTCGGGCTCCTCTCCATCGCCGACAAGCCGAAGCGAGGAAAGTACGATAGGAGAGATTATGTAGTATTAGACTACTTATAGTGAGAGTGATATTGGTAGTAACATCACATATTTCAAGACATTGGACCGTGGTGGCGTGTGCTGGTGGGTGGAAGGTTGGGTAGAGCACTCTGGATCGTCTAGGGTGGTGGGTTTGGGGGTTGGGAGAAATCCTTGTCAGCTCGTCCGACGACGACGCGGTGACGCCTGGGTGTTGTCGTTCCTTCATGAATGGCGTCAGGTGTACCCCCTACCCACCCCCTATGCGTACCAGGGGAAACCCTAGGACTAGTCCAAGCAGAGGCGGTGGCGTTGTCCCTTCCTTGTTGAAGGTGTTTCTTGGTATGCGGTGGTTCGATATGCTAGGAGCGTGGTGGGACTTCTCCGAAAGGTGCAACGGTTGCAGGCAATCTCCGTTTTCGTTGATCTGCCGGTGTCGAGATTAGTTTCTTTTTTATTTCTGCATTTTCTTTTGCACTTCGTTATGATGTGGCCCCAACATGCTCGTTGTATCATGCGATTGCTATATTAATATAGTGGGGAGAAAGCATATCTTAACAAAAAAAATCTTTGTAGGGAAGATGAAATCAGCCTATGGGTGAAATAGGACGACTCATTCCACACACCTCGCTGATGGTGGAGTGTCCATCCTATAATATACAAACCGTACGCTAACTTATAAGGAACTTGATGTTAAAAAGTTATAAACATAAGATTGATCATGTACATTTGAACATTTTTTTGATATTTTAGGATTAATTATGATTAGTTTTCACAAAAGTGAGACTTGTTTTACTTTTTTATAAACAAATAAGGAGGTGATAAGCAAATTACTTGTTGTGAAACTGGTACTCATATCCCTTACCGCAAGCTCCAAAATTAGGAATGTAAACCTGTGAAATAACTCGTCGTTAAGGATTTCTTTGACTTGTAGGATAGTAAAAATATAGGAATAAAAAATCATATGATTGGAATGTCATACTTAGTTGATTTCCATGGAAGGATGAGTTATCTTTATGAATCAAAGGAATTTTTTATGAGGTATAACCTAATATTTGTTTTTGTAGTTGGGAGCGGTGTTTTGGAACATGGGTGCATATGCTCCCTATGTTTTGAAATGCATCTTACATACATTTTAAATTTTAAAAAAATTGAAACTAAAAGTTCGCACGTACATCTTCACGTGCTACGTGCTCACAAAGTCGTTTCATAAAAAATCGACTTATCATGTGAACAAAATTCAGTGCTAAAAATAATGTTTTTTACAAGATAAACTTTCTCTTTTTTTATATAGATCACACAAAATATTGGTTTTTCGTGAAACTTGACGAACGCACGTATATTATGGAGATGTACATGTAGAATTTTTTGTTCAAATTTTTCGACATTTCAAAATATGATTTTTTGGTAGAGGGAGCATACGCACCCGGGAGTCGAATTGAATTTTCGTTTTTGTAGAATTTACACTACAAGATTTTTATAGGATTAGTTTATATATAATATAATATGTTCATATAAATCAAATAAATAGTATTGAAAAGAACTATAGAATCTAAATTCTACATATTTTTTATACAAATTCTACTAATCAAAAGAGTCCTATTGAGCTGGAAAGCAAACTTTCTCTCACACGCCCTGTTAGAGCAAGAACAATAGTGTAGCCGGCTATAACAGTTTGTCACATCATCTATAGCCAATTTATAGCTAGCATGTACAATAGTAAGCTATAAAAGTGTTGTACTTTTACAATACATGGCCCACTTTTTAGTCTCACATAGTGAGCACGAGCTAGATATTTTACTATATGTTACTGTAATTTTGCTTGTAACATATTTTACTATATGTTACATGATTGTGTTACCAAAGTTCTGTTCTGTTGTAGTGAGAGCTGGCTACTGCATAAGAGCAAGAACAATAGTATAGCCAGCAGCTAGTTGTAATGGTTTGTCATGTTATCTATAGCCAACTTATAGCCATCATATACAATAGTGGACTCTGATAATGTACTAATTTAGTAAAATATGACATACCTTTAACTCTAATAAAGTGCCTAGAGTACGTGCTAGAGCTGGAGAGCACACTTACCTTCTCGCTCCTATCCTCACTCCTCTAACTAAATAAAGATATAATATTTTATCTGTTATAGCTAGCTGACTATATCTTATTGTACTTGCTCTAAGATCCCACTTTCCTTCTCTCTCCTAATCTCTCTCCTCCAACTAAGTAAATACATAATATTTTATTTCTTATAGACAGTTGACTGGATCTTATTATACTTGCTCTTATACTACAAGATAGCGGCGCTCGTTGCCGCGTCAGTCTAACTTTCCAAACTAGCTCTCGCCCACGCTCCCTCATGATCTATTGATCTATAAACTTCTTTTGTGTGTAGGGTATTGACAAGTGTTGAAATATAATACCTCTTCACATTTAATCAATGTAGGACTACAATAATTATTGCTACCTCGGGTCATAACTGCTCGTTAAATACGATCGGAGAGAGTATGTACTAGTATTTACGGGTGAGTCGGTGAGCTAATCAATCTAGAGGTAGGTGGTCTTAAGTTTTTTTTTGAACATAAGGGTATTCATTCATTCATGTTCAACAATACTTTACATAGTAGCAACATGCACGAGGCAGTGCTAGATTTTGAGAGGACGTCTCTGAAGGCGTAACCATAATTTGCTAGGGTAGAAGAAAAACATCTAAAAGAAAAAGTCCTATCCTAAAGTTTATTAGCTAGCCTTGCTTGGAAATGAGCCTTGAAATTGATGCTCCTGTGAACGTGGTAGATTTTCTGACTGTCAAAAGAAGAGGCGCTGAAAAGTTCAGCTAGTTGAGGCCTAATCTCCCAGTGACCCGGCGAGTCCATGATGCTATGATTTGCTCCAGCCTTTGCTAGTACCTTACAGTCAGTGAAGAAATTGACCTGCTCAAGCTGAAGATGTTGCACCATGGTTGAAACTAGAAGCATGATGTATGTCTCTGCCTCTAATGCTGAGGAGACTGGAGGCGACATCGCAGATATAAGGAGCCTTGCGCAACGCCTGTCTTCTCCAAGTTGGATTACAATTCCTAAACCTGCTGGTGAAAGATAACCTCCTTGTTCCTGTAGTTGCTTTCATGAAGCGTCTGTGAAAACTTTTGTACCTGAAAGGTTAGACAGATTGGTGATTGTCGATCGTGGCACCACTGACATCTAATTGTTGCTATGTTCGTCATGATGTAGTGGCGTAGATTGTCCCTTAGTCTGGTCTTCAAGTTTAGCTCCCTGTAAAATAGCTTGCGCAGTTGCATATACCTGCATGGGTTTGTGAGTTTTCCTACAAAAACAAGTCTCGTTCCTGGCTTTCCAGAGGCACCACAAAAAAATGTAAATATTTTCTAAAGAAGCCAGATGGTGATCTAAGAGCATCTCCAGTCGCGTCCCCCAAACGACGTCCGGCAATAGCGCCGAATTTTCGTTTGGGGGACGTCCGGACGAAATTTTCGTTTGGAGAAGGTCCCTTTCCTAGCCACGTCCCCCAAACGCGACCTCCAAACAAAAAGCAAGTGTAAAAACCGTGTCCGGCGTCCCCGATGGAGACTCTATACACAGGGGATGGGCTAGGGACGCCGGACAAGATTTGAGGGACGTCCGGAGCGAAGCGGCCTTTGGGGCATGCGACTGGAACGCTTTTTTGGCCGGCGTCCCCCAAATCCCTTTGGGGGACGCTTTGGGGGACGCGACTGGAGATGCTCTAAGGAGTGGTCCAAAGGATATACATGTTAAGTGGTTGACCTGTAGTGCTTTTTGAAGCGCCGATGAGAGCTCGTTAACTGTAAGGACAAAAAGAGATGGGGACAGGGGACACCCCTGTCAAATGCCTCTGCTGCTACTAAACCAAGCATAAGACTGACCATTAATTATAATTGAAAAAGACGGCGTACCAATGCAAGCATGGATCAAATTTATGAAGTGGCGATGAAACCCCTTACGTTCTAGAGCAGCCACTATGAAATGCCATTCTAGCATGTCAAAATCTTTTGCCAAGACTATTTTTAGCATAAAATCTTGAGTTTTCCAAGAATTAAGATTAAAAGAGTGAGTAACTTCCTGAGCTATGATAATGTTATTGCTAATGCGTACGTCTACCTTCGATAAACGTTTGTTGTGAAGGGTGAATATAATCGGGAAGATGAATTTTGAGGCGATTAGCAAGAGACTTGGATATGATCCTATAGATAACATTGCATAAGCTAATTGGTCTAAAATCAGAAGGCAAGTGACAGGCTACCTTCTTCGGAATAAGAGCTATCTGAGTATCATTAAGATGAGGTGGAAGTATACCTGTTCAGTAGAAGTTTTGGACCAACATTGTTACGTCGTCTCCAATCCAACTCCAAGCCGAGAGGTAGAAAGAAACATTGAACCCATCCGGTCCGGGAGACGCATTCTTTTTCATTGACTTGAGGATCTGCAAAATTTCCTTTTTGTCCGGAATTGCCTACAAACACACTATTAATAGAAAAAATATAGTTATGACCTTTTATCAATCCTGCATCTAAGCTCTTTTATGGCTACAATTTTCTCGTACATCCAGCCTTAACGCGAGGAAGAGTGTTGAAATACATACTCTCACGCGCTTGACTGAAACATATCTCATATCTAAGGTCTTTCATTTTCTACTGTTTTCTCTTCTGTCCTTCCCCAACGTGAGAGAGTATATATTATTGTTTTGATATGTCATGCAACTATATTATAGTTGTACTTACACTACGGGAACCAGTCGAGGGGCTGACGGCCGGCAGCCGTCGGCACAACCTCAGCTGCCGTCAGCCCACGCCTGTGCCAACGGTGCCGTCAACACCTCGCCGTCGGCACAATACGGCCTCGGCACAACACATGTCGCCGTCGGCACAGCATCCAGCCCGACGGTGGGACGACGCCGTGGGCATAGTCGCCGTCGGCACACTCGTCGAGGGCCCCGCAGCGCGGCTAACGACCGTTAGCCCAGCCAAGTTGCTGTGCCGACGGCTAGGCCATCGGCATAGTCACTTCGCTCGGACGGCCAGCAGCTGCCACGCGTCCACATCCCATCTTCTGTGCCGACGGCCCCAGCTCCATCGGCACAGTCGCCATCGCCAGCTCCCCCAGCACAGTTGCGCCCATGCTCCTGTGCCGACAGCATGGCCGTCGGCACAACCCCTGCCATTTGACACGGCCAAGGAGCTGTGCCGACGGCAATGCCATTTGGTTTCCTAATTGCAGCACAGCGCAACACAGCACAGCAAAAATAGCAGTAAAATAGCACAGCACAACCCAACACAGACGAGGCGTGTGCCGATGGCCAAGCTGTGCCGACGGTCACTTTCCTGGTCTGACGGCGTGGGCTTCTGTGCCGACGACCGTCGGCCCAGGTTCTGGCAGTCAGCACCTTGGCGGGTTCCCGTAGTGTTACGAGAAAAGTGCAACTTAACGAATTACACTTTTCTTTGAACTACATGTTATATTTTTCTAGGACATAGAAAATCTCAGTCGACGTAAATAAACCGATATATTATATCAGTCTTTCTCTAACAGTTCAAACTTTTAGGTGAACTGGTTGCCGTTGGCTAATGAATTAACAACGATGGTCACACGTACATGGTACACCATACATGCACGGGGATTGCATGGGAAAATGCCAATAATAGGGATGGGTAATAACCTGTATAATATGCACGAGCGGCAATAATGACATGGCTGAATAAACATGGTTATACATATACATATGCATTGGTCAATCAATTGATCGATTTCATCCCGGCCAGCCGATCGAAAAGACATGCATATCTATACCACTATATAGTACACGAGTTTTTGAATTTGGATTTACCACTCAGTTCCCGCCAATGCACCCTCAAAGTAATCTAGACCGTTGATTTGCCCACTGGAGCTTCTATATGCCGTTCATCGGGCCAAAACTCCTTTGATCTGACGGTTATCAGCGCTTGGATTCGCCACCCTGTATTCGGGCGCTGCCCGCGGTCGTGACTCCCGCTGCTGTTGCTTCTGGAGGCTTCGGGGCTAATCCACCGCCACGCCGCTTGAGCAGAAAAGCTGGACTTCCTTTGATAGACAGTCGTTGTGGGTCCCATATGTGCATGTGTCCACTCCGTTGTCTCGCTTCGTGGTCTGCACGCGAACTGCTGCAACCATTAACTAAAGTGGGCATTTTGCAGGTTAGCACGTCAGGATAAATCATCCATCCATCAATTAGTTGTTGTACAATTAACGTGTTAAAGTCCTCCCACCTGACACATGATTTTTTAGACACCAGCTAGCCCCTATACACGCTAATTTTTAGAATGTTAATTATGGACTGTACGATGTAGTCCATTGACATAGAAATACAACATGTCGTACTATGTACTCCGATAGCTCTTTTGGTATGGATATTTCAGCAAAAATTATAAAAACGTGACAATATAAAATCCCCCGTTCTTATATGAGATATACTTAATAATATTCGTTGTTATGACAAAAGAAATTGGGCCATGTGATCTTCCGCCAGATGAAAATGTATTAAATATTTTTAGATATTTTAGATACGACATAAATGGTCAAAACTCTTTCCAGGTCGTTCCATTAGAAGTAATGGTAGTTTAATGCAGCTTTTTGTAGTATATAAGTAGATAAAAGACTGAAAGAAACTTAGACTAGCTACAGCCAAAGCAACATAAGTAATAATATCATGCATGCTAGACTAGCAAAAACCCGATAATTTAAAACAATTAATAAAGAGAAAGATGATAGTGGTACCTAATATGATACCATATCGTAAAACGTAGGCCTTGACAACTAAGAAAAATCATACACACAAATTTAAATTAAGATTCTACAAACCAATAAATATGATGAGACCATGATATCACAGGATGATGCAATACCGGCAAATTAGTGCTGAAATCCATGTTCGTTGAGAGATATATGTGCATTCTTTGCCTGTACCACAAATGTGATTAGTACGAAAACAAAATTTCAAAGGCCGACAGTCAGAGTCGCTGCTACCTTTTTTATAAGGGGGCAACCATGGTCTCCGCCTCAATGATGTATATGGCCTTTATCATTACTAAACATTAGTGTTTACATATAATGGGTGATAGATCGAATAGTCAGAGTAGTTGAAACTTCTAAATACCATAGAAATATTTGTTTTGTTTGTAAATTGACCACATGTTGTGCCATCATCTGAATTACACGGGTTATTGTTATCATGTTATAGTAATGCAAGATATTGCCTTTCGCCAAAGATACATATTGACGTGCAAAGCACGTGCAGTTTACTAGTACATACATGGGTGGAGTGCGTGCGGCCGGATAGAATTAGATGGATAGCAAGGTATCCACAAATCTATGCCCCTTTGGGTTCCCGAGCTCCCAATCGCCGACGACTACCAAGAGGACGTTCCAGGCGCAGAACGCGACGGCGGCCAAGAGGAGCCCGGCAACCAGGGCGGTGACGGTCGACCTGCTTGTCTCAGGGGATTGGTCATACTCGTAGACATTGATCAGTAGCCATGCGATGGTCGTGAGGGACAGGGAGATTACAGCCACGAGCACGATGACCGTGCACCTGGCACGCTCGTCTGGCTCCGCTTCCGCCGACACCACAAGCGGCTCGTCGACGAAATTTTGGTTCTCAGCCATGATGCGTATCGCCCAGATCGATCTTGTTGGCAGCTTGCTTAGCGTGTACAGAAGACGATGCTCGATCGTGTGCTTTTTTTTAACTAGGGATCTATGAAGTTTGCTAAGCCCTATCCGTCTTCAATTAGGACTTTGGGAGTTTTTTTCTAAAAAAAAGAAGGAAAAGTGCCCGGCCTCTCCACCAAAGCTATGGATACAGCTTGTGGCAGATCCGAGTCCCCATGACCTCTGAACACTCGGATCCGAGTCCCGAGTTCTGGTGCCAGCTGCGGCGAGGGTTGTAGAGGAGCGCGGGGACGGATCTCGTGGCAGGAGGTGGCAAGGGGGGCAGAAATTTGTTTCAACTTTAGGGGCAATTTTTAGAGCGAGGTACCAGACTTTAATAATAGAGATTATCACCCTTTCTCCAACCGTTTGGGCTTATGGGTAAACTGATGGGCTAGCTAATTTAGAGCTAAGTGGTCTTGAGTTTAAGACCTAAGAAACGCACTATTAATCTAAAATAGTTCCGACCTTTTATAGTTCCCGTGTCTAAGGTCCGTTAATATGTCTACGGTTTTCTCATATGTCCAGCCTTAGCTGTTTTGTTATGTTTAAGAATTTCCTATGTCTCGATCACCAAAAGAAAGTGCAACCGCTGTAAAAAAAAAAGTGGTCGTTTCCGGTTGCCCTTTCTTCCACCTTTTACCGTAATGAATTGCATTTTTCTTTAAACTGTGATCGCACTTTTCTGAGTTGATTAAGACATAAGAAAATCTCGATCAACTCAGATATAGGCAATCCATATATTTCGAGTTTTAGATTTTTACGTGAACTGGTTGATTAGTACGTAAATACACATGCAGGAAATACAACATCATAAATGCACGTGGATTGCATGGAGAAAATGTCAATAATAGCTGGGGCAATAACCTATATATGCACGAGGGCCAGTGACATGCCTGAATAAATATGGTTATACTATATACATATCCACATTTGATCCCGGAAAAGTCTGTGCGCGTGGCCGGATTGAATTAGATCGATAGCAAGGTATCCACAAATCTATAACCCTCTGGATTCCCAAGCTCCCAATCCCCGACGATGAGCAAGAGGAGGATCCAGGCGCAGAACGCGACGGCGGCGAGAAGGAGCCCGACGACAAGGGCAGCGACGGTCAACCTGCTTGTCTCGGGGGATTGGTCATACTCGTAGACGTTGATCAGTAGCCATGCGACGGCCGTGAGGGACAGGGTGAGGACGGCCACGATTACGATGACCGTGCACCTGGCACGCTCGTCGGGCTCCGCTTCCCCGGACGCCACGAGCGGCTCGTCGAGGAAATTTTGGTTCTCCACGTCAGCCATGATGCGTACCGACCTACTAGCTGTTTGCTTAGATCGATCTCGTTGGCAGCTTCCTGACCGTATAGACGATGCTGGATCGTGTATTTAATTACTTGTTTTTTTGTTTGTAGGGGATCTATGAAGCTGACTAACCGTATCCGTCTTTAATTTGGACTTTGGGAGGTTATTTACAAGTAACAAACCGTACCCATATAAGCCAATCGTGTACGTGGAGCTATCAGCTATGGAAAACTCTAGAGAATGGCTAACCTTCTTAAAGGTTCGCCCCCACGTTTTCCTCTCGCCAAGTGTTGTACTTTTAAATGAAGAATAGCTCCCGATATTGAGGGAGGTTGTTACATGAGGAGTGCTTCGGTGTCTCCCTTAGCTCCATGGTTCTGAAAAGCTAGAGTTGCTTTAGCTTTTTTATCTATTGAGTTGCTCTACCTTTTGACACAAATACGTGGAGTTAGTTCCACGAAACAGGAAAACACGAAGCCGCTGTTTAATTACGTCTCACTGTCTGTCACCGTTAAGTGAACAAACCGTTAAGAACGTCTTATCTTTCTCCCCCTCCTCTCCTGGGCATGTTTCCCAACGCCTAGAATCTTTCCTGATTTGAGTTCAACGCAACACGATTCACGCCTGCCGCCACCGAATCGAGACCACCGGCGAACGAATCAACATACCTTCCATCGGAGTCAAACTTGTTCGATTCGTTCTCGCTGCCGCGCAAATCGAGTTCTAGCTCGCTGCCGCTGCCGCTAGAAGCTTGTTGTGTCCGCCTCAACCAACTTCGTCCTGGGTGAGGCGGCATGGGAAAAAAAGGGGGTGTTATCCATTACGTCTGGGAGCATTGGCAAATCAGGAAAGAGTTTGGGCGTTAGGAAACATGCCCGGGAGAGGAGGGTGAGAAAGATAAGACGTACGTAACATCTTGGTCACTTACCGGTGGCAGTGAGATGTAAATAAAAAGTTGCTCCGTGTTTTCCTGTCCGCGGAACCAACTCCACATATGTGTACCAAAAGCTGAAGAAACTTCATAGATAAAAAAAGCTAAAGCAGCCCCAATTTTCAGAACCATAGAGCTAAGGGGTGGACACCGAAGCACTCCTCTTGTTACATATACATGCGTAAGGTGAACATATGTTCACCCCGTCGTCGCCGTGTTCAGCCTGCCACCACCATGTTCACTATGTTGCCACCGGAGGAGGTTGTCGGCAGTAGGGTGACCTCTTTTTTAGACTTTTTGCATCCTTATTTTGTCCAAGTGTATTCTACCGTCGTCGCCCTCGGATAAGATTCGATCTTTTCGCGTGTTCGCCACATCGTGGGAGTCTGACATTGGCCCGGAAGGCACGCCCCGTCCCGTTGGTGCCGTCCTCCGCGTGGGGCCTCGTGACTACCAAGTCGTTGTTGCATGGCCTAGTTTGTCTGAGCAGCGCCATGGGCTGGGATTGGTCGTGGACCACCATATGAAATGGACATATCGAGGCTACATCGCTCAGGAGATGCAGCAATCCAGGATTTTGGACATGGCATGTCGTCTATTAGTACCTCGACTACATCTACGACCTACGTCGGATGCTGATGCAATGTCTCAAGGTGATCCGGAGATGCAAACACTGCAGATCGAGTGCTTTGTTGGTGACCGATGTGTGATGAGTCCAAATATAATGCATATTTAATGCATATTTAAGCATACAAAAAACATTCATATTGTCACTCATCTCATGCTCCATCTAGCTACAACTATGGCGGTGGTGCTGAGGTGGAGCGGTGTGCTTTTGCTGTGTCGGCGTCATCGAATCTCCGCGGCATGGTGCAGTGGTGTCTCGGGACGGATGCAGTGTGATGGACTCACGCGGGATGGTGGAGTCGTCTGGCGTCGTGGCGGCATCGATGGCAGGCCTGGCATGGTCAATGCGATGATCTCTCTTGAAGATGGAGTCGAGGAAGACGGCGGTAGCAACTTCTATGCCGTGTGCGTTGGTGTATGTTGAGAGTCTGCTTGAATGGATGTGCTTCTCATCTGCTATTGGGCGGCCTGGGAAGGCATTTGGTTTTTGGTTGATGTGAGTTGGTGAATTGTCACCCCTTCATCCCTCTGTAGGTTTAGCGAGGTGGCTTCGAGTTTGATCTTTTGTATTGCTCTTGTAAAGTGTTGTGAATAATCTAATAAAAAAAGCCGTGTGCAGCCCTTGGATGCAGAAGCTGGGCGATATTTACCCCATTTTGAAAAAAAACAAGTTCTTATTCGTTTTCATATGAGGTTGTAGTTTTAGTAGGATTTTATTACTTATCATTTTCTTTGACATGTGTGTAGGTGTTATGGACAATTATGATAAAGGAAGGCAAAAGGGACCAAGAGGATATAACATGGGTTACAAGCACTAGACTTGGCCATCTGAGGTATGGAAAATGTGATATTTTATACCATCTTATATTTAAGATATAAGGCCATGGTGCTGTATCTCTCGTCCATACGAGTCCAACGAACCTAAAAACACCTCAATCGGAGTCTGTATGAAGAAATGACAAACAAAATACGAAAAGTACAAAGCGAACAACGACCATCTGTACGGGCAGATCTTGACCGTACCGTATGGTTGTACTGGGCTCGGTTGGCTTCCTTTCGTCAACCACAACAACATTTGTGAAGGCCTGATGGGCATATTCGTTCCTTAGCTCCGTTGGTTCGCAAAACCGACCTCTAGAATGCCTATTTAAAGAGGGGAACCTTAACCGCCTCCAAGAACACTGCCGACTCCATAGCCGCCACATAAAATAGCAGTACATTTAAATACAAACATATTTATTTTGAAATAAAAGGTTGTTTGAGCTACATGCATTGTCTACCAACGCATACACTTGTTGTTTGAACACCGTTGTTATTTGGCAACGCTTAAGCCATTGGTTACCAACATATCTATATGTGTTGCATTGTGTGCTAACAACACCCAAAACAGCAACACATTTTTATTCATTGGTAAAGGCTCCATGAACACCTACATTGGCATTTAGATACACATAAATGCGTTGGTGTAGGGAGGGTCCTCTTGTAGTGAGCATAATACATTTCATACACATTGCAAACTTCAGCTATACCACATCACTTTCTGCAAAAACAAATTATAAGCCTCTAACAAGTTTGCTAGACTACATAAATCTATTGCTTCCAAGAAGTTGTTATCTTCGTGGCCATTGAGCACTGTTCTCTAGATTGTTGTTTAACGATTTGAACTAGTACAGAAAATCCTTGTAGTGCCGTGTCAAAACTGCCCTTAGTGGCACGGATTTTACACGCCACTCATATCGCGTTAATTTTTTCTCCGTGGTGTCTCCTTGCCAGGCCATAGGTGTTTGACATACCAGTGGCATGGTAGAGACACACCAGGGTACCAACTATGTTATTGGCTTGTGAATAAGTGTGACACGCCACTAATGGATTTTTAGGAAATAAAAAGACATGCTAGCAACACTAAAACCCAATATGCATCAATAACATATACATGAAGATAACATCGTCCAGAAGTTGCATTGCTGAATCTACTAGACACATAGTCGTATTACTGATGTTTCCACTAGATTGACATAGTCATATTATCTAGACATAGAAGATAACACTCTAGCTAGCCAGATAGGGTATTAGAAACCTCAGAAAGACACATAGCTTCACCATTGAGAGGGGGATCTTCAGAGTCAGATGATGATTAGTTCTTTGGGTGATTGTACAGGAAATAAGTATGATGGAACTCACTGTCCAGATACAAGATTAACTTCCTCCCGGGGTCTATCTCGTATCGGTCTGCAAGTTGTTCCCAAGCAGGACAACCAAAATATGTCCTTTATGCCTCATCGGTGACTTGAACGCTGAACTCCTTAGTGGGCACTATCAACTGCAGCAACAGCAGCTGCATCTCAAATTATCTTAGTGCTGGAATGTCTCTGTTCATATGGTTCAAAAAGTCATGTCTTGAGATGTAGGGGATGCACTGAGCAAAATAAGCATAAGAAACCAATTATTAGAGAACAAATATTTTTGACATACATATATGGTAGACATTTTTGGCACAACTATGTACACACCGTCAGGGTGTATAGGTTTTCAGGAAACTCATCGACAATCTTGTGGTCTGTGCACATCTCTGGTTGGAGGGTCTATATATTACACGATTTCTTTGCCTACATTTTATACTAGATAATTTCTTCACAATTCTACAGGTACTAGAGAATTTCTTCACAATTCTACAGGTACTAGAGAATTTCTACACAATTTGTATATGATGCTACCCCCAATTAACTTGGTTTCGAGGGTGTATGTACTACATAATTTCTTCGACTACATGGGTGAGCCGAGGGGTGTGGCGGTGCGGTCGCGTGTGGGGGGAAGAGAAGGCAAGGTGAGTGAGGACGAGAGGGTAAGAGACCGAGGGGTTTTTTTCTGGCCAAGTTGGTGGCCCAGTAGGGCCGGGCGGTTGTTAGTGTGCCAATAGTGGCGTGACCCAATTCGCCACGCCACTAGCATCTAGCCGGCTCCTGGCCACTACTTTTTAAAAATCCCTTTTGATTTGGTTTATACAAGTTTTTTCAGAAAGGTTAGCGCCGTGGTAAAAAAAAATGCCATGAGTAGAAAAGTATTAGTGGCCTGTATATAAAATGTCATGCCCCTACAGTTTTGCAACCAGGTTGTCTGGTGGGGCCCACATTCCTGTGGCATGGCATTTATTATGCGACACCACTAGTAGGCCGATACCAGTGGAGCGCCGAATGTGCCTAGGCCACCGATATTATCTGTGGCGCGCGTGTAGAAAAAAGTCCCCGTCACAAACATTATGACCCCTATAAGCCAAGTTTCCTGCTAATGTTGGGTTGTGATTCCAAATGTATCTGAAGATCTCCAAATCCCCACTAAACAGTAAGTCATACACGTGACCCCCGTGTGGATCAACTATCTACAAGGCCACCCGTTGCATATACATGATCTTTAGCTAAAGTGAGAGAAGCATGCATCCTCTAAGTTAACTTAGCCGCACCGAGTGAACTCTTACCAAACTGGTCTTGATCCGAAGATTATAAAGTTGGCATGACCGCTAATTTCACGATATCGCTAAGATCACAATAGCAATGAGAAGGTAACAATCATTATCATCAATATCGTTTATTTCACATAACCTCTAGTCAGTACATGTGCCTACGCATACACCGCTCTGAAACCACTATTGCGGAACACTACACAAAACAAAACAAAAATCTAGCTCATAACCAAGATCTGTCACATTGAATTTGTTGTTCACAAAGTATTTGGAGGTTGGATTTCGATGACATACACATTTTTGTTGATGTACTCGAGAATCTTCAAACGCCCATCACCTCGTCGCTTGAGATTGGAATTACGTTTTTGTGGGAACCTATCCTTGCGAAGATGAATCCACACGAGGTCTGGTTCTTGAAATATCACATATTTTGTTGGTTTTGTTATGTTCTGTGGCTTATCAAAGCACTCGTTGCTCAATTGTAGTTTCTTCATGTAGTCCATGTTCTTGGTGACGTCCATGTTCACAGTTCACTCTCCCATGTAGTGGAAGTGGAAATATATCAAGTGTGGTTGGCTTGAATTCATAGAGCACTTCAAATGGTTTATTCATGGCGGCGGGGTGTTTGGTGCGGTTGTAGGCGAACTCAGCATGGGGAATGCGATCATCCCGACTATTACAGTTCTTCTTGTTTAGCACACGTAGGAGCGTTGAAAGGCTTATATTCATCACCTCAGTTTGACCATCGGTTTGAGGATTATTTTTGTAAAAGATCCCTTTAGCACGCATGTTTTCAGTGCTTCTGAAAGGACTTCGTCTTAGGCCATGTGCTATTTCTTAATTGATGAAAAAGCCAAGCATTTTGCCTCGTTCCAAAAACAAAAAATGACTTGTCGTTGGTTTGCTTGCAAATATCTACCCAAAGGTTAGTCGCTGCCACGCAATATGACGTAGATACATATGCAACACAGTGACGCCGTTACCACTAAATGAAGCACGAAAAGCACGTAGAGGCATGATACAGTTCATACACCCGAGCAATGCACTAATCAAAAGCATTAGTTTAATTGATTGATGCATCATGCATGCATGCAATGCAAGATCCAAGGACAAGACAGAGTACGTAGTGACTCTCGATGGATATGGATCAACAATCATGTAGCCAGTCTTAACTTAATCCGTTCAACGATCGTCGGGTAGGCTTCAGCTAATCGATCGTAATAGCTAGCACAACAGTGAAATTAAAAGACTGCAAGGTAGTCGAAGAATAATTAAGAAGGGTGATTCTGCTGCACACATGCATGGTAAGCTAGCAATCGGCTCCGGTCTCCAGAAGGCACTCTCTCAGGGCAGCTTCCACGTCGGACTTGAGCTGACCCTGGTACCAGAAGCAGCAGTGAAGGAAGACCTGAAGCAGTGCTGACGCCAGGCCGAGGGAGCTGGGTATCTGCACATTATATTGATGAGGTACACATTCATGCATCATTCTCATTGATTTTCCTTCTCTAGCAACGATCAATTCCAGGTGATGGATGAACGAATGGCTTACCGTGATATAGAGCTTGGGGTCCTTCCCGGCGAAGGCGTACAGAATGCCCAGGGGCGCGCTGACCAGCGATAAGGCCGGAACAACGGGGTGAGGCATGCACTCCATGCTCATGTCCTTCCTCACCTTGAGCTGCGGCAAGACCATGCATCCAATGTCACCAACTGATCAGAAGTAGTAATTGTACAACTAGCAAGCAAGCATGGAAGCAATATATGTATGTATGCGCGCGTGAGGAGCGTGCGCTTTACCAGATTGTAGACGATGGTGGCAGGGACGAGACAGCCACATGTTCCTGCCATGGAGGCGAGGGCGTCGGCTCCGGCCACTCCGACGAGGTAGAGGACGAGAGCCCCCAGGTAGGCGAGAGCGGGCAGGACGCACTGGAGAAGAAGGAGACGCCAGGCGGCGCTGTAGCACAGGAAGAACGCCAGGTACACGGCCTGGAGAAACGCTCCCACGCTGCTGACGGAAATGACGAGGCGGTCGTCCCGAGCACACCCGTACAGTATGCCCACGGAGCAGCTGAGCAAGGCTGCGATGTTCGGCAGCGGTGATCTCCTCCCCACGGTCTCCGCCCTGTAGATCGCCGGCACGGCGGTGACCCTGCGGAGAGCGACGTACTCATCATTACAGACATGCATGTACAGTCACAGTCGACGTTTAATCAATTACATGGTCAGGTCAGGCCGATAGATCGATCGACATAATACATGGAAACAGCTAAGACAGTGTGGCGCCATACATGCATCCAGGATTTGGGAGTGAATTCTCACGTACATGGGAGCGCCGAGGCCGAGAAGTGTGAAGAAGTCACCGGCGACAGCAATGCTCGTCTGCGTCTGGGGACTTAGATCCATCCTTGGCTGCCGCGCGCGCGCTTCAGTCAGAGGGTCGGTCTGCAAGGCAAAGCAGTACATGTGTCGATCGAACTTGAGTTAGCGCAAGATGGAATTAGCAGGTAGAGCATGCATGCATGAGTGTTAGCGCAAGATCGATCGATCGATAATTATCACCGTCTACTCCTGCTCTCTCCAAGGCGTGTGATCAACAGAACGTAGATGTGTATAGTATTAGAGTAGATCGACACTCTCTCAAGATCCACAAGCAGAACCAATTAAGAGATCGGCAGCAACGCATGAGCAGTCGTTGAGTACGCGCATGAACACACACGCGCTCTAGTTCACCAAGAACACACGCGAGAGCAGAGATAGACGCACATGAACACGCAGAGATCGATCGACCCACACGAACAGCACATATATACGCGCGTACATGCAAGTAACATCAAGGAAAAGATTCATGGCAGGAAGAGAGATGGATGGATGGATGATGCGCGCACGGACCTTGGTAGTGGTAGCGGAGGGTAAGATGGAGGTAGCAACCGGCCGCCGGATCGATGGAGCGTGCACCTGGTGTGGGTGGATGAACTCGGATGGGAGAGAGGGTGGAGTGGAAGCGCGCGGCGCCGGCCGGGGTGCACTGTGGTGGATTGGAATGGATCGGCGAAGAAGCGAAGCGAAGCCCAACTAACCCGGAGCCGGAGGGGTGTGTCAGATAGTTTGTTAGAGACGGTCGGCTCCACGCGGCTGTAACACGCACACGCTCATGTATACAGTAGCAGTAAATATGCTGCGTTCAGTTACCCTGGTTCACCACAACCGGGCGCAGTAAGAAGGTGCACTGATTCTAGTGTCCAATGTGATGCTGCATGCCTGCATGCATGGTCATGGACCTGGATACCAACGGCTTTGCTGCTACACCTACCTGATCTTGTCAGCGTGTCAGGTACATGCCCGCCCAGCCGATGTTGCACCGCATCTTCGAATTTATTCCGGACAAAACGATAAAAGGTACGTATTAAAATGACTCCACCGCAACAAATTATCAAAGGGTGTGTGACTAATTCACTCGGCTAAGAATTAACTTACTTCTCACCCCGGTGCCATCATTGAATATCAGTTGCAAACCATGTTGCAACTCACTTTTTGCATGAATCACGAAGCAAGAAATGATTTATGTTTAGGACCCAACTACGCCACTAAGTTAGTTCTAGCAAAACCGATTGTAAAAACATGGTCACCTTCCGTGTGGGCCAACAAGCTATGCATAACAACCGATCCATGACAAGGCAAGAGCATTTCTGGTTGATCCCACAAAAAGTTTAAACCGCAAAATGAGCGGTCCTTTTGCGGTTTTGCTAACAACAATAGGTGACCCAAAACACCCTGTGCAGCAACTACTTTTGCGGTAAAACCTAAAAACCAAGCATGGACTCCTGCATATACACACTACATGCAACCAGGTTTTAGGTGCGTGCTTCGCTAGAGGGGATATATATTTCACCCCTTCGGCTTCTCGCTCCCCCACTACCTTCGGAGCCGACTCAGTAGGTAGCATTGCATTCGTGCTTCCATCCTCGCCCAAACATCGCCATGGAGCACAATATGTCATCACAATTGATTATGCAGTCATGCGGCCTGAAATGGGCCATCTTGTGGTGCTCGCTCCTCTCACCGTCATGACCTCTACCGTGCACCCCGTTGTTGATGTCTTCATGTTGATGCCAACAATAAGTTTTGTGTGACGAATTTGCATGAGATGCCTAGCGTATCACCTGCCGTGCTAGATCAAACCCAATATGGAGGTGAAGGGGCATCCCATACAACAGTTGGTCTTGGAAGTTCCTTGGTCCAAGGATGTGGGACCACACCCCGGTGTTAACCTCAGAAGCAACACATAGCTGAAGGCCATAACCATCTACATATTCATCAACTGCGCCTTCCAAAAAAACACCACCAGCCACCATCGCCCCTATTCTGGATTTTTGTGGCTGCACCAGACCTAGGTGCAAACCACCACGTATATCACACTACACATATGACGAATTCTTACACACGAATCACCGTTATAACATTGCAGTGAGTCAGATGCCAATACACATTGCATGGGGCTCGATACGACTGCACGGATGTTGAATGCCGAATGTAAATGTGGTGTACATCGTGAGTCTAGCTCCGCCCCCAATAACGTGAGGCCCATTGCCACCACAATGGAGCCTGACAGCAATGGCGCCAACGAGGAAGCAATGTGGAGGTGGAAGCATTGGGTTTCCTCTGGGATGGGCGACACAAGGGGGCTGTACGCAAGCTCACATTGTTGGTGTCCCACATCTCTTATGGAGTAGACCAATGAATGTGCATTCTCGACAGCCCGAGTAGCACAGCGTGAAAACTCATCGTAATTATGACGATCGGTTTAAGAGATATTTCAATTTTTTTATTCGTAATATCTAAGAGAAAAAAAGGGGGGGAAACAGAGGAGAATTTTTGGCTCTTACATGCCAGCGCACCCTATATGTGCGCCAATTTATTTTTAGTAATTTCAGATAAAGTCAAAATTCCAAATATTTTGAGGAATCAAAGATGATCAAGTATTTTCCTTGTATAAAAATGTTTGGGAAAGAAATGATTTATGTTGACCTCAAGGCAAAAAGAAATTATGATGAATATAGCGGGAATAGTACTTGTATATAGTGGTTTCATGTATGTTTCTATTGCCCAACAAACAAGGAAAGTATCCCATGACGAATCTTTATATGAGTACAATACATGATCATTTTTAATTCAAAAAAAATCAGATTTTTTAAACATTTTTTAAGTAACTGATGTGGTTCCCCGAGGAAAACACCCAAACCAATTTGTGCCCTCTACACCAGGGGAATTACCCGGTCTCAAGTAACCTACTGTTGTGGTGTTTCTCCTAACTAAAATTTTAGTATTCGATCCAATCCTTTATTTATTGCAGATTTGAGCAATAATCTGCAACAAGTAACTTGGATCGGATGGAGCAGTTAGATTGATAAATTCTTAAGAGAGAAGTCCAATTTACCCCCCTAAACTCGTCTCAAAGTTTAGATTACAACCCTCAACTTTATTTTGGTTTAATCTTCAACCTGAATTCTATAATCCGTTTAGAATTGGACCTTCTACCCTTTTTTGACATGTATTGAACCGGTTTTTCTTGTCAGTTAACAGTTTTTCTTCCTATATACTGTGCCAACTCATCAAACACTCAACATACACGGTACAAAAAAAACCAACTTAATACAATGCAAGGGGTGATTTTTAACCATTTTTAGAATTCAGGGTTGAAAGTTGAACCAAAATAAAGTTGAGGGTTGTAAGCTGAACTTTGAGACAAGTTTAGGAGGGTAAATTGGACTTCTCTCAATTCTTAACAATGCTAGAAGTCGAGTAGATAAATTGAAGGACTTCTGTTCTTTCTAATTTGTGAATTCCAATAATTTTGGTATTTTCTCTCCGACTTATACTACTTCTCGTAGATTTAGTAGCGTAAGTGTCAGAACTCATAAGGGGTACTAATCATGTCCCGTAAATTGTACGAAGAAGTGTGTGGGTACAACTAAACTGAAGGCAGCCACGAACCCACGATCCAGGTAGCCCACCCGGCGGTAGACTCGCTGCATCGGAGGAACACCATGAAGACAGAATCTAGTGGGCCCTCCTGCTGACATGCTCCTTGCATTAATTTTCTCGGTCACGCACGCAAACAATCCTAATCGATTCCGTGGATGGGGGGTCACGCCCTGCGTGGTAATTTAGAAGATACTCTAGTAAAATGCGCGCAAATGCAACAAGTGATTTTGTGTCGTTGATGGGCGAACGGTACGTATGACTCCTGTACTTTCCTTTCTCTCATTGTTTTTTTCCTCTCTCGATTTATTTAGGGAATTATCTCCCAATTTATCCCAGTGTAATATTTGGCTAACTACTTCAAGAACTCGATATAAAAGTCTAAAACTACCGCCAGAAAACATTGTCAGAATGGTTCTCCGGAAACTACTCCGTCTGTCACCGTTAGTGAATAAGTGTACGTTTAACTTTTGTCTTCAGCCAAACTTTCTCAAATTTAACTACCTTTATAAGAAAAAGAATTAGTAAATATGTGACATCAAATTAATATATTATGAATCAATATTTTAAGATGAATGTAGTGATATGTATTAACATATATAAATACCGCTACCCGTTTTGTAAGAAGTTGCTCAAACTTTAAAAAGTTTGACTTAAGTTAAAAACAAATCGTACAGTTATTCATGAATGGAGGGGGTATGTATGTAATCCTATTTATTTTTGCCAAAATCACAATAAATAAATAAATAAATAGCCATGCATGTAGATAATAAATACAATTGTTGGGTGAAATTCTAAACTTAATCGTGAAAATTTAAGTACTGTAAAATAACGATATTTTTTCTGCGGTGATACGTTTGTAATGTATCTATGCCTTTTAAAGTTTTTGAATATTAATTTTTTTCTTTGTCATGATTATTATGGTTTTTTTAATATTTTTCATTGATTTACATAACGGGCCCATTTAGATTCCAAGGGCAGTAATAATGGGCCCATTTCGATTCCAAGGACGGAATATCTTCATCCCAAATACCCGGAGCACACGTCCTCTGGGTTGGCCTGCTAAGAATTTGCCGACTAAGCCCAAACATTCAAACTAGCCCATCTAGCCCATGTTGTAGTCCCCCACAGCCCCATCCCCACTTCATGCCACCACGAGCCATGTCTCCACCAGATGTTTGACTTTTATCCCCTACGAAGGTTAGTTTTCTAGCTTTCTTGGCAATAGCAATATAAATTTGAAACGCCAGCTTAGGTTCAGGTGGTTTCTCTTCATCCTCTGATGAGGACATCCCTGCTACACTATTACATCCGTCATTGCAAGATGAAGATGAAGCTGTTGTGAAGCTCAAGTCCAATGAAGTCAGGATTGGACCAATGACACGAGCTTGTGCGAAGCTACTCAAACAACAGGTGAACTTGTTCCTAAGTGATACTTTGATCGATGAGAACTTTATACTGCCTAAGTCCTATTACTTATGTATGGTCAGGTATGAGGTGGGAGCAAGCATCGCACGAGGAGAAGAGGAGCAGCTAGACAAGAAGCTGGACATGGAGCTTGACATGAAGATATCCCATGAACGCGCGAGGGAGGAGAGGGAGGCATGCGCGAAGGAGGAAGAAGTCCAGGCCGGTGTCAGGTTCGGTCAGACCGGCCGCCACACCGGCGCGCCCAGTCCCAGGCCCGGTCCGACCGGGCGCTACACCGGATCCGCCCGGCACCGACCGGATTCTACGATTATGCCAACCGGGCACTATCCAGTATGCCTGGACCCTTAGCCCGGTCACCACCCGGTGCCAGACCCGGTTGAAACCGGATGGCCCAGTCCCAGGCCCGGTCGACCGGCCGTATGACCGGCCAACTCCGAATCTGTCTCGACCAGATCCGATCTGGGTCGGTTTTCTATGTGTATTTTCGACTCCTGGTCGTCCTGAACCCTATATAAGTGCCCAGGATGCCCCCAAATTAGATTTAGACCACGTTTAAGATAAACTCTAGTTCATAGTTGATTGCTTTGCAACTCTATTGAATCTCTACACCATATTGCATTGATTTGGTGTAAACCCCTAAAAGTCTTGTGTGATCTGCTGTTCCATCGGGAATTAGACAGTTGCAACTTACCGCTACGTGGTCGGCGGCTACGTGCGCAAGTGTGTGGAGTTGCGAATATCTTGCAGGATTGAGAGCTGTTGCATTGGCGACAGGGACCAATCGAGAGACTTCGTTGCGTCATGCAAGTTATCATCCACTTCATCATCGTGTATATCTGATGTGTTCATCCCGTGATCATCATCACCACCGTTGCTTACTGAGAAGATCGGGCCACCCCTTATCATCCTCTTTAACAGATCGAGCATAATTATATAAAATCAAGACAATCTCTTCACGGCTAGACATACCCATGATGAGATAAATAGTAAATAGCAAAAGCAGTAAGAGCTTCCTTACCAATAGCGCTACGCTCCCCGGCAACAACGCCAGAAAAGTGTCTTTCCTGGCTCCCAAGTGCAGAAGATCAATTGTAGTACTTTTCAATAAGAAAGGTTATCGAATCCATGAGGAGTTGAAGGTATTGGTTAGCAGAATTGACAAGGAAACAATAATAGTAAAGTAGCAGTTTTAATATTCTTGATGTAGAGTTTGCAATAAAAATAAATTGCGGAAAGTAAATAGCAATAAGTAAAAGTTCTCAATGAGAGAAAAGCCCAATCCTCTATGCAGCAAGAGAAAAATCTCAAGTGTGTGTGTGCTTATATGAGATAAATGTTTCCGAGGGCGGCATGGATTAACTTGCATTAGAGTTCTACACAACATGGTAAATTTTTTTCAAGATTCATTGTCAACACCCGGATTTTTAAGTC
>NC_061514.1:37208207-37252498 GCF_022539505.1 Lolium rigidum | reverse complement strand
TGTTGGTTCTCATTTTTGGAAAAAGGAAATTCATTTTCTCTTTGTTTTGAAATTTGGGGTGTTACATTCATTCTATTAGGGCTGGAGGCTAACTTAGGTGCAGCCATAGATATGAGCGAAACACCCCTTATAATGGGTCCTAGAGCCATTTTCATGAGCAAGTATAGTAATCATTAAGACATAAATATCCCACCATAGCAATAAGATCATTGGTCCCTAACATAAACCCCTCTAATGCAACTCATAGTGTTGGAAAACGGTTTATGTCGGTCCATCACTTCCAACACATGTTCATTACATTAAAGTGCAGCCCTATGAGTCCATATAAGGAAGTAATACGCAGTCGACATTCGTATAAAACCATCATACAATAATATAAAAGATAGAAAACTTGACCAAATACTCATTGCACATCATATAGAATCATAGCCACATAATCATATGCCCTCGGGAACGTGAAACTACTCACAAGTGTCAAACATGATATGGAGCAGAGGCATAATGATTACAACACAATCTGAATATACAATCTATCCACCAAATAATGATAAAGTACCAATCACAAACATGCAATAGCACTAAAAACAATATCCGGGGTTCAATTCAACACAAACTATGAGGGGGACGAAGTCGATCTCGTAGATGGAGATGATGGTGATGATGGTGATGATGTAGATGTTGATGGAGATGCCTCCCCCCAAGCCAAGGAGGAGTGGTGATGACGATGGCGTTGATTTTCCCTTCATCGGAGGCACCGGTGCAGCAGAATCTACCCTCTCCCGGAGTAGGAGAGGCCTTCTGCCTCAGCCACCACCTCAATAAATCTCGGGAAAATATGGCTTAAATTTTTAGGAAAAATGGAGCTTTCGTATAAAAGGGGGGCCGATGCGATGCTCGAGGCCCGAACGAGTGTGGGTGGCGCACCCAGCCAGGTAGGGCCCGCCACATGTGCTCGTTTGGCCATCGTGGGCCCCCTCGCGTGATTCTTTCGCTCATGGTCCTTCTCCCGTTGAAAAATTGATCAAGTAATTTTTCCTTGATTTTTAGAATGTCCAGAAGGTCCCTAGAATAATAAAAACAAAAAAGGAAGTTTTCTGCCTCCCAGAAATTAAATACCAATATAGTGGACTTTGTAGAAAAGTCCAAAAAATTATCTAAAAATGCATAAATAATGGTGTATGATGGCATATATCAATAAAAACTAAACATATATGTGACAATAATGATGATGTAAAATGCATCAACAACCAAGTAAACAATCCAATTTATAATCTAAAAGTTTCTATAAATCTTACATAATCGTACACTTGAAATTTCTCTGTTAAGATATTTTTTAGGACATACTCAATAGATATATCTACCACATTATTAAAAATATTTATATAAACATTAATGTACATGCAAAAAAAAACAAGGATGGTACAATTTAATTTGTCAATGTCTATACAATGCAAAATAACAAAGTTTTCATACAAAATACATATGTTTAGCCTAGTGCAATTAGAATAATTAATGTACATTACAATGGAAAATGAAATAATTAAATATTATTACATTTTATATTTGATTAAGTATGATAAATGCGTAACGAGGCAAGTATGATTATTACTATTTTTTGTATAATAAAACAAGTCATAGAAGAGTATTAAAAATTTAATGTAAATTATATTTATTAAAATCCTCCCGGGACTTATTTGGACCAACCCTAAGTCAGGCGCGCATGCATGTTAGCATAAGATCGCATTAGTGGTCAGCACAGAGTATGCACGCCAGAAAAAAATTGAAAATCTCGCTGATGCATACGTACTCAAACTAATCAACAGAAGATGTGAAGATGGATCCATAACGCAACTGACAAACTAACAGGATTAAAATACACATGTACAACCTTGTGATTTGTTTGCACAAGTATGCACGCCACAAATAAGTTGAAAACCTTCGGCCTTCTCAAATAATCACCAACAAAAGGTGTTGAGATGGATCCATCGCGCGACCGATAAATCAACGGGGTAAAAGTCCACATGAACAACCGAACGCGCGCACACATACACCATCCACTGATTTGCTTGAACCCACGCAAGAAGGACTACAACATCCATGGATCGATCCATCGCATGAGCACACTCACAACTTAACAGAATGTATTTATATAGAGTAGAATCTTTCGAGATCCATAAGGAAGAACTAAGATCCACAACAAGGCACACATAGCATACTCACAACTCGATGCAAGAACACACCTGCAGGAACACGCTCAAGAACACGCATGATCACCCAAGGTGAAGGAACCGGAGGGAATGGAGGGGTGGAGTGGAAGTGGTGCCGAGGTGCACTTGTGGTGGAATGGATCTGTATGTAGCCGACCAACGATGGGCGCATAAGAAGAGAAGAGAAGCGTTGAGCATGACGTAAGCCAACTAACCCGGAGGGGGTGTTAGAGTTTGTTACAGGCTTACAGCCGGTCGGGTGCACGAGCTATTTCACTCTCTCTCTCTCTCTAAACATGTACAGTAGCTAGCTAGGTAACGAAGAACCAAAATTAGAGTAAACATGCAACTTTATTTTCTTAACAAGTTGATTATCTACTTCATTGTGAAACTACTTGAAAACATTTAAAAAGGGTTTTCGGCTTATATTTCATTAGGTAGATATATCCTTACATACTAAAAACATCACTGAAGGTAAGGAAGTATTGATTACCAACCCTAATATCCATGGTCCTTGTTCCACACACATATATGTATGAGTGTGGTGGGCCTTGACCTATTTGTCGGTGGATGGCGGCCGGGGAGGGTGCGGTGGTATTCGCTGGAGCCGAGGAAGAGGGTGTTCAGAGGGACATCGGGGGTGGACCAACAGTGAGGGTGAAGACGCTTAGGAGCGGCAATACATACTGTGGCAGGAGCAGGAGTTCGGTCAGCGGCGTTGGCTGGCAAGGATGGATGGGGGAGGGGGGTTTGACGGCGAGCAACATCAAAGGAGGGTGGGTAATAACTGGGCCATTTCGATTCCAAAGGGCTGAACATCTTCATCCCAAATAGAGCCAACTCCCGGAGCGCACGTCCTCCGGGTTGGCTCGCTAAGAATTCGCCGGCTAAGCCCAAAACAGTCAAACTAGCCCATGTAGCCCACGCCGGAGCCCCGCAGCCCCATCCCCCTTCATGCCACCACGAACCCTAGCCGGCGCGCCGCCCAACTCCACTCCGCTCCCGCCGGTCTCGCGCGCCAACACGGACACACGCCGCCGGACGCGCGCTCCTCCCCTAATCGTCCACCGGCGCAGCCTCAGCGTGAGGGAGGAGGATGAGGAAGCTCAAGTTCCACGAGAAGAAGCTCCTCAAGAGGACCAACTTCCTCGAGTTCAAGCGGGAGGGCGGCCACCGCGAGGCCGACGTCACGCAGCGCTACAGCCTCGTGGAGAGGGACGACTACAAGAAGTACGCATCTCCCTCTCCCTCTCACCTCACCAATCCTCCCCTCATCTTGCCCCACCGCCGACGAACCGTCTGTCAATTTCGCAGCATACATACATACATAACTGATTGCTTCCAGAATTTATTATTAGCTTGCCATGTTCGTGTTTCGATTCAACTACTATGTGGCTGTTGCCTGGGTTGCTGCTTGAGCATCTGTCGAGTGCTGGTCGTTAATTCATTCTGCGATGGTTCAGGTACAATGGGATCTGCTGCATGGCGCAGAAGCTCGTCAACATTATAAAGCAGATGGATCCGAGGGACCCCTTCAGGATCGAGATGACGGACATGCTCATCGATAAGCTGTAAGTCGCCGCAGATCCTCTTCCCCTTTCATTTCCATTTGCACCTCTGAATTGGGATGCTATGCTATACCCACTTGTTTGTTTAATGGTTAAAGTGTACTACGAAGACTGCATCCATCATGCACCAAAAAAAACCTCGTGAATCATCCATGTTTATCTGTGATTGCCAATTGGGTTGTTACAAAGTTAGTGATTACAAAGTTAGGGATACATAAGAGCCATCGCTCTATGTTATGGTCTATCAGTTTAATTGTACTCTTAGACCTATCCTGTTAGCACTTGACTCCTTGTTCAGAAATAATTTTTATTATGCAAGCAGTATTCCTTTTGATCCAGACTAAGTAGCATGTTACTCATGCGAGGTTTCTTGGGCTATCATTGTTTTCCTTCAGATCTTTCGTCCACTTGACCTGTCTCTAAATCAATGAATGACTAGACTATACTAGCTCCCCTGCAGTTATTTAAAAACAATGATTAAATAATGAAGTGGTAGGAAAGGCTTGCTAACCCTTTTCATCATCATGGGCATCGCATCATATTCTTCTGCTTCTGCTAATGTCTGAGTGTGCACTCTAATAGTTAGTTTGTTCAACATGACAATGAATTGATTTGTTGGATGCCCCACGCATTAGGGAAGCTACAAGAATACCGTCTATATTGTGCTGCTTCATTGGTCCATCTTATTATAAACATCTGAAGCTATTGAATCATGCAAATCTTGCTTGCCGCTTCCAATTTTTCCTTGAAACTTTTACCGGCCTGCTCATTTGTACAGTGTAAGTAAGTTTTCTCTAATTTCAGGTATAATATGGGTGTAATTCCCACAAAGAAGAGCTTGGTCAAATGCGAGAATCTTTCAGTGAGCGCCTTCTGCAGGTCTATATCTCTCCCTGAGTTTTAGCAACATTTTCCCCTTCAGTTATTGTTAGCCTCACCAAATGTACATTCTATTTTTCAGTTGTTTTTTTACAAGTGTTAATTGCCATGAATCACTCAATAACCATAGCAACGTTGTTGTAGGAAGCAACATGACATATTGCATTCCACTTACCATATTGTTTGCTAAACTACTGTAGGCGGAGACTTGCAACAGTTATGGTGAAGCTCAAGTTTGCGGAGCACCTTAAAGAGGCTGTCACCTACATTGAACAAGGGCATGTGCGTGTAGGCCCAGAAACGGTCACCGATCCAGCTTTTCTTGTAACCAGGAACATGGAGGACTTCATCACCTGGGTGGATACCTCGAAGATCAAGAAGAAGGTCATGGAGTATAATGGTGCATTGGATGATTATGATGCCATGATTTGAGTATGAGTTGAGTAGAAATTTTGGGAGAATCAGTGGTTCGGTGTAGCTACTTTTGTGATACTTAAAAAAAAACCCTGAATCTGAGGCTGCCACATATGTTGTGGTAGTATCTGTTGCAAAGCTACTTGTCCCTCTTACTGTTGTCTGATGAAGCTAAACGGTTGTATTGTGCAAATGCCTAATGAGTTCATACTTACATCACTTTTCACATTGGACATGATGATATAAAATATCATACAGAAATTGTGATGTTGAGCACAATATCTACAATTTGTGTTCTATTCTAAGCAAGTTGGTCTGAACTTGATCATGTGTGCAGATGGTTTTTGAGTAATGGGTCTTGATTTCAGTTTGAGATGAAACTCATGCTCATTTAGGTCAGTTTTTTAGATGAAACTTTATGAAATTCAACTTTGTGATGTAACTTATGCATAACAGTGGCCGAATGCACAGCTAGATTACTAAGTTTGAGTGATCATGGCACATTATATTGACTTAGAATCAGTTTGGTTGTCCTCTGCTCTGCTAAATCCTTGACTCCGCCCGTCACTCCACGAAATTGTGCTCCTCTTGCAAAATCTGAAGTTATGAAAACGTTTGGCAGCCAACTCTGAACTCCTGGTTCAGAAAGCGTCATCTACCTGCCATGCCTCCGTGGTTCTCTGGCCTCTACATCCTAGGTTTGAACAGCCTGCAGTTGGAGCACACCGAAAATTGGGCGCAGCAGAGCACCTAGGCGACGAGAAGGGGGATTGACCCTGGGGAGAAAGAAATAAGCTGGGTGCTGCTCCCCTTCGTGGAGTTTCTGCAATCGGACAAGATCCGAACAGACTCTTAGATGAGGCCAACTGTAACTAGAAGTCTCTATAGGGTCAACTCAACGTGCACAACAAATGCTAAAATGCAGTTGAATTTCAGTCAATTTCCAGCATAATTGGGCTGTGCACAACAAATGCTGAAGTTCTGAATGTCTCAAACAGTATGGAGGGAAGAGCCTGCACAAGAATACATAATATTCATGGATTTCACATCAAGATCATGGCCAAGTTCACATCAGCTTACATGTCAGTATGCAGCCAACAAACATCTGCTATGTTAAGCTGGTAGCAGATGTTGCCAGAAAATTCCTCTATTCCAAAATTTGACTACTACATATACAGGCACTACGATAGACACACTGCGCAGATTACTCCATCCAGTCAGAAGCCGCAACGAGCATTCAGCCCACACGTCTGGAACTTCTGTAAAATGGTTTTAACATCTGAGTCATTCAACTGTCAGCAACATTAGCTATGAATCCTGAATTTCTGAATCATCATCTGGTAATGTTCGAGATCCTCTACTGCACTTCGATTCCTGCATCTCCACCTCAACAGTAATTTCGTCTTTGGGCTTCCCGTTTTCTGTCTCCATCCTTCTTACCTTTTCTTTTTGTATGGCGCGTAGCTCGTACCTGTAAGAACAAGGAAGGTTTTTAAATGGTGATGGTATCAGTAACCCCCTAGTAGGAGGAAATTAGACTATCCTATAGAGCAGCTGGAGCTAAATCCTATCTGACCCGTGCACATCAAACATCAATCTATCTCGGTTTTTCATTTTGAATGTTGACAAGGGGTGGATGACAGAAAATTTTGCACAATGTTTTAAAAAACCTAACTATACACATAGGTCTACCATCGTACATGCCTGCCAACTATGTTGGCATGTATTACGGGAGCCCAGCGTTTGTGTTGGCAAAATGGCTGCATGTCAAGAGAACACTACAAGGTAGCTTCAGTGGTTCAGTTGTTAATCCTGAAGAATTTAGTGAACAGTGAATACATTCTTTCAGATTATCTCTACATTTAAAAGGTTTACTCGGTTTAGTCTTGTAGGCAGTAAAGTTCAGTGAATTATGGCAATGATCGTCTCCCTGGCTCCAACATTCCATTATAGTAGTAGTTGCTTTATTGAGAAGATTTGATGTGATAAGATAAAATCAGATTTTATTTTGAAATCAACAGATCTAGTATTATAGATAGTGGAATTGCAAACAGGGAGCAGCCTACATGATAATCTCAAAACATCATGATACCTTCTTGCTGAATGTGAAAAAAACAGAGATACTCACATTTGGCATAAATTAATTCTTTAGATGCAAATTGTTTTTGCTGACATGTACGTACATAGACAGAGCAATGTTACTATGTGTGAGGAGATAAAAGTTTGTGAGTTGCGGCAGTTAACAAGCGGCTACAAAATTCCACATTGCTACTTTATTTATTGAGATATTGCCATATTGGTGTGATGCTTCAGATCAACAAGAGCAGTATCATCTACTGGAAGCATTACACCTCAAAGAAGAACACTAACAAATACAGGTTGCACTTTACATGATGATCTAAAAAAACACAATAAAGCCAGACCTACGGACTGGTGTGGCTACAGGAATCCAACGGACAGAGGTGGAGTGAATTGGCTGGCTGAGCTTGCTTAAAACCCAGGGGCAGTTTCCATTTCAGCCCTACGTGATGTGCCATGTCCGAGTCCGTAGTAATGTTTTGTAAAACTTGCCTGTAAATGTAGCATTACTGTCAAAAAAACTAGACCCATTATTTTGCTGATTGTGGTTAGTTACTCAACATTTGACATAGTTCAATTTGTTCAGATGCAAATCTGTTTTGCTGAATCTGTTCACATTAATAATTTAACTTAATGTGAGATTCCATTCTCAAGTTAGTTCATGTCCCATATTAAATCACGTGGCTAATTTCTAGCTTTGTACACATCGATCTGTACCGTAGTGGGTCAACACCATGAAGCTAATTGATCCTCTGACTGGAACACTGCACATAGGCGATGACAGCACCTACCGCAAGCAAGTATACAACTCCATGACACTTTCTATTTTTAGACGTGTTGTTCTTATACTGTTTGATGCCATGTATAAGAAAATCCACGAAAAAATCACACCATGCCAAATTCTTCCATTCAGAAATATCATACTCCTTGAGAATACCCAAGAAACATCTCTCCAGTTGTCGATTGGCCGTTGGAGCCAACAAATGAAAACACGCTTGCAGCATGAATAAGACGCAGTATGTCGTATCATCTAACTTTGAATCAGCGTGAAGTTTCTTCACAAAATAAGAAAATAATACGCCCCTGTTTTGTTCAGTTTTCTTGAGGTGAACAATTCTCTCAGTTCTGCGCACTCGGGACCTTTGTCATTCTTTTCTGGATTATCAAAGTCAAATATAATGCGAATACTTCCATTGGGCACACCTAGAAATTTCTGTCCCACTACGTGTAAATCTATTGGTTCACTACCGATCACGAACATGTTTTTGTCCTCATCGAAACAATCTAACAACCTCTGGACTAAGGATTTGTTTAGCATAATAGGCAGCATCTTAAGTAAATTGTGGAACCCAATCAGATTGATAAGTTCCCTATGCTTGGCGCTTGTAATTTTGGGAACAATATTCTCCACGAAGCTTTTGGGCAAGCATACATATATCAATGACGTTTGCTGCAATGTAGTAAGACCCATGTAGTTAGACCCTACGTGATGTGCCATGTCCGAGTCCGTAGGAAATTTTTGAAAAACTTGCCCGTAAATGTAGTGTTACTGTCAAAAAAATCTAGACCCATTTTTTTTGCTGAATGTGGTTACTCAACATTTGACATAGTTCAATTTGTTCAGATGCAAATCTGTTTTGCTGAATTTGTTCACATTAATAATTTAATTTTATGTGAGATTCCATGTTCAAGTTAGTTCATGTCCCATATTAAATCCGTGGCTAAATTCTAGCTTTCTACAAATTGATATATTGCACTGTAGTGGGTCAACACCATGAAGCTAATTGAACTCTATGACTGGAAACAATGCACACAGCCGAAAGCTAATGAAATAAGAGCTTACGGCAAGATGTAGCTCCTGGCAAGTAGGAAGTACACTGTCCAGAACAGCTTATCCTTCATGTGACGCGGGCACAGATCATACCGGATCTTAGCCAATTCCTGCCCACAGCACAAGTCACAGTTCAGAACAACCTCTTCCTCGAAGAGAAGTGGCCAAAGAAGACGAGATCCGCGGGAAGCCTACCTTGGCTCTGCCTAGCACGAGGACGGCGTGCCGCTGCTGCCACTCCGAGAGCTCGCCCGCCGCCTCCACGGAGCCACCTGCGACACATCACCGTCAGCAATCGGTTCAGAACGAGCAGGGGGACGGACTTCAGCAGCGAGGAGGACTGGAGGAGTTGCCTTGGTTGAGCTGGACGGCGGACGCCTTGAAGGCGTCGGGGGACAGCGTGCGGAGGAAGTCGAGGAGCTGCGGCGTCACGCCGAGCTCCTCCTCCCCCTCCGTGGCCGCGGCGGCGGGTTTGCTCGGGCCGGCCCCGCCGCCGCCACCGCTGCTGCTTCGGCGGCGGAACGGCCACGTGAAAGCGGAGAAGGCCATGGCACAGGTGCTCCGGCGAGTCGGCGACGACGACGACGGCAGCGATCTGATCGGGCTCCGAAGGAACAAGATTTCGTCACGAGTTCTGTTCAATGACAAGGAGAAGAGGAAACAAACAATACGATGCAAATATTTCTAGGCTGGGCTGCCTCTGTTCACCGGCCCAACTACATGGGCCAGAACTCAGGAAACCTCCGTGAGCTCGTGCCGGTGCTGCCGAGGCGTTGCGTGCGAAAGATTAGTCCCACCTCGGCAATCTAGGAACGGCCGGAGTGGTTTATAAGGCAGAGAGTGAGTGAGGGTAGCACGACCTTACTTGAACAGGATCTGTTCTATAGGATCGTATCGCAGCATCCTTTACCAATAAGGAGGCAAGCACTTAAGTCTGGTTGACGAATTCTGACCTCTGGGCCAGAGCGTGACTGACGGCTAGGATTATCCTGATGGGCGAAATCCGATGGCTGTGGATGATCGTTCCTGTCCGGCTCACACTGGTGCAGGGTGGCCTAGAGGTTGTCTGACAGACCCAAATTCTTTTTGCTATTTCTGATTATTAGCCACATTCAGGGAGAAGTAGAGTCAGAATTTATTTTTATCCTTTTTCTGTTCAGAATTTAGCCACACAGTGTCTGTTCTTTCAAATCTATGCCGTCTTGCATACAGTCCAGGGCTATGATCTTCATCTGCCATGAAAAGGTATATCAAGTCCAAATGGTAAGGTGGCAGTACCATACGTTATACTGAGATCATCGGCATCAGAAACATGATGCAACACAGGGAACAGTATAAGATCTAGACAGAAAAATTCCTGAAACTCACAGAATGTAAGATCTCCCCTTTGACCATATCGTACATGGAAGTGAAGTGTAATTTCGGGTCAAGACACCTGTTAGGATGTTACAAACATGGTCATGCTGACATTTCTTTTTGCTATTTCTGATTATTAGGCACATTCAGGGAGAAGTACAGTCAGAATTTATTTTTATCCTTTTGCTGTTCAGAATTTAGCCACACAGTGTTCTTTCAAATCTATGCCGTCTTGCATACTGTCCAGGGCTATGATGACCATCTGCCATGAAAAGGTATATCAGGTCCAAATGGTAAGGTGGCAGTACCATACGTTGTACTGAGATCATCGGCATCAGAAACATGATGCAACAGTATAAGATCTAGACAGAAAAATTCCTGAAACTCACAGAATGTAAGATTTCCCCTTTGACCATATCGTACATGGAAGTGAAGTGTAATTCCGGGTCAAGACACCTGTTAGGATGTTACAAACATGGTCATGCTGACATTTCTTTTTGCTATTTCTGATTATTAGCCACATTCAGGGAGAAGTACAGTCAGAATTTATTTTTATCCTTTTGTTGTTCGTAATTTAGCCACACAAGTGTTCTTTCAAATCTATGCCGTCTTGCATACGGTCCGGGGCTATGATGACCATCTGCCATGAAAAGGTATATCAGAGTCCAAATGGTAAGGTGGCGGTACCATACGTTGTACTGAGATCATCGGCATCGAAACATGATGCAACACGAGGAACGAGTATAAGATCTAGACGGAAAAATTCTCGAAACTCACAGAATGTAAGATTTCCCCTTTGACCATATCGTACATGGAAGTGAAGTGTAATTCCGGGTCAAGACACCTGTTAGGATGTTACAAACATGGTCATGCTGACATTTCTTTTTGCTATTTCTGATTATTAGCCACATTCAGGGAGAAGTACAGTCAGAATTTATTTTTATCCTTTTGTTGTTCAGAATTTAGCCACACAGTGTCGTTCTTTCAAATCTATGCCGTCTTGCATACAGTCCAGGGCTATGATGATCATCTGCCATGAAAAGGTATATCAGGTCCAAATGGTAAGGTGGCAGTACCATACGTTGTACTGAGATCATCGGCATCAGAAACATGATGCAACACATGTTGGATAATTAGGTACAATTTCCATGATTAATTCCAGAATATTAAGCATGACGACAGTAACTACTAACATGTGAAACTCGAACATACTAGATGCGAGTGATCAACATGAACGAGTAGCAGAGCAAACGAGTACAACATCCATCGCTAAACGGATCGAGATATATCGCACGTACCGATCTGGTGGAGGTGGCGGTGAAGGTGTAGCAGACGATGTTGCAGCAGTAACGTTGTTGATGACAACGTTGTTGATGACGGGGACGACGGGTCGTAGTAGATGGCGGTAGGCAGCACCGCTCGACTTGGACGGAAGGCGACCCGTGATGAAGAGCTTGAGCAGTCGCGCAGAGCGCTTCCCAAAAACCTAATTCGCCCTCTCCCGTACAGGATCGCAAGGACGAACGGTTCCGGAGACCTGCTCTCCCGTTCGCCGATGCACGTCGGCGCGCGGGATGGAGTAGGCTACGATGGCGGCGCAAGCAGAGAGAGGTTGAAACCCTAACTCGTGTATTCAGTATGTTTCTGCGGTAGCCGGGCAAGACATTATATAGGCTCAGAAAACCCTAGGCAACGTGGGCCACGCCCACGTCGCACGAACGTTTTGAGTCGGTTACAGATAGCCCACGATCCGGGAGCGACCCGAACCGACTAACTGCGACGCGTCCGTCTAGGACTCTGTTCGTTTTCCTAAGCTGCAAAAAGTAAGGAAAGTCTCGGCTCGAGGCTCAATCCACTCACCACGAGCTCGGCGCGCGTGACGTGACGTGACGTGTCGTGTCGTGTCGTGTCGAGACGAGCGAGGAGGAGGAGGAGCGCGCGCGTGTAGCACTCCTTTTCTCACTCACTTACTAGTGGTGGAACAACCCACCTTATAAGGTGGTCTAACTTCCTCCCAACTTTCCACGTGGGACTAAACTTCCCACCTCTTGCCACTCCCTAGTGAGCTGCCACCAACTTGGGCTCAAACTCACAAGGCTTCCACTATGTGGGCTTTGAGATTTATAGGAAAATCTGAAATCTAGTATGGGCCATTAAGTGTAGGCCCAATATTTCAACAACACAGGGAACAGTATAAGATCTAGACAGAAAAATTCCTGAAACTCACAGAATGTAAGATTTCCCCTTTGACCATATCGTACATGCAAGTGAAGTGTAATTCCGGGTCAAGACACCTGTTAGGATGTTACAAACATGGTCATGCTGACATTTCTTTTTGCTATTTCTGATTATTAGCCACATTCAGGGAGAAGTACAGTCAGAATTTATTTTTATCCTTTTGCTGTTCAGAATTTAGCCACACAGTGTTCTTTCAAATCTATGCCGTCTTGCATACAGTCCAGGGCTATGATGACCATCTGCCATGAAAAGGTATATCAGGTCCAAATGGTAAGGTGGCAGTACCATACGTTGTACTGAGATCATCGGCATCAGAAACATGATGCAACACAGGGAACAGTATAAGATCTAGACAGAAAAATTCCTGAAACTCACAGAATGTAAGATTTCTCCTTTGACCATATCGTACATGGAAGTGAAGTGTAATTCCGGGTCAAGACACCTGTTAGGATGTTACAAACATGGTCATGCTGACATTTCACCATTTTTTGCCCCGTGATTGGTCAAGGGTCGCTAACCTAAGCGAGGCAAACAAGTATATTCATCTCCGAGCCACAACAGATGTGACAACTGGCTTCAAATCCCCAGCTTTCTTGAGTTCCTAGTTTAGCATGTGTGGTCGCAAAAAAAGGTTAGACGCTTTCCCACCAAAGTGTGGAAGAAGAACAAGAGGGTAAACTCATCAGCGTAAATATGCTAGCGGACCAAAACAGCTTACCCTGTTGCTGATCAAGGCGGAGAATGAGTGACGGTAGCACGACCTTACTTGAAGCAATCCGATGGCTGTAGATGGTCCTTCTAACACTGTTCAGGGTGGCCTCGAGGTTGTTTGACAGACCCAAATTTTTATTGCTACTAGTAATGGTGCACGTGCAATGCACATGTTGACTAATGCACATAATTTAGTTAAATTTTTATTATTTAAATTTCATAATGTTTACAAATAACTTGATGTATGTTACTTCCCTTCTAAAAAAACCTGAAGTGTGTCACAAAACAGTAAACAACATGTATGTAAACAGGAAATATCTCCTATCAAAATTTGCCGCTTTGCACAAGGAACTACAGAAAAAAGTAGAAATAGAATCATAGTGAAAGTATTAGCTTGTAAATTATTTTTTCGGGAAAAAGAAATAAATAGATAAGACGTTTTTTTTTATGTGTCTTCAAGATAAAGAAACCAAATCAATGTTTATGTGTGTTACTAAAACTGTGACAATATGAACAATTACGCATTCCATTCTGGATAATATGTTGTTTATGTGTTAGAACTAACCATGGTACATAAGAAAACGAAGCCAATGATCCTGAGAATAAACCTTACATATTCTACAAAATCCATAGAGCGAATAAAGTTAGGAACATGAATAAAAATCTACAGATCTAAAACTCTGTGCTTCTAAAAAAATATTATAGAATGGACATATATGATAGATGATCGTCACGGTGAATCCAGCGTTCTCCTGCTTGAAGAAGATGATGTCCTTCTCCCGCAGTTTCGTCATCTTGGCGTACTTCCACCCCTCATGAAGTACATCATGCCATGGAACCAATCTAGCTGGACTGCATACTCGCAGAACTCACCGTTCTGGAGTGGCACGTTGACACGTGCATGTGTGGTGACCTTTAGCTGCATGTCCACGTCGGCGCAATGTGTGGCGGCACCGACATAGCTGTAAGGTCGCTCGTACTGAGCTGTAGGTAGCAAGCGCCTTGGCACGACAGGGATGTTGTGATGTCCCAAGCGTGTTCTGCGCCCCGCAATCACCCTCGCCTCCCACGCCTGCATATGCGCCACCACCCAAGGAACATCACGCCACGCTTCGATGTGTGGGTTTACCGGGAGCGTGCCCTCCTCCTCTAGAGAACAATGGAAGTATGAGGCCACAAGCTTGTCTCAATCCTGCTTATGGTGATCACGGTGAACAACGTTAGTACTAGCCACTGCGTTGCAACGGTGATCACCAACATTGGCTTGGACGACAGTGCCAATGATCACTGTGCACCACGACGACCTGTGGCCCGAAAGCAGAGCATGCACATAACGGATGATCATGCATGTTAAATCGAACACACGATGAACACCGATGATACTACATCTAAGCTTCAATTGCAACATGGAGCATCTAATCGAAGATTTGAAGCCATCTAGAGTGGCGCTCAAAAACCCTATCCCACAAATCTGATGCTTAACGAGAGTAATTACCTCGGGAAGGGGAGGGGCGATGTGTGGTGGAAGAGTGGCAGACTCCGGAGTAGGTGGTGTCTGATGCATGTAAAATGGATACATGAACATTGTCCTTTATCATATTGAATTTCCACATTTTTGCAACATATATGCTGATAATAGCATGTTTTACATTGTTTTATGAGAATTTATCAACGATTCCCTTTATTTGTTTTATAACTATGTAGAATAAGAATTCTCTTTTTGTGTATTTTTTAATTTCAGATACCTATATGGAGTCAAATTGAGATGTGATTTCCGGAGAGTCATTTTTCCATCGGCAGAGGCCCGAGGCCCGAAAGAGTCCCAGTGGGTGGGCGCGTGATGGCGTGTATTTCACACGTTCGTTGGGCAACCCCAAGAGGAAGGTATGATGAGCACAGCAGCAAGTTTTCCCTCAGAAAGAAACCAAGGTTTATCGAACCAGGAGGAGCCAAGAAGCACGTTGAAGGTTGATGGCGGCGGGATGTAGTGCGGCGCAACACCGGAGATTCCGGCGCCAACGTGGAACCTGCACAACACAACCAAAGTACTTTGCCCCAACGAAACAGTGAGGTTGTCAATCTCACCGGCTTGCTGTAACAAAGGATTAACCGTATTGTGTGGAAGATGATTGTTTGCGAGAGAAAACAGTAAGAACAAGTATTGCAGTAGATTGTATTTCGAGTAAAGAGAATTGGACCGGGGTCCACAGTTCACTAGAGGTGTCTCTCCCATAAGACGAACGAGCATGTTGGGTGAACAAATTACGAGTTGGGCAATTGACAAATAAAGAGAGCATGACAATGCACATACATATCATGATGAGTATAGTGAGATTTAATTGGGCATTACGACAAAGTACATAGACCGCCATCCAACCGCATCTATGCCTAAAAAGTCCACCTTCGAGGTTATCATCCGAACCCCTCCAGTATTAAGTTGCAAAGCAACAGACAATTGCATTAAGTATGGTGCGTAATGTAACTAGTGACTACATCCTTGAACATAGCACTAATGTTTTATCCCTAGTGGCAACAAGCACAACACAACCTTAGAACTTTCGTCACTTGTCCCAGGTGTCAATGCGAGCATGAACCCACTATCGAGCATAAGTACTCCCTCTTGGAGTTAAAAGCATCTACTTGGCCAGAGCATCTACTAGTAACGGAGAGCATGCAAGATCATAAATAAAACATAAGCATAACTTTGATAATCAACATAACAAGTATTCTCTATTCATCGGATCCCAACAAACGCAACATATAGAATTACATATAGATGATCTTGATCATGATAGGCAGCTCACAAGATCCGACAATGATAGCACAATGGGGAGAAGACAACCATCTAGCTACTGCTATGGACCCATAGTCCAGGGGTAGACTACTCACTCATCACTCCGGAGGCGACCATGGCGGTGTAGAGTCCTCCGGGAGATGATTCCCCTCTCCGGCAGGGTGCCGGAGGCGATCTCCAGGATCCCCCGAGATGGGATCGGCGGCGACGGCGTCTCGCAAGGTTTTCCGTATCGTGGCTCTCGGTGCCGGAGGTTTCGTCACGGAGGCTTTAAGTAGGCGGAAGGGCAAGTCGAGAGGGGGCACAGGGGCCCCGGATGACGAGGCGGCGCGGCCAAGGGGGGGGCGCGCCGCCCTAGGGTTTGGCTCCCCCGTGGCCCCACTTCGTTTCGTCTTCGGACTTCTGGAAGCTTCGTGAGAAAATAGGCCCCTGGGCTTTTATTTCGTCCAATTCCGAGAATATTTCTTTACTAGGATTTCGAAACCAAAAACAGCAGAAAACGACGAATCGGCACTTCGGCATCTTGTTAATAGGTTAGTTCCATAAAATGCACGAATATGACATAAAGTGTGCATAAAACATGTAGATAACATCAATAATGTGGCATGGAACACAAGAAATTATCGATACGTTGGAGACGTATCGGCATCCCCAAGCTTAGTTCTGCTCGTCCCGAGCAGGTAAAACGATAACAAAGATAATTTCTGGAGTGACATGCCATCATAATCTTGATCATACTATTTGTAAAGCATATGTAGTGAATGCAGCGATCAAAACAATGTGTATGGCATGAGTAAACAAGTGAATCATAAAGCAAAGACTTTTCATGAATAGCACTTCAAGACAAGCATCAATAAGTCTTGCATAAGAGTTAACTCATAAAGCAATAATTCAAAGTAAAGGTATTGAAGCAACACAAAAGAAGATTAAGTTTCAGCGGTTGCTTTCAACTTGTAACATATATATCTCATGGATATTGTCAACATAGAGTAATATAATAAGTGCAATAAGCAAGTATGTAGGAATCAATGCACAGTTCACACAAGTGTTTGCTTCTTGAGGTGGAGAGAAATAGGTGAACTGACTCAACATTGAAAGTAAAAGAATGGTCCTCATAGAGGAAAAGCATCGATTGCTATATTTGTGCTAGAGCTTTGATTTTGAAAACATGAAACAATTTTGTCAACGGTAGTAATAAAGCATATGCATCATGTAAATTATATCTTATAAGTTGCAAGCCTCATGCATAGTGTACCAATAGTGCCCGCACCTTGTCCTAATTAGCTTGGACTACCTGGATTATCACCGCAATACATATGCTTTAACCAAGTTTCACAAAGGGGTACCTCTATGCCGCTCTGTACAAAGGTCTAAGGAGAAAGCTCGCATTTGGATTTCTCGCTTTTGATTATTCTCAACTTAGACATCCATACCGGGACAACATAGACAACGGATAATGGACTCCTCTTTTAATGCTTTAAGCATTTGACAACAATTAATTCTTTTCTCATTAGAGATTTGAGGATATTTGTCCAAAACTGAAACTTCCACCATGAATCATGGCTTTAGTTAGCGGCCCAATGTTCTTCTCTCACAATATGCATGCTCAAACCATTCAACTCGGTGTAGATCGCCCTTACTTCGGACAAGACGAACATGCATAGCAACTCACATGAAATTCAACAATGAGTTGATGGCGTTCCCAAGCAAACATGGTTATCGCACAACAAGCAACTTAATAAGAGATAAAGTGCATAATTACATATTCAATACCACAATAGTTTTTAAGCTATTTGTCCCATGAGCTATATATTGCAAAGGTGAATGATGGAATTTTAAAGGTAGCACTCAAGCAATTTACTTTGGAATGGCGGGAAAATACCATGTAGTATAGATAGGTATGGTGGACACAAATGGCATAGTGGTTGGCTCAAGTATTTTGGATGCATGAGAAGTATTCCCTCTCGATACAAGGTTTAGGCTAGCAAGGCTTATTTGAAACAAACACAAGGATGAACCGGTGCAGCAAAACTCACATAAAAGACATATTGTAAACATTATAAGACTCTACACCGTCTTCCTTGTTGTTCAAACTCAATACTAGAAATTATCTAGACCTTAGAGAAACCAAATATGCAAACCAAATTTTAGCATGCTCTATGTATTTCTTCATTAATGGGTGCAAAGCATATGATGCAAGATTTTAAACATGAGCACAACAATTGCCAAGTATCACATTACCCAAGACATTTATAGCAATTACTACATGTATCATTTTCCAATTCCAACCATATAACAATTTAACGAAGGAGAAACTTCGCCATGAATACTATGAGTAGAAACCAAGGACATATTTGTCCATATGCTACAGCGGAGCGTGTATCTCTCCCATAAAGTGAATGCTAGGATCCATTTTATTCAAACAAAACAAAAACAAAAACAAACCGACGCTCCAAGAAAAAGCACATAAGATGTGGCCGAATAAAAATATAGTTTCGGGGAGGAACCCGATAATTTGTTGATGAAGAAGGGGATGCCTTGGGCATCCCCAAGCTTAGACGCTTGAGTCTTCTTGATATATGCAGGGGTGAACCACCGGGTGCATCCCCAAGCTTAGAGCTTTCACTCTCCTTGATCATGTTGCATCATACTCCTCTCTTGATCCTTGAAAACTTCCTCCACACCAAACTCGAAACAACTCATTAGAGGGTTAGTGCACAATATAAATTGACATATTCAGAGGTGACACAATCATTCTTAACACTTCTGGACATTGCATAATGCTACTGAACATTAGTGGATCAAAGAAATTCATCCAACATAGCGAAAGAGGCAATGCGAAATAAAAGGCAGAATCTGTCAAAACAGAACAGTTCGTATTGACGAATTTTAAAATGGCACCAGACTTGCTCAAACGAAAATGCTCAAATTGAATGAAAGTTGCGTACATATCTGAGGATCATGCTCGTAAATTGGCGTAATTTTCTGAGCTACCTACAGGGAGGTGGACCCAGATTCGTGACAGCAAAGAAATCTGGAACTGCGCAGTAATCCAAATCTAGTACTTACTTTTCTATCAACGGCTTAACTTGGCACAACAAAACTCAAAACTAAGATAAGGAGAGGTTGCTACAGTAGTAAACAACTTCCAAGACACAAAATAAAAACAAAGTACTGTAGGTAAAAACATGGGTTGTCTCCCATAAGCGCTTTTCTTTAACGCCTTTCGGATAGGCGCGGAAAGTGTGTATCAAGTATTATCGAGAGATGAAGCATCAACATCATAATTTGTTCTAATAATAGAATCATAAGGTACCTTTATTCTCTTTCTAGGGAAGTGTTCCATACCTTTCTTGAGAGGAAATTGATATTTTATATTACCTTCCCTCATGTCAATAATAGCACCAACAGTTCGAAGAAAAGGTCTTCCCAATATAATTGGACAAGATGCATTGCATTCAATATCCAAGACAACAAAATCAACGGGAACAAGATTATTGTTAACGGTAATGCGAACATTATCAACTTTACCCAAAGGTTTCTTTGTAGAATGATCAGCAAGATTAACATCCAAATAATAATTTTTCAGCGGTGGCAAGTCAAGCATATTATAAATTTTCTTAGGCATAACAGAAATACTTGCACCAAGATCACATAAAGCATTACAATCAAAATCTTTAACCTTCATCTTAATGATGGGCTCCCAACCGTCTTCTAGCTTTTTAGGAATAGAGGCTTCGCGCTCTAGTTTCTCTTCTCTAGCTTTTATGAGAGCATTTGTAATATGATGCGTGAAAGCCAAATTTATAGCACTAGCATTAGGACTTTTAGCAAGTTTTTGCAAGAACTTTATAACTTCAGAGATGTGGCAATCATCAAAATTCAAACCATTATAATCTAAAGCAATGGGATCATCATCCCCAATGTTGGAAAAAATTTCAGCAGCTTTATCATAGGCGGTTTCAGCAGTTTTAGCGTTTCAGTGCAGTTTTCGCGCTTTGCATTAGAAGTGGAAACATTGCTAACACCAATTCTTTTATTAGTATGAGTAGGAGGTGCAGTAACATGTGTAGAATTAGCATTACTAGTGGTGGTAATAGTCCAAACTTTAGCTATATTCTCTTTAGCTAGTTTTTCATTTTCTTCTCTATCCCACCTAGCACGCAGTTCAGCCATTAATCTTATATTCTCATTAATTCTAACTTGGATGGAATTTGCTGTAGTAGTAATTTTATTTTCAATATCCCTATTAGGCATAACTTTTGATTTCAAAAGATCAACATCAGAAGCAAGACTATCAACTCTAGAAACAAGAATATCAATTTTATTGAGTTTTTCCTCAATGATTTGTTAAAGGCGGTTTGTGTACTAATAAATTCTTTAAGCATGGCTTCAAGTCCAGGGGGTGAATTCCTATTATTGTTGTAAGAATTTCCATAAGAATTACCATAGCCGTTGCCATTATTATAAGGATATGGCCTATAGTTGTTACTAGAATTGTTCCAGGTAAGCATTGTTGTTGAAATTATTATTTTTAATGAAGTTTACATCAACATGTTCTTCTTGTGCAACCAATGAAGCTAACGGAACATTATTAGGATCAACATTAGTCCTATCATTCACAAGCATAGACATAATAGCATCAACCTTATCATTCAAGGAAGAGGATTCCTCAACAGAATTTACCTTCTTACCTTGTGGAGCTCTTTCCGTGTGCCATTCAGAGTAGTTGATCATCATATTATCAAGAAGCTTTGTTGCTTCACCAAGAGTGATGGACATAAAGGTACCTCCAGCAGCTAAATCCAATAAATTCCGTGAAGAAAAATTTAGTCCTGCATAGAAGGTTTGGATGATCATCCAAGTACTCAGTCCATGGGTTGGGCAATTTTTAACCAGAGATTTCATTATTTCCCAAGCTTGAGCAACATGTTCAGTATCTAATTGTTTAAAATTCATTATGCTACTCCTCAAAGATATAATTTTAGCAGGGGGATAATATCTACCAATAAAAGCATCCTTGCATTTAGTCCATGAATCAATATTATTCTTAGGCGAGAGATAGCGACCAATCTTTAGCTCTTCCTCTTAATGAGAAAGGGAACAATTTTAGTTTAATAATATCACCATCTACATCTTTATATTTTTGCATTTCGCATAGTTCAACAAAATTATTAAGATGGGCGGTAGCATCATCGAACTAATTCCGGAAAATTGATCTTTCATAACAAGATTCGATAAAGCGAGGTTTAATTTCAAAGAATTCTGCTGTAGTAGCAGGTGGAGCAATAGGTGTGCATAAGAAATCATTATTATTTGTGGTTGTGAAGTCACACAACTTAGTATTTTCAGGGTTGGCCATTTTAGCAATAGTAAATAAAGCAAACTAGATAAAGTAAATGCAAGTAAACTAATTTTTTTGTGTTTTCGATATAGCAAACAAGATAGCAAATAAAGTAAAACTAGCAACTAATTTTTTTGTATTTTGATTTAGTGCAGCGTGTATTGATCTCCCCGGCAACGGCGCCAGAAAATATGCTTGATGGCGTGTATTTCACACGTTCGTTGGGCAACCCCAAGAGGAAGGTATGATGAGCACAGCAGCAAGTTTTCCCTCAGAAAGAAACCAAGGTTTATCGAACCAGGAGGAGCCAAGAAGCACGTTGAAGGTTGATGGCGGCGGGATGTAGTGCGGCGCAACACCGAAGATTCCGGCGCCAACGTGGAACCCGCACAACACAACCAAAGTACTTTGCCCCAACGAAACGAGTGAGGTTGTCAATCTCACCGGCTTGTCGTAACAAAGGATTAACCGTATTGTGTGGAAGATGATTGTTTGCAGAGAAAACGAGTAAGAACAAGTATTGCGGTAGATTGTATTTCAGTAAAGAGAATTGGACCGGGGTCCACAGTTCACTAGAGGTGTCTCTCCCATAAGACGAACAACATGTTGGGTGAACAAATTACAGTTGGGCAATTGACAAATAAAGAGAGCATGACAATTCACATACATATCATGATGAGTATAGTGAGATTTAATTGGGCATTACGACAAAGTACATAGACCGCCATCCAACTGCATCTATGCCTAAAAAGTCCACCTTCAGGTTATCATCCGAACCCCCTCCGGTATTAAGTTGCAAAGCAACGGACAATTGCATTAAGTATGGTGCGTAATGTAACTAGTGACTACATCCTTGAACATAGCACTAATGTTTTATCCCTAGTGGCAACAAGCACAACACAACCTTAGAACTTTCTCGTCATCGTCCCGGTGTCAATGCGAGCATGAACCCACTATCGAGCATAAGTACTCCCTCTTGGAGTTAAAAGCATCTACTTGGCCGGAGCATCTACTAGTAACGGAGAGCATGCAAGATCATAAATAACACATAAGCATAACTTTGATAATCAACATAACAAGTATTCTCTATTCATCGGATCCCAACAAACGCAACATATAGAATTACATATAGATGATCTTGATCATGATAGGCAGCTCACAAGATCCGACAATGATAGCACAATGGGGAGAAGACAACCATCTAGCTACTGCTATGGACCCATAGTCCAGGGGTAGACTACTCACTCATCACTCCGGAGGCGACCATGGCGGTGTAGTGTGGGGCCCCGGACTAGTTGTCCGAAACACCCGTTATGCATACACATTCACGATCCCATGATCAGTGTGTCGTGAAAGCATAACCGAACTGGTATCAAGTACATCATCCATTACAGTACCGAATAAAAAGATTACAACAGGTCACATGACCAATACTTACATAAGAGCCATAGTGGCAGGAGATCAACAATCACACAGCGGAAATACTTCAGACGAAAGCGTTCGCATGGCCCAAGTCATGCCATAACCCTACAGGCAACTGACTGGGAAGACGTTCCTAGCTCGCATAGACGTCATCAACTCCTTCTTCATCTGTCGGATTCCACCAAGTCTGGCCAAGTAAATAGCCAGGGACAAAGCCATGAGTACATTATGAATTGTACTCGCAAACCACCTTAGAGAGAAGTAAAGGATATGCAATTTGGCAGTAGCAAGGAATAGGCACTATTCTAAGGTTACAAGGAGTGAGAGATAGTTTCTCTCGAGAATATGATACCTCTATATCTTTGTGGAAAACCTTTTGAAAACAAGTTTCTTTGAAGACTAATAGGTAAGGGCGACCCATTTTCCTTTCCGGCCATCTCAGTATGACCAAAACAACCTTTCCAATCTTCCACCGTACCTCCCAGGTACTTTTCCACCAGTCCCACTGGTATCCTTTTCCAAACCCTTTGGAAAAACTCTTTTATAAAACAAAAATTTCTTTGATACTCCGCACCGCCCTTTCCCATGTCCATAACCGCGGACACGGCTATTCGAATAGATTTACACTCTGCAGAGGTTGTACACTTTCCCCACAAGATCCGATAAATCCGCCGGGATCATCCCTGGTTCACCAAGCGTCAAAACGCGAGGCTCGGATAACCGATCGCAGTTTTTCGCTTGCTCGCCTTAGCCTAAGACATGCCGCCTAGAGTTGTACCTCCCAACACCAGAGTCCGAGGGGTCGTTTACCCAGGAGTAGCAAATTCCCCGACCAGCTTGACCCTCCGGAATGCCGCGACCAACTGCGGGGCATTATTCAATGGGAGCTCATAGGTTGTACCCCTGTCATCTAAAAAGAAGGAAAGGCGTCCCAGTACGTCGGGAAGGCCCGGTCGATAGGTGTCCATGCTCGGACTACCCCTTACATTTGCAGGACCCAAACTAAGGCGAGACAAACTACTACGCTACGCCCCGTCCCACTAAAGGGTAATGTGGTTGTACTGGCTAGGTCCGGTTGTGTACGCAGTCAACAAAGATTTTCGAAAACAGAAGTTCCTCATTTTTCCTTCAGCACCATCTTTCTCAAAACCTTTTCGTAAACTTTCCACTTGGGCAGGGTTGCCCCATTCCAAGGTTTTCAAAGAACTCATTTTCTTTAAAACCTTTTCCAAATTCCTTTTTCAAAAGGGCTCCCAACCTATAGTCCAACTTTATTTGAAAAGCGGCGACAAAGAGAGGATAAGGTGTTAAGCACCAAATCGCTACCAGGATTGTCCAGTAGGTATCAAGGAGGGGCAGCACCCGTAAGGGTGGAATAATAAAACTCCGAGTGGATATAACCACTCACATAAGTAATAAAAGACATGCAATTTATAAAACCTGTAATAATGCAAGAGTAAGACAATTAGGATAAGGTATGCATCAAGAGGTGGCTTGCCTTTGTTGGCTATTTGTCCCTGGACTTCTCCTTCAGGAATCATCTGCTCTTCCTTTCTCTTCGAAATCCTCACCGAGATCCTCTCCTTCTCCGGTAGCGTTCGCATTCTAACGTCGCAAAATAAAAGAGAAGGCAATCAATCCCTAAGCACAACATCAAACCACACAACAACCAACCACTAAATCAGAGACACTAAACACCTCAAATAATAGCACCTAGGGAAAAATGGTTATTTTTCTAAAAAGGCTCTGCCTCACAACAAAACATAATCTACACAATTAAAGGTGGCTAATGACCTTTGGAAACCACCAATAGGGTTCTGGTGCTAAGGTTCATTAAAAAGCATTTTAAACAAAAACAACAAAATTTCCCTATTCGTAAAATAAGCACTAGCATCAAATTAACAAGCCACTCCAGAATAATGCACACAATTTTTTGGTAAAATCACAGAGATTAAATCTTGATTTTATAAAGCTACAGAAATTGGATTCACTAAATTTGGGTTTTTAAAACAATAGATATGATTTTTATAAAACCAGAAATAGCTTAGGAACCAAATAAATGGCCTAAATCTTTCTGTGGCTCAAAAAAATACATGCATCATACCTACTGGCAGGTATTTAACATTTATAAATCACATGCACTAGAATCAAACACAAATAAGTTTTTAAATATTTTAAAACATTTTAATAATGCAGAAACTAAAGCAATCCACTTTGAAGGCACACAGAGATCAGAACATAACAATCCAGTAACAAGCATACCAACTGATAGCTAATGAAAAATGTGATCCACCAAAATTGGTTTTACATTTTTCTGAGTTATAAAATAATTATCACAATTTTTATACTAAAAAGGCACCCTGTTTTGGTTCTAAAATCCCCAGAAATAAAATAACAGTCACAAAAATAATTCCCTTGATCTGTACATACACTAACATGATACCTACCAGAGGAACTTTGTTTTGTTGCAAAACTCTTTTTATTTTTCAAACTAAAATTCATGAAAGGACCTACTGGCCAGATTTAGGTTTCTAAACCACACAAAGTCCAGGAAGCTCCTGCTACTCTAACCTATGCCAACATGAAGCCACTGGGATATACTTTCTATAAAAATTGACCTCACTGAGAAAAGATAACCATAGCTCTCACAAATAATTAAACTCTACAGAAACATCATTTCAGAAAAATAATTCTCAGTAAATATTAACCATCATAAAATCACATGCATGCAAGTCTATCTGATTAGGAACTTGCTTAGTGACACACAGGAATTTGAATCAAGTGAAAATCATGTGTGAATAATGTTTGGTGAATTAAAAGTGGAGCAGGCCTAACAGGTCTTTTAATTTTCTGAAAAGAGAAGAAAGGGACCGGGCCAAATCGGCCAGATCCGCCGGATTCGGCCGCGGGCCGGCCCAGTAGCCACCGCGGGAGCGCGGGAGATGGGCGATGTTCAAAACGGCCCGAGGAGGGGCCCGCCGGCATGCATCCGTGCGAGGCCGGCCTGCATGCAGCCGTCCGTCGCCGATCCAACGGCCGCGGACGCGCCCTGCAGCGACGACGCAGAGACGGCGGCGTTGCCGCAGCTTCACGACGGGAGCGGGGCAGGGAGGAGAAGAAGCTCACCGAGGGAAGGTCGAGGGCGACGGAGTCGACGCCGGTTGGATGCGGGGGCTCGGGGCGCACCTTCTCGGCTCCTCGGGAATGCACGCGGGCTCGCGGCGCTCAGACGCGTTCGTCGACAACGGCGACAGCCGTGCCGTGTCGCCGTGGCGTGGGCAGAGCTCGAAGGCGCGAGGCGACGGAGGGGTGGCAAGGACGAAGCTGATTCCTGGAGCCGCGCGGAACGGCTACGCGGCGTGGTCGTGAACTTCCAGGACGCCGGCATGGACGAAGACGAACGCGGCGTCTGCATGGCCGGAACCTCGAAGACGCCAACATCTAGGCGAGATCCTGAGTAAAGAAAAGGGCATCAGGTGGCTTCAGGATACAGAGAAGAACGAGATAGAGGAAAGAGATGTGGAGGGACAACGGGAACGAGGCGGAGGATGGCGCTGCAGCGGCCGGTGGCACTCCTCGACCGAGCGAGGTGCGCATGCAGGCTCCTGGACGACGGCAAGATTGAAGACGAGCTCCGTGTCGGGGACGGAGTTGACACGGGCAAGCAGACGACGGCGGCTCACCGAGGTTGGCTCTGAGGCGAGGACGGCGGCGCGCGTCAAGACTCGGAAGACGCGGAGACTCGACTAGGTCGTTGGGGACATGCAGACGGGCTCCAAATCAACTGTAGGGTTGGGGCGAGCTTCCGTGCTGCGGCCGGGACCGCCATGAACGCGCTCGACGTTGGCGTGAACAAGGCAAGCTGCAGATGAAAAGGGGCAGGGTCAGGGCTTTTCTGCGTTTTGCAAATAGAGAACGAGCCAAAGAAAAAGGGCGGAGGTGGACGGCAGCCGTGGCTGCGACTAGCGACGGAGCGACGGCTCCGGCACGGTTCTTCATCGAGGATGGAAAACGCGACCGGCTTCGCCTCCTGCTCTTTTGGGAGTTGCAGAGAGGAGTTAGGGAGTGTCTGAGACGCGAAAGAGAGAAGGAGGGCTCCTGCTCCAGTTTATAAAGAACTATGCCGGTGCACGGTGGATTGAAAGTTGGGCGGGGCGGTGCACGGGCTCACGGCCTCGCCATTGGCCATATGAGCGGTGGAGGAGCGTCAGACATCGCGCGGAGGCTGCTTTGGAGCGACGCTGCTGTCCGAGGTGCTAGGAGGCAGCTAGGAGCGGACTGGTCACGTCGGTCTGCCAGGTGTTCGACGGATTGCAAGACGACCACGAGGTCACGGGCGTGCAGGCTAAGGCGCGGCTCGGGGGCATGTCCAGGGGTGTGCTGGTGTTCTACTCGTCCGCATTACAAGTTTGGGTGCCACGGAAATTGCAGGGAGGGGGTGTGACGCGGGCGTGCTCAGCAGCGGGGTGCACGGCGTCCATCGAGGTGGCCATGGCGTGTCAGCGCGAGGGAGAGAGTAAGAGAGTGCTGCGGGTTTTTCTACTTCGTGTCTCAGGCGTGTAGGATCGAGGTGGTGTGCTGGTGCCTTCGGTAACAAGGGGGAACGGAGGAGCGCGTGAGCGAGACGCAGCTCTGCCGGCGCGCGACGTGGCGTTGACGGACCTGTGGCCGGGCGCATCGAGCATGGCCGGGAGGAACGGTCCAAGGGGAAGGGCGGGTTCTGGTTCGTGAAAGGACAAGTCGAAGAGCAAGCCGGCGCGAGCGTAGGGCGGAGCGAGGCTGGGTCACATTGGTCTGACCGGGGTGGAGCGTTTCCATCGCATGCGCGCATAGCACCCAACGGAAAGCTCCATCGAGAAGAAAACAAAAGAAACGAGGCTGTGCACTGTGGTACGAGTTGACTAGATGGTATGTCTCCTGGTGGTGCAAGGACTGAGAGAGACGAAGAGTGTGGCGGCAATTCGTGGCACAGGATTTGCCTCAGTGTGCCTCCTCTTCTCCAACGGAAAACTAACAAAAGGGCGTTCTGGTAGCTGCTTATGTTGGTCGACCACAGTGGTGAGAGGGAGCAGAGGAGGTCAGTGCAAGCGTGCGAGGTGTTGAACTCAAAATATTTCCAAGCAAGGCAAGAGTTGATGGATTAAAGAGGTAAAATAGATGGAGAGAAGGTGACATTAAAATTTGAATTTGATTTGTGATGATTAAGGTCACCTTCTTTGTGTTTCTCCAATTTTGGATGAATTTAAAAAAAAACTTTGAATTTTTCAAAAATAGCAAGATAATGCTTTGAGTTCAAAAATACTCTACTTGCACGCAAATGCATAGTAGTTTTTTTTTAACTATTTGATATTAAAAAGTACAAGAAATGGCATATACACCATTAACATGTATTTTGGTAAATAGGAATTAGGATAAAATTTTGAAGTCACACAAAGTAAGAGTAAGCCATTTGGAAAATACTTGGTGCCAATAACACTTATAGAAAACCGTTTTTGTGATGCTATGATCTGAGGTGATCATAGCCGCTTAAAAGGAAAGAGTTTCGGAAAGATCCTAAGAAATATAATTTTGAGTCATAAGACAAAGCCAAGAAGTTTTGTGTTTTGTCAAAGAGGACCAAATACTTTTGAAGAGAGGAGATTAAGGTAATACAAGAGCGGCCATAGCTTAAGGGTTTTCTTGAGACTTGAATATGTGGGTTGAGGTACTTCACTTAACACTATTCAACAAACAACACTCATCAAACAAAGCCAGACAACATTTCAATCAAACACATGAAAACACAAGAAAAAAAAACTTAAAAAGTTTTTGTTCCCCCTGATTTTTGCACTCTGGACAACTAAATAAGGTGGCAAAAGTTGGGGTGTTACATGTAGAGTCCTCCGGGAGATGATTCCCCTCTCCGGCAGGGTGCCGGAGGCGATCTCCAGGATCCCCCGAGATGGGATCGGCGGCGACGGCGTCTCAGTAAGGTTTTCCGTATCGTGGCTCTCGGTGCTCGGAGGTTTCGTCACGGAGGCTTTAAGTAGGCGGAAGGGCAAGTCGAGAGGGGGCACGGGGGCCCCGGATGACAGGGCGGCGCGGCCAGGGGGGGGCCGCGCCGCCTAGGGTTTGGCTCCCTGTGGCCCCACTTCGTTTCGTCTTCGGACTTCGGAAGCTTCGTGAGAAAATAGGCCCCTGGGCTTTTATTTCGTCCAATTCCGAGAATATTTCTTTACTAGGATTTCTGAAACCAAAAACAGCAGAAAACAGACAAGCGGCACTTCGGCATCTTGTTAATAGGTTAGTTCCAGAAAATGCACGAATATGACATAAAGTGTGCATAAAACATGTAGATAACATCAATAATGTGGCATGGAACACAAGAAATTATCGATACGTTGGAGACGTATCAGCGCGCCACCCACCCTCTTTCGGCCGTCGATCGTCCAAATCGCGTGATCTTTTCTCACACCGACGTATTATGACCTAAAAATCTCTATATATATGACCCCAGAGAGTTCTCGGGAGGGGAGCCACAGAAACACGAAAACAGATGCTGCAACAGAGAAGATTGCAGGGGGAAACTCCGCCGGAGCCGCCGTCGGAGGGATCTCCACCTTCTCCAACGTCTTCATCATCATCACCATGATCAAGGGGAAGTAGTCCACCTCTAGACTACGGGTTTGTGGCAGTAGCTTGATCTATTTCTCTCGTGTTCTTCATATTTCTTGTGCTATATGAGCTGCCCAACATGATTATGGTCATATTTGTAATACCTATACGGTGGATCCTTATTCTATGATATTGTGCTATGAGATATGCTCATATTATGTATAAGATGTATTGATAGATGCATATTATGTACCCCGTTCTTAAGTATTCATTCTAATTCAACTTGTATGCAAGAAAGTGTGTGGGGTGATGTGTGTATTAGATGGAATATCATGATTTTAGTGATGAAATAGTGACAATAAATTCTTGATCTATTATGGCTTTGCCTTTTCTTTTGCTTTCTCACTAGGGATAAATTGAATGCATGTGCTATGTTCGTCACATGACAAAAGTGATGATCTTCTTTGCTCAAAGTAGCATATTTGATATTCAAACATCACGTCAAAGTACTTATGGCTATGCTTTGTTAATTCTTAATACAAGATTGCATATAGTTTTCCCTTTCTTGTGGAGTATAAGAGAGATGTGTTGCATCATCTCTATGTTAGAACGTGATGCCCATATGAATGCTTATCTTTCACATATTATTATTTTGCTCTTCATATCTCATTGATAAATTGCTATTGGTCACTATACAACTTAAAAGAGAAAATAGTCAAGTGAGCCCATGAACCCCGGTCCACTTTTTATCATAAGAAACACCTTTATATCACTTTTATCTTGCTTTTTAGTTGCTGCAATATTTTAATCCGAAAATACAAAAATATTTACTGAACTTATCTGCATCCAAAACACCAAAAAACAATCAACTGTTTTACTGTTTTTACTTAGTTACTTTATTTTGTCTAGTTTACTTTATTTTTACCACTTGTGTTACATTTACTTACACGAAATCTTGTGCTTGACAATCACACGATGAAGTTGGGGACACAAGGCTTTAATTTACTTTGCAGGATTGTTAGAAGAAGAGGAGGAGGATAGTTCTTTACCCATTTCCCGAGAGTTCGACATAAACCCTCGAGTCACCCTTGTAGGAAAAATTGCTTCCTACACCCAGCGTTATCAATGTCGCCGAAGGAGCTCACGCTGGAGGTGCCGCCGATAGCAGCAGGTCCGCCATGGATTCCAACCGTGCACCATAGGACGACACCGGGTAGGAGCATCTCTAGAAGATCCCCCATCCGACCCCCATCCGCATTTAACCACCGATTTCAGGTTCGGAGGCGAAAAAGGGACCGTTCAGATCCAGCATCGGACGCCCATTTCAAAAAAAAAAACGGGCCGCCGAGATTCGCGTCACGGAAACCCCAACATCTCGGGTTGGAGAGGCTCTGCGAGCGCGACCCCTATCCATTTCCCCCTTGGCGCGAAGGAACTTTCAAACACCCCTCTTTCCTCTTCCTCGCGCCAACTGCCGCCACAGCATGCCGCAGCAGGTCCCAGCCTACCCCGCCCGTCCCCTCCGATTCCAACCGACAGGAGCACGCGCGTCGGACCGCCGCGTCCGCTCCGCTCGCCGGCGAGCCGGCAATCCGCGACAAATCTGCTGGAATCTACGCCGCCGCGCACGCCCCGCCGCCGGCCGGTATGTCTTCTCCCCAAGCTCCGCGTAGCCGTGTAACTGCCGCCGTAGCTCTAATGATTCGCCGCGGTTGTTGTGCCTTGCATATGGACCCGTGCGCGCTGTTTTTGTTGGAGGATTCGTCCTCCTCCGACGACTCCGACTTGGAGGAGCTTCTCGGCGATGAGTTGGAGTAGACGGCGGTGATACTCGCGGCGGTCACGAACGTGCGGCCAAAGAAACGGAAGGGGTCAACCATGGGGCGGCTGTGCATCCCGCGGAACCGATCCCTCGGCCACCATCGGCAAAGGCACGACAACTAGGATTTATTTGTTTTTCCAACCATTTGTTATTTGTTCAATTTGTTGTTGTACCATTTGATTCATATTGTTTCAAAACATTTGCTCTAATTTGTATTGTTTGTAATGAATGATAGTAAAGATTTGTGTAATAATTCAGATTATTGTTGTATTTGTTATATCAATTTGTGTAATATTTCAGATTGTGCTATTTTGTAAAACCGTTTGTTTTCGGTTTTGGTTGCGGCCTGAAAACGGCCGTGCAGACCAGACGCGCCAAACGCGGCCCGCATAATATCATATTCCGAATATAATGTTATGCGGGCTGCGTTTGGCGCTTGGCGCGTCTAGTCTACGTGACCGTTTTTTTGGCCCCCAACGCGTTTGGGGTGGCCTGGATACGGCTGTTTGGGGTTTGCGGTTTGGGGGATCTGCTAGAGATGCTCTAAGAGGCGAAGCGGGAGGCGTGCCTTAGCACTTGGCAAAACCTCGCCAGATGTGCCGCCTCCCAATTGCCGCCTGGTGCCCCGGCATTGATCTCAACCCAATAACGTTTATCGATGACCAGAAGGGGATCAAATCTACCCGTCAGAAGATTCACCTATTGAGCTCCCGCTTGGGCCATGGCGGCCGTCGACGCTCACGTATGCGCGCGGGAGCTCATCGTCGTGAATGCGAGGGTCGATTGGTAGACGGGACCTCTCCTGCTACAATCGCCGATGCCACGCTTCGGAGGTAGCCCGCCTTGTAGTCGTGGATGGCTCCGGCACTCAACGTGGCCCACTCTGGAGTCGTCGTGGTCGGCAGTGCGGCTTTTTTGCTCTCTTGAGCATGGCTATGGGAAACCGCCGATTCGGACGTTCGCACTAAGCCTGGCTCTAGGCTGCTTTAATGTGTGTTGGCCGCTACACATGGATGTTCTTGGCAACCAAACGAACGGAATTACAGCATCTCTAGTCGCATCCCCCAAACGACGTCCGGCAAAAGTGCCGGATTGATCGTTTGGGGATGTCCGGACCAAATTTGCTTTTGGAGGAGGTCACTTTCCTAGCCATGTCCCTCAAACGCAACCTCCAAACAAAAAGCAAGTGTAAAAATCGTGTCCGGCGTCCCTGATAGAGCCTCTATACATAGGAGATGAGCTAGGAACTCCGGACAATATTTGGGGCACGTCCAAACCGAAGAGGCATTTAGAACACGCGACTGAAATGTGTTTTTACCGGCGTCCCCCAAATCCCTTTGGGGGACATGGCTGGAGATGCTCTTATGCTCTCCAAGACCTGTTTCGAGGTGATGCGAGCTACCAATAGCTCCTAAGTAAATGGTTGTCTCTCGTCTAGTGCAACCTTTTCTCGCACCGAGTCAAAGTGGCTCCGGCAGAGCACGCAAGGAGTCCTGGCTCTAGTGCGTCGTGAAGTCAACTGTCAGTAATTTTTTCCAGCTAGCTCTAGCTTTTTGTTTTCTTTTTGAGAACTAGCTCTAGCTTTTTTTCAGGGGAGAGAACTAGCTCTACCTTTATTTTTTTGAGAACTAGAAGTAGCTTTTTTTTAGGGGAGAACTAGAACTATCTCTTTTTTTTGAGATAAGAAATAGATCTGTAGCTGAGTGCTTGAGCGAACGAAAGCATAGCATGTTAATTGGGCTGGCCCAATAGTGTTCCCACTTAGGCACGGCCGCCGGACCGACGCCAAATAGGTGGAGTACCTGGACCCGACCCGGAGTAGCCGTGTTCTCTCTCGCCATATAGTGCGGGCATCCCCTCTGTGCTCTGTCTACTACCCGAACCAAACAAATCGATCTAGGTTTCCCTCCCTCCCTCTTCTCCTGGTACGGAAACAAACAATCGCTCGCGAGAAGAGAAGAGAAGAGATGGATCACTTGGTTGATCTTCTCAGCGGGGAGCTGCAGGCGCATATGGCCGTGGGAGCTGATGAGGGGCGGCAGATGGATGCGGCGGAGAAAAGACCTGCGGTACAAGGCGGCGATTCCAAAGAGGAGAAGTTGTGGGGCAAGCAGCTGAAATGCGCAGAAGAAAATCAGCCAGAGCAACAACGAAATCAGCAGCACAAGCAAAACAAGAAACACAATCATCGCAAAAGCAGAATGGCTCTCAGGAAAATCGCATTGGACAAGGCGAAGAAGAGCAGCAATGTGGAGAAACCGCCAACTGAGGACAAGGCAGCAGCCTACTTGGCAAAATGGGCAAAGGAGAGGGAGTCTGAACCTGAATCAGAATCCCGCACCGACTGGCACGCTTACCAAGCTCGGCTCTGTCGGGATCGCTGGAATGAATCCTTCGATGCTCGCTACTATGGAACCTACGAGACCATAAGTAAATCCCTTCGCTCTTCTTAGTTACTCTGTTAATTTGCTCACGCTACCACGAATGTTTAACCTTAAAAATCTCTTACATGACTACTCTTACAATGTTGTTGCAGCTTCTATCCCCCCCATGCGCTTCACCGACTATGTGGATGCCTCTGCTGGCCCGCGTGAGACTCTGCAGGTTTTCTCTGTCAGAGTCGTGGGAGTAAAGGAGGGCGTTGAGTGGCCGCTGCATGTATATGGCAAGCTTGCGGTCCGGGACACGGTTGACCATCACCGTAATATTATCTTTGATCGCCCAAGAGATAACTTTCAAACCGTCACCCAGCAGGTTCGCTCATATCTATATCTACTTCTATGGATACTAGTATTGGTTTTCCTGTCTCTGTTAATGTAATACAAATAACACCAGTACAATATTGGTTTAATGAAAATTTAGGAGGATGACCAAGCAGATAGACTAGTTCATTGACAAAATTATTCTAGCAAAAGCACACCATGTTTTGGACATTTCCACGAGTACTTGAGCCTTTTTTTCCCTCTCCACTGCAACGTGTCAAATGTGTTGCCTTGACCCTAGCAGGACACCAGATTGCTATACCCAGGAAGTTCATATAGTATTTTTCATATTTATCCAGTCCCTTGCAGCACACATCTTGCCTTAATCTTGGGCAGAACCCCTTGTTGCTATGTCTGAGAACTTTATATAATATTCACCATCACTTCACTTTTGGGAGCATAAGTTATTCTTCTGTACTTCCAATCCAAATTTAGGGGATGACCAAGCAGACAAACTAGTTAATTGAAGAAATTTTTCTAGCAAAGCACACAATATTTTGGGCCATTCTTTGAGTCGGGTTTTTTTCTCCACTACAATTTATCAAATGTGTTGCCTTGAAACCTAGCAGAACACAATATTGCTATGCCCATGGACATCATATAGTATTTTTCATACTTATCTAGTCCTTTGCAGCACACATCTTGCCTTAATATTGGGCAGAACCCCGTCAGACTAGTTAATTGAAGAAATTATTCTAGCAAAGCACACTTTGGATCATTCCAGGAGTATTTGATTCTTTTTTTCTCCACTAGAACGTGTCAAATGTGTTGCCTTGAAACCTAGCAGAACACCATATTGCTATGTGTCCAGGAACATCATATACGAGTAGTGTTTTTCATACTTATCCAGTCCTTTGCAGCACATATCTTGCCTTAATATTGGGAAGAACCCCTTGTTGCTATGTCCGGGAACTTGATATAATATACATCGTCACTTTCTTCGGCTTCATCAAGATAGATTGAATAAACATGCCTTTTTCATTCATATTGATGCAGAGATATAAGTTTGTGCAAATATTTATTTGTATAATATTCACCCTAACTCTATTTTTGGCAAATTTCATGACGAGTGCATGCTCGACATATTAACTATTTTTTGCACGTCCCTTGGTATGAGCTATAGTCTGCATCATTTATGTACTGTACTTAATTCATTGGCATCGATCGACTGTATTAGTATAGCTACTAATCATATATATATGGCGTGTGGTGTGCAGGATCCATATTTAACTCTGACCGGTCCTTGCCGTGCTGCTGTCTTGTCGGTGCACCATTCATACATTGAGGCTGAGCTGAAAATCAAGGGAAATTCTAATGATTCTTCTGATGATAAAGATTTCAGCTACCTAGCTACTGGGTACATACAGACCGCCTCGTTTGAATCGTTCGTCGAGAAGCGTGTTCTGTCTAGCAGGCTTAGCACACTGGAGTTAACGGCCGGGCACATTGTCAACTCTGTTGAAGCTACAATCTTTGTGCTGGTCAGTAGTGGGAAATGGCCATCTGGCCATGGAGGTGCATTTACGGTCAGTACCGGTAGCATGGGCGCCATGGAAATAGTGCTGCTTACTTTTGGAGATGATGGATTGCCTCTTGAGGGTGGTGGGAATATAAGGCTCTCTCGCCGCGTTGTCGGTGTTGAGGTTGATGGAACGCTCAATCTCTCGGTGAAGGCTTCGCCGCTGACTGCTAGTAGCACCGAGATTGTGTTGAGCGGTGAGAAGGTTGTCACACCCAAAGAAGCCGGCAAGAGCCATCTGAAGCTGAAGGTCGGCTCATGTGAGATGGAAGTAACAGTAGCATGGTCTCTCCTTTTGACGTACGACCACTGATCAGGATGATGATCATCTGGTACTTGCTTCTGACGACAGTCGAATAAGGAGTATAAGAAGTACAGAACTAGGCAAAACACCTTATTAGTGTCCAGTGAATGAACATAAGCAGTAGATGCATCAGATGGCAAGTCACCGGAGCCAGGTTTAGGCCAGCTTGCACATTCTCATAACACACAGCTACTGACAAACTTCAGAAATTTTCAGAAACTTCACAACAGCACATGTAAACAGAAAAACGCAAACACGAGACAGGCGTTTAACACAGAACATGCACGATTTCCTTTTCAGCGTAAGACTAGAGCTAGACTAGGAACTTCCCCTATCACGACATGAGACTAGAGCCAGACTAGCAAGAGCAGCAGCAGCCTGAGACAAAGGGAGGGACTACAAAAGCTACACCAACAGAACCGAAACCATCCATCATTAGGAGACACTAGCGAGGAGCAGCTACAACGACTTGCTAAAACCATAGGAAGGAAATAATTTGTAAAATTGCATACCAGGAACTTGTCAATTAGATCTCTTGGTTCATCTGAGAAGTACTAAGGAATTCAGAGATCCCTTGCTATAATTCTCTGGAAAATCAACCACTCACTGGCATCCTTATATGGTGATGAAGAGTCAACGTGCACCCCAATGCCCACAATTCATTTCTGCAACAGATACAAGTTGATCAGAAAATCCGTATCAATGTCATGCATTTTCCTGTAATATTTAACAGTTGTGTTGAATAGCCAGCGAGTAATTCATTTTGCACTTTCTGTAAAAACAGGAAATACGAGCAAATAAAACTATACACCAGACTGGAATATTTTTAGTCCTTAAACTAGATAACTTGAGTACAAAATTTGTGGATTATCACCAATAACTGAACAAGCACTGAAGCACATCTCGTATCGCATAAAAGAGTAAAGAAAGGGCCACAATTCAGTATAGCTGGAGTAATAGAGATGACAAGAAAACAAACTATAGATAAGAAAATTAAAATTTCTTTGAATGAGCTACTTGAACCAAAACCGTGACCTGATAAACCTGTTTATAAATGTCCTTCTAATGTTCCTTTTCCTAATGCTTCTAATGTTCAGGCGCAGGCCATGCGCTGTTTCCAAAGGCAGACCTCTGTTTCCAAAGGAAGACCTTACATTACCAGACTCCCAGAAATCTAATCCCAAGCAAACACAATAGTACTACCCGAGTTCAAAGGCTTGTGAGTGCAGAAGATAAGCTATGCGTCTGAATTACCATGCAAGCATCATACAAGAAAAATACATTCAAGAAACCTAGCTGAAGAGAGAAAATTCAGCCATAAGAAGATAACTCACTAGTTTAAATGTGTAAATGCATGTACAGACAAGACTACGGACACATGCACAAAATATACAATACCCAATGGTAAGAATACTCAACATAAAAACATGTACTTTGCTATTACCTGTCCTAATGTAAGTGTGTCACCCATCAGTTGTAGCTTTCCAGTAACACGATCTGCTTGGGCAACTGAAAGTCCTGCTGTGCACCTAATACTGAAAAATGATAGCAGTCAGTCTATAATAATGATATCACGTCATCCATCACCATGCAATAAGGATAATTACCTTGACAGCGGGTGAAATTATGAGCTGGCATGTTTTCGGTAGAAACAAGCAGCGATTAGGCGTCCCGTTGGCAGATCTCGGCTCCCTTCTTCTCGAATCAAGCACATTGGGCGGCATCCATGATGCTCAAGTCAGCGAGCATGAGGTTGTCCTCTGTGTGACACTTGGCTGCCACGTCAAACCTTTTGGCCTCGGCGTCAAAACTTTGCACCTATAGGCTTCTTTGGTGAGCAGGAGGTAGAAGGTAGCATGCAGAGGCCCCCTTCTCCAGGCGCTTATTCTCGTCCCGCTCGGCCATGGCGTTCTGAGAGGCGGCCATCATCTTCTACAACCTCTCGCTCAAGGCAACGGCTGACGCTTCGCGAACGAGGTCATCCTCAGCGTATTTGTGGCCCCTGGGACGAGATGGAATCGCATTCTGAACCGGGGCATCGTCTTCGTCATCGATGGGAACCGTAGGTGTGCCATTCCTTGTAGGCCATGTAGCCTATCTTCCACTTGGGCGTCTCCTTCAACCTGTTCCGACAATGGAGCATGTGGACCTTGCTCCATTTTACACTGAAATAGGGCACCTGCAAATGCACAATTTTAGATTTTGACAAGTATAAATGTATGGAATAGCGATGCTGGGCCCGAACCCTCTTCATTTATAATTGGGCTGACTTGATCTGCCAGGCCCAACTAGCCCGTCGCCAATCCGGGCTGTACACGGCAAAACAAATCCCACCAGACTTGGACCAACACGCACGCAGACGCAGCTCAGGCTCAGCCGGCCCCCTTCCTCTCCTCTCCTCTCCGCTCCGCCTGACCGACCGACCGACCGCCTCCATGGACGCGTACCACCACCAGCACCGCTTCGCCGGCTCCGGCGAAGCGCCGCCGCCGCAGCAGCCCGCTCCTCCGTCCCACTGGCACCCCGGGCCCGCGCCGCCGTACCACCCCTACCCTCCCCAGCACCACCAGTGGGGCCCCCCGCCCCCCGACCACCAGCACCAGCACCAGCAACACCCTCAGCCGCCGCCGTCGTACGCTTACCAGCCCCCTCCCCCGCCGATGCCTCCCGCGCCCGGGAACCCCTGGCCTCCTCACCACGCTGCGGCCCAGCCCCCGCCGCCGAGCTACCCACCTCCGCCGCCGGGACAGGTATGTTGTTGGCATTACCCACCCCACGTTTCTGGAACAGATGACTGATGACCAGTGAACCATTAGGAAGGAACATCTGCGGCTGATTGCTGTGTTAGAATTCGGAGCGTACGCCCCATCGTCGGTCCTAGGGTTTAGGGGAATCGTACTACTATAAACTTATTGTGGTGGTTTTGTGACCCCACTCGTTTTATCGAGGCTTGCGCTTGGTGTAGTCCGGTGTTGGTACCATGGTGGACGGAGGGTGGGTTATATAAGGGGCTTGTTTTGTCACATTGTCAGTGTGAGGAACTGTTTTGGCGAAGATGTGACCTATGGGGTTGGCTCTGTAATTTTTTGGGAAATCATTAATGGCTTAGACAAAACAGTTAAACATCTTGTCTCCTTCGCTTTGTACAGCTGGGCATTCGCAGCAATTTACCTGCGACTTCTTGTTTCATTTGCTTATTTGTTAGGTTCTTCCATTGCACATGAAGTTTTGTTACTTGACAACTGGACATTTCTTATTTTGCAGGCGTGGCCGAATCATTCATGGGCTCAAAACCATGGATACCCAGGTTTGTCAATATAATCCAAGACTATGTTATTTTATATATCTATATAATTTTCAGATAGAGAATATGGCAAGGTATTTCAAACTAGGCTCCATAGCTTGTGCTGGTAGTGATGTGGATCATTAATGATATGCGTGGGTATTGTGACGCAACATTTGCGTCAAAATTGAATAGGGATGTTTGTCAAATAACTGTGAAGTGCGCATGCCTTTGATGTTTTGAACTACATTTATTCAGTTATCCTGTGTGCCACCATTATTCGGGTTGGTTGGATGGTTTTACTACTCTATTTTTTTCTTGTCTGTTCCTGTTAATGATTGTGCCTTCCTACATATGCCTTTGCTTTTGATCTACTTGAGTACACAATCAGTCCTTCCCAAGCTGTGTCGTGATTACTGGTTTCTGATGTAGTTGTACTTTGTTAGTTAATCGACTTACAATGGAATTTTAGTTCTATACAATAGTATGCCAGCTTAAAGAAGCTCCCTGGGGCAGAAAAGTCCCTTGCAGTAATAAATTTGCTAGTTTCTTATGACGGTTAAATTTCTAAAAACAAATCAACTCGAAGGGCTTGCCAATGAGGATGATTGGGCCACAAAGGCGAAGGAATGGGCTGCTGCTAAATCTGTTGTTACAGAGAATCACCAGATTCAGCAGCATGCAATACCCCACCATTATGGTCAGAATGATCAGTATCAGCAACCAGCTGGTCATCCACCAATCCCTCAATCAAGTAGCGACCAGTTGCCATTTCAAATGACAGGTCAACAGAGGGAAACGAACTATTTGCAAGGTAACATGTCTTGTTGCTCTTGCTCAATATATTTTACAGATGGATATGTAAGTTTCAGAATGGATCTGAAGATGAAATTGCAGATAGAGGTCCCATGGCGCCACCACTGAAGAATTTTGGTCCATTTCCATCCACCTATGAGCAGGAGGTATCTTATAATTATTCTTCTGCTCCAGGTATGCCTTGCTTGGCAATTTAATTTGCTTGTGTGGCCTGAGTCATAATTAGGTCTATCCCTGATTCAGTTCAGTTGCAGAAAGACTGAAAAGTCTAAAGCATCACTGATTTTAGAGGCAGTGTGTTGGACTTTCTATCTCGTGATCTTGTAGCCACTTATGTAGTATTTCGAGGCAGTGTGTAGGATATATCTGTTTTTGCTGGTCTTAAATGAAGCAGGATAAGGCAGGTGCCAAACAAATTGGTGGTTGCATGCACCATGATGCTCGTGTTTCTTTTCCCAATGACTTATTATATCAAGTTTTCGGTGAATGCAGTGGTATAGCATACCTAGCTTTTCTAGGTTGCTCTTAATTCCTTGCAGCTCAAATTGGTAAACAAATGTATTTGATCCATCATCCATTAACATGTTGAATAGATGGAATATTGGAATATTGGTCTCCTGCAAACATTCATGCTGAAATCCTTAATTGGTGGTTGCATGCACCATGATGCTCGTGTTTCTTTTCCCAATGACTTATTATATCAAGTTTTCGGTGAATGCAGTGGTATAGCATGCGTAGCTTTTCTAGGTTGCTCTTAATTCCTTGCAGCTCAAATTGGTAAACAAATGTATTTGATCCATCATCCATTGACATGTTGAAGAGATGGAATATTTGTCTCCTGCAAACATTCATGCTGAAATCCTTAATTACTAGACGGGGGTTGTTTTACATTTGGTTGATTCTGATATGTATTCTGCTCAGGGTTTGATATTAAAAGATTGACTATGCCATGTAATAACAGGTAATGGGAATGCTATGCATCAATATCCAAGCCCACAAGCTCAGCCATCTCTAACTGCCCCATCAGTTCAAGATGGATTTCCTCGAGGGCCTCCTAGTGTGCCTGCTCATGGTGTACAGTCTTACAGGATGATGGCTGATCCCAGTGACCAACCTTTGGAGTTTGATAGCAGAAAAGCTCCTGATATGGCAGTGCATCAAACGATAAATATCAGTTCTACCGTTCCAGCAGCAATGTCTGAACATGGTACAGCTGCAATATCAACTCAATCATGGGGCCCATCTGCTTCACTTGGATTTTACCCTCAAGCTCCAGTACCACCACAAGCACCACAGGTTTATATATCTGTAGTTTATTACTCTGTAATAATCTCTCAAATCATCGATACAGTGGTGCTTATGTTTTATTCCGTTACAGATGGATCCTTCTTTGCATACTGGGCCACTCTTTGGAGCACTCTCTGGTTCAAACTATGTTCCACCTGCAGTATTTGGTGTTGGTAGTCTAACTGAAGCATTCCCCACAGATGCAAACCCTTTATTCGCTGAACGGTCAAAGAAAGTAGGTTTTTGTTGTGTCTGGCAATGCATTTCCCTTCCTAATCATCATATCCTTTAAACTCAACTGACTCTCGTGTTTGACTATGTACCAGCCTCCAGTACCTAACTGGCTCCGAGAAGAACTTCTAAAAAAAAAATCTACTCCAGTGAGTGCTTCAGTGCAACACTCGACAAATTCTGATTCAATGGAATCTGAAGATGCTGCAGAACCACCAAAAATAGCTAACGAAACTGATAGCAGAAGCATTGGTTCAGCTAAATCAATCGAAGATGATGAAGATGATGAGGTGCTCTTCTCCATTTATTATTACTCATTAGTGCAGTACCTATCATGCTATTAATCTGCTTTAATGTGATTCATTTGCATGCAAAATTCCTCCCTAATGATTTATTTCAGTACGCCTAGTACCATGTGCATGTTAGTAGTTCAAAGCTAAATTAGTAGCGCGACGACTTCAAATGCAGAATAATTATTGGTTCAACATCTGTAAATCAAAGTGACCTAGATTAATGGTTGGGCTGTTAGATTGAGTGGAGGTGCCTAGCGGCTTTGAGAAGCAAAACAATTCATCGTAAATATTTATTTGAGTTTTATAAGTTTAGTTATATAGTGATTTCTGAAGAACAAGTGGATCTCATAATGGTGAGAGAAATGGCACGCCATGTGGCAAGTCTTTCCTAGTTTGGTTTTGTCAGTGAATCAACCTGGATAGTTTTACTAGTCTTCGAGACTCGAGGCTCCTTGTCATACTGTATTAGCAAATCTGTTATTTCCTATAATTAATTTTCCAAAGCAGAGTGTATTTTTTTTTTCTGTCTGTAACTTGTTTGGTTCTTTTGGATCCGGTGGAAACATTAGACCTTGTGCTAGTTACTGAAAGCTATTCCCTCTGTTCTGATTTAGTATACATCCTAGACAAAAAATCAGACCAACTAGTACTGCATTTATTATTAGTACTACTTTAACCAATCCAAGCTACATTGAAAATAGTGCCTTCCAAAAGAGAGAGCAAGATTGCTTCGTTTTCTGTGTTTTTGCTGACTAAAAGCTAGAATGTCTATTGATATGGAACAAAAATTTGGTCTAGAATGTGGACGAAATCAGAACAGAGGGAGTATTGTGCTTGGAGCAACATCAATTAAAGGAAATCTAACTTTGGATAGTAATTGGATGTATCTAGAATTCTAGATGCTATTTAGTGTCTAGGGATGGAGGGAGTATTTTTCTCAGGGGATAAACAGAAAACATAGTTGAACAATGAGCTGATCTTTATTCTTCTTTTTTTTCCTTTCCAAATTCAACTTGGATATTAACATGCCCCTCTTTATAATTGACATACTGGACTTGAAACATTTGCAGGATGAAATCGAAAAGGCCCGGACAGCAGCAATCAACCATGAAATTAAGCGTGTGTTGACAGAAGTTCTTCTAAAGGTTATTTATTTGCATGGATGTTATTCAACTAGGTTTAATAGGCCATTTACTTCTAATCTAAGAAATACAACAATAATACCATTTTCTTACTTCTGTTCTCTTTGTCATTTCCAGGTTACGGATGATCTTTTTGATGAGATTGCGACGAAAGTTATGAATGAAGATGATTCATCAGATAAAAGTGAGTGAATTGTATTAAATTATAAAGTAAATAGATATCTTACATTACTGATAATTGCATCTGTTTTCAGTGAATGAGATCACTGGTTTCTCTAGCTCAAAGGATCCTGATCTGAGAGAATCAAAAGTCAAGACCACAGCTAAAGTTGTTGTTGCTGCTAAGTCAACCAGTGTTAGCTCTACTGATCATTCTGATGGTGCTGGGTTAAGCTCTCCTAAAGGTGCTCTTCTTGGTCTTGCTAGTTATGATTCAGATGATGAAGATGATGATGGTGAAGGTGATGGTAAGAGTTTAATTTCAAATTTATCATCTGAAATTGAAGTTGGTGCAGCTCATCCTGAAGAAAGTAAGTTCTTGACAAACACTCACAGGACATGGTTTCCCAGAATTTATTAAGTTTCTAAATTATGAATACTTTATTGACTTTGATGAACAATCACACTGTAGGCGAGAAAAAATTTGATGGTGAACAACCCACTGGCAATAGTGAAAGTATTGCTTCAGTCCAAAGTGTTTCAGGTGACAATCATAAATCCAGTGATGCAGGATCTCGAGGAAGGCCAAACGCAGAATCCGGAAAAGAGCGAAGCATTCATGACACACAGAATGGAGAAGCCACAACTTCTATTCAGCCGATGGGTGTGATTCATAAAACAAGTGAAAAGGCACATGGACACACGGAGATAGATTTGAAGAATGGAAAGCCGTCTTCCGGCCATCGTTCTGAAAACAATAATAATGTGGAGAGCACTCACAGGCGCTTAGAAAGGAACAGCCATGAGGAAGATTTTAAAAAAGAGGTGAAGGTTGGCAATGGAAAAGACTCTGAATCTTCTAGATCTGACAAGTTTGGTGATAGTGACAAACATGGCGTGCATGGAAGTATTGATAAAAAAGGTAGTTACAAAGAGGAAAAAGGCTCAGGCAGGTATACTAAACATGGATCGGATAGATGGGATGATGCCAAAGAATATCGGAAAGACGCCAGAGAGGGAAAGAAAGATGCCGCTGATAGAAGAGGAGAGAAAGGAAATGATGGGAATGACGATAGGTCAAGGCAAATTACAAGGAGCTCAGCTAGCCACAGCAGTAGAAGGTCACGATCACCAAGTGGGAGAAGTCGTACTAGGAATGAGAGTTCTTCATATGTTCGAGGGAGTGTTTCCAGTGACGAGCCTTCTGATAATGCGAAAAGGTAATGCTGTTACTCT
>NC_061514.1:37171910-37208107 GCF_022539505.1 Lolium rigidum | reverse complement strand
GGCCCACCTCTGACTTGGCCAAATTCTGGTGATAACAATAAGAAAAAGGCATATGTGCCTATGGCTATTTTTGTAAAACTTTACCCTAGGCATTTCTACTTTATTTAGAGGATTGGAAAACCTTCATAAACCTTGTCTAGTACTTCTCAAACCCAATCCAAAGTGAAACAAAAGATTTTTAAAAAGGAAGTAATAATGCCATAGAGGCATATGAGAGCAAATATCAAATTTGTGAAATTGATGATCTTGATCCTAAGACTTGTGGTGAATGGTTGGATCACTCCTATATACCATTTCAACCCTCAACAACATTAATTGGGTCAAGCCTAGTCAAATTAAAAATCAAATGCAACATATGCATAGAGGCATATGTGACACATATGCATAGAGGCATATGTGACACATAGCCATAATACCCAATTCTTGTTCTATGCACTTGTACCTTACCCAAATGGTGTGAAACCATATCTAAACCAAATCTAACACTAAATTGACCCTCAACCTTGCCCAAGTAAAGCAAGGGAAACAATTTAGAAGATTAAGAAAAATTGATACATCACCTCTTATGTGTTGTGGCCATTTCTACAAATCTTTGAGCTAGAACTTTTGGAATGGTTTCAATGGTTGGGAAATGTTCCTAAACTAGTAAGAATCACTTTGGAGTCAAGAAAAATCAAATAAAAAAGAGAGAAAACAAATTGGGAGAAAATCCCATTTTCACTCACATACACATTTAGCCATTTTTGCAAATCTTCGACCAAGGCCACTTTGGCTTGTGCCATTGGTTGTAAAACACTTATATATCAATAACAAACACAAATGCATCAAAGAAACCAGAATCAAATCAAAGGAAAATGCAAGTTCAACTCACATAAGATAATGGTCACTTTGCCCATTTATAAAATGTTACCCACTTTGCACCCCTGGTTTTGACTTTTCCTAAACCAACCTTGACCAACTCTTGCCATGTCTTCCAAGACCTCATCAAGATGAACAAGTTTGATGTTGACCATCAGGGTTGACTCTGCCTAGGTTGACCAGAATAGAGGAGGCAAGTACAGACATTGAAATAAAGAGAAGATTCACCCCCAATTTGAAACTTTACAAATCAACACCAATTTGACCACCACCACCTCCATTCTACCTCTCTGATTATATGAATGAGATCCACCAAAGGAATTCCCGAAATTCAACAAAATTTCTCTTGCAGCCATTTTCACAAACACCTTGTGAGCAGAATCAAATATGAAGCCCATGCTGAATTTCTTGGTTGGACCAAGTCCAACCCTGGCCCTTCTCTGCTGCCCTGGAACCTCCTCTCACCCCTCAGCATCAATCCATCCACCTGCCAGCCCTGCACCTTGCTCAACTTGACAAGAACATGACCATGCCACCCACTTGGTCACCACCATGCACCCACATGCCCTGGCCCTTTTCCCTCCCTTTCACCATGTCATCTACAGTCCCCTGGACCCTAGACACCTGCCAGACATGGTACTTGGTGGAGGAAAGCAAGGAATCGACCACCACACTCATGCCATGCCCCTTGATCACCCACCCGTGGCCACCCTTGTCTCTCTGTGTGCACACATCAAACCAGTTGCTCCCACTGCGCCACCACACTCTTCTCACTCCCACGCAACTCCTAGACACGGCCGTTGACTCTCTCCCGCGACAGGACAACGCCGTGACGCGAGGATGCCAACGTTGGCCTCGTCCTCGTGTGCACTGCACACTACACCTGCAATCCAGCCACTGCACGCGCGTCACCCACTACCCCTTACCTCACTCTCTGACACCAAAGCCACGCCGGAGAGCCCTGCACACGACGTGCACCGTGACGTCGCCACCATGCCTGCCCCGTCGCGTTCCCTTCCCTGGAGCCTATATAAGCAGTGCCCCTGCTCTTGGAAAACACCACACCACCTAGCAGCATCCTCCTCTCCCTCCTAGAGCCTCCCTCTCTCCCTCCTTGCCGCACACCGAAGCAAAGAGCTCGCCACGGCCACCGGCGGCATCCCTCAAAGACGCCATTTTTTGCCACCATAGCCCTCGAGCCCTACACCAAAGTTGTAGCCCTTGGAAAGGCCTTTCCAACGCACCTAACCCCGCCTCAATCCGAGCTCCGAGGTGAGAGTTAGGGCACCCGCAAGTTGGCAACGTCGGGAGGAAGACGACGGCCCAACGCCGTCGGATCCCGATCCGACGCGCCGCGTGCTCCGCCTGCACCCGACATGCATGCACCATGCATGCGTGGCCCAGGCCGCAGCTAGGCCGGCCCAACTCCGTTCCCGCCCTCCGTTTAATTTCAAATTTCGTTTTATTTATTTTCTGTGATTTGCTCTCAGATGCTTTGCCAAATCTTTAATAACTTCAAATCTACTCGGTCATTTTTGATAAATTTTATATATTTAGAAATCTCATGAAAGGCCCCATCCAACCACACTGGATTCAAATCAAAATATGTTGTAGAATTTGAATAGTAAAAATAACAAGGCAGTAACGTTTCAAACTTCAAACAATTATTAAAAATCAACCATACATGCTTTTGAGTTGATTCCAACTCTCATAATTCACTTTTCAAATACTCTAATTGTTTATGTAAAAATATGATATGGTTACTGTATATGATCATGGGTTAGAATCAAATAATGGCTATGTAGCCATTACTAGCCCATTTAAATTATTCTCAAATGTAGGAATTTAAATCTATGAGATGTAGCACTTCATTTAAATCATCTTCCCAAGTGGTATGATGTAATGTGATGACCCTTGTTGCATGGTCTCATACTTTCTCACTTGAGGATCTTAAACCAAAGTAGAATTTAAAATGCATGAGGTGATGACATTAGTCTTCATTACCCCTTATGTTTTTATTTGAGAATATTAAATGATTGCCATAGTACTATTTAAATTGTTCCAACTAATTATTGAATCATATGAGATGTATCCTTCTCATTTAGTCTCAAGTAATTCTACATGAGGTAGAGACCATGGTCTATCAATTCTCACATTGAATTATTTGATGATATTAAATCATTACTATGTTGGTATTAAATTGCATGAGGTGCATCACCTCATTTAAATCATTTTCCCAAATGATGAGTATGAAGTGTTGACCTTGGTCAACATGAGTTCATATATTATCATATGAGGAAATTAAATCTTAAACAAGATTCAATGAGAGAAAAGTATTTCTCCAAAGAAATAAAGAGAAACCTTAATCAATACTCCCTCTGTTTCATTCTATAGTGCCTATAGATTTTCTGCATTTGTTTCATAATATAAGAGTATATCTGTGTTTATTTGCAATATCTCGTCCGTTTCTGTTTTGACTTTCCTTATTTCTCTCCTACTCCGCAAAGGACTCCACAGCGGGATCGAGGGATCGGCAGATCGGGAGTATTTCTGAGATCGTGGTTTGGCTCTTTAGGAGGTTTTGTGTTAAAAAATGAGTTGCGCTAATTACCGTGCAAAAAATCTATAGGCACTATAAATTGAAATGGAGGGAGTATTTGTAATGAGAGGAAATTATTTTTCTTTAAAAGAAAACAAAGTCAACCAACATGTTAATAATGTGGTAATGCTAGAATAGCTTGTGTGAACCATTTGTGTGATTAGTCTAGACCATAAGTATTGTTTGGTGATTGTATCCTCGTATTCGTTTATAGACGCTAGTACCGGAGACTATCAAGAGGAGGAGGTTTTCTACCAAGAGGAAGAAGAAGAGAACTTTGATCACAACACCAACCAAGGCAAGCTAATATTATTGCAAAGTGCAAAGCTCTACTAGAGCAAGGCACACTCACCAATTTACTTTACGCTTCATGATCCCATCCCAAGTTTTATTCTTACAAGCTTTTACTTTGATTATTATAACTTGCTTTTATAGTTAACTTTGGTCTAGAGATAGAATACTACAAGAGTATCAAAGTTAGCCTAGAACAATCAAAGCTAGTTAATTAGCACCCCTCATGACTAGTTGCTAGTGCTAACAAATAAAATTGACTACTTTAGATGGGAACTTGTGAAATGAAATGACTTTGGAAAAACTTTGAATGATGAGTCATTCTGTTGAAAGATTTTGAAGGTGAATGTGACTTGTGAATGACATGGTGAACTTTACAAAAACTGATGGTTGGGTTCGGATGCGATACCATTCCAATTTTGCAAGTACCCCCACAATACCTGATTATGGGTAAGGGCTTAACTGGAAGTTTATGTATCTTAGTATGGGTTCCCTCTAAACAAGCGTCATCGGGGTTATGCCAAGGCTGCCTCCAAAGAAATAAGAAATGATGTGAAATGACGTGAATGAGGTGAATTGTCCGGCCCAAGCCTCGTGCGGTTCCCGTGCCGACCGTTTGTCTTCACCGGGAGGCCAAGCTCATGGGGAGAGGTGCCTATACTAGGGTATGTAAGTGAAAGGTTATGGTTGGTAGTCCACACACGGAGTGTGATAAATTGGGGCCGATTAACCTCGACGGATTATTGCAAATGTTGTGGCACAAGTGTACGACCTCTGCAGAGTGTAGAACTATTCGAATAGCCGTGTCCACGGTTACGGACGATTGGATAGGCCATACTGTTCCGTCATCAGACAATTTTCAAAAATATGACATATGACCTGTGACTTGAACTTGAAAGGTGAATGGTGAATTTGACTTGAATCACAACAGAGTTGTGGGAATGACACTAATGTTCCCACTTGAGTTAGTTAGCAAATGAAGAGGCTTTTACTAAATGCTTATGAAATAAAATTGGCTTTATGCAAATAAACTTAGAGCTTAGCACCCCCTTACTATAGTTGATAGTGCTTACATTAGTATTAGTTTGCGAGTACTTTAAAGTACTCATGGCTTTGTCCCTGGCTATTCAAATGGCCAGACTATGAAGGAGAACAGCAGTACGAGGAAGATGGACATCAGGACGTCTACGACAACTAGGATCACTCCTGACGTCAACAGTTGCCTGTGGAATAGATGGACCACAACCGTTACTTTGCTTCCGGTATGTGTCTTGTAATAGGATCTCTAGATCCACTATGATGTATTAAGACTGGATCATGTGATCCCTCTATGTAAGACAATTATATGTTGTAATGAATGATGTGTTGTGATATCAATCTATTATGTCTCGCAAAAACAATATTCCTGGGATTGCGATGAATGGCATAATAGGCATCTAGACTTAAAAATCCGGGTGTTGACAAATATCTATGTATTCAATTATGGTTGTAATGAATGATGTGTTGTGATATCAATCTATTATGTCTCGCAAAAACAATATTCCTGGGATTGCGATGAATGGCATAATAGGCATCTGGACTTAAAAATCCGGGTGTTGACAAGTTGGTATCAGAGCCATTGTTGACCTTAGGAGACCCTAGTTAGAATAGACGTCTGAAAAACTTAGTTTCAAAACCAATGAAGTGAATATTTATGAAAACTTATTCTCACTGTTATCCTTGAGATCTTTTTCAAAGAAAGAAATCCATACCCTACTTTTCCTTGTAAGTTTACATAAAATTTTGCACACTGGATCAGTTCTCTAACTTACTCATCCTAATTGCTCACAGATGGAATACCAATGGGAGTGCTATCAGCTTGGTCACGGAGGAGAACTGATGTTCGAAAAGGATTTGAAGCAACTAGTGGAATATCTAGGACGCCCGTATCCCGAGTTCTTCGGAACACCCCTCAAAAATCAGTTGGGAGGACCACCTCGGTGGGAAGTTTCGGCAGATCTACGAAGAAATCTTGGAGCCCCAATATGGGAAACCATATGGTTTTCTGTAACGGGAAACACCTGGAAAGAATGACTAGTCAGAGCCATGCAAGAAGGAGTTGCCCGTCTGTGTGGACAGAATATGAACAAGCTCAAGAATACACGCTTCACTTACTACCCAAGACATGATCCCATGGGAAGACCAATAACCATGCCCCCGCACCCGGAGATGAACCACTATGTAGCACACCTGGACTTCATGTTGTACAAGACCCGCAAGGAGTTGGACAACGCCCTCGCCTTTCGCCAAGCACATTACCCGTGAAGACGAAGAATCCCCCCTGAAGAGTAGTATCTTTAAAGCACTTTCGTAGGTGTGAGTTGTATCAGGATTCCCCTTGTATCGTAGAGCGAATGAATGGTTCTTCAAAGCAACGGTGTGTTAGATTTGTAATGTGTGATGCTTGGTATGAATGAAAAAGTGTTGTTGGTTTTTACCCCGCAACACTACTCAAAATTTCAAATTGTGAACTTTTTAAAATTTAACAAAACAAACCATAGAAATTTCCCTCTTATCTTATCATCTATCTCGATATTCAGATGGCCCCACCAACCCGCAGCGCCAATCAAGACGCCATGATGCAAATGTTGCAAACAATGCTAGAGGATAGGCAAGCTGAACCAGCTGAACGCCAAGCCAACATTGCAGCACTTCAACAGCTTGCAAACAACAATCAAGGCCATCATGATCACCCATGATCGAAGCTAAAGAACTTCCAGAACACCAACCCTCCAATATTCAACAAGACTGAAGAACCTCTAGATGCTGATGACTGGCTCCAGACAATGGAGAACAACCTAGAAGTTGCGGGAGTAGAAGCCGCAGAGAAAGTACTGTTCGCCACCCATTACCTATCAGGACCTGCCAGAGCCTGGTGGACGAGTGCCCGTGCAATGAATGCGGGACAGATGATGACTTGGGCAGATTTCAAGCTCAAGTTCAGCAAATACCATGTGCCTCAAGGACTGATCAAGAAGATGAGAGACGAGTTCCGCGAACTCAATCAAGGAAGGATGTCTGTGGTGGAATACCGCGACAGGTTTCTTACACTGTCAAGGTACGCCCCGGATGAGACCGACACAAATGAAAAGAGGAAGGAGAGATTTCTGAACGGACTGCATGATGAAATGCAAACTGTGTTAGTGAACATTCCGTTCGCTGACCTCGAAGCCCTGGTGGACTCAGCCATCCAGACGGAAGGGAAACTACATCAAGCCAACGAGAACCGCAAGAGAAGAATGATGAACCAGAATGGACCCAACAACGCCCAGAAGTACCGCAACAACTCAACTGGAGGATTTGCCTCAAGATACAACAAGCCCCCAGCTCAGACTTACCGCCCAAGCAACACCACCAACAACAACAACAACCGCAATACCAACAAGAATGGCAACAACAGCCACCCCAATACTGCCCCCGTGACTGGGAGTAACGTTGTTCCCGTCAACCCCAAAGACAAGTCCACCGTTAACTGCTATGAATGTGGAGTGGTGGGTCATTACTCCAACGAGTGCCCCAAGAAGCTTGCCAAGATTTCCGCCAATACCGTAGCACCTGCTCAGCAACAGCGCCGCCGCTTTGCAGGAAGAAGGAACCAGAACAACAACAACGGCCGTTTCTACCACATGACTGCCAATGAAGCCCAGGAAGCCCCTCAGGCCATGCCAAGTATGTTCCCCTGTTAATCTCACTGCTCAATCTTTCTTAGGAACCTAACTTTTCTTAAAATCTCGGGACGAGATTTGTTTAAGGGGGAAGGGTTTGTAACATCCCAAATTTTAAAACAAAGAGAAAATGAATTTCCCTAGTTCCAAATTTTGGAACCAACAAAAACTTTTATTAAATTAAGTTTGATACATAGAGATCTTGTTTAATTCTTGTGCTATTGCCATGAGTGCTAGTTTAATTAGTATTGGAAATACTCTTAAACCTTAAACCTCACATTCCCTTTTTCCATCCAAGTTAAAATAAAATAAAAAGAATTTAAATAAGAAAAAGGCATATGTGCCTATGGCTATTTTTGTAAAACTTTACCCTAGGCCTTTCTACTTTATTTAGAGGATTGGAAAAAATTCATAAACCTTATCTAGTACTTCTCAAACCCAATCCAAAGTGAAACAAAAGATTTTTAAAAGGAAGTAATAATGCCATAGAGGCATATGAGAGCAAATATCAAATTTGTGAAATTGAGGATCTTGACCCTAAGACTTGTGGTGAATGGTTGGATCACTCCTATATACCATTTAAACCCTCAACAACATCAATTAGGTCAGGCCTAGTCAAATTAAAAATCAAATGCAACATATGCATAGAGGCATATGTGACACATAGCCATAATACCCAATTCTTGTTCTATGCACTTGTACCTTACCCAAATGGTGTGAAACCATATCTAAACCAAATCTAACACTAAATTGACCCTCAACCTTGCCCAAGTAAAGCAAGAGAAACAATTTAAAAGATTAAGAAAAATTGACACATCACCTCTTATGTGTTATGGCCATTTCTGCAAATCTTTGAGCTAGACCTTTTGGAATGGTTTCAATGGTTGGGAAATGTTCCTAAACTAGTTAGAATCACTTTGGAGTCAAGAAAAATCAAATAAAAAAGAGAGAAAACAAATAGGGAGAAAATCCCATTTTTACTCACATACACATTTAGCCATTTTTGCAAATCTTCAACCAAGGCCACTTTGGCTTGTGCCATTGGTTGTAAAACACTTATATATCAATAACAAACACAAATGCATCAAAGAAACCAGAATCAAATCAAAGAAAAATGCAAGTTCAACTCACATAAGATAATGGTCACTTTGCCCATTTATAAAATGTTACCCACTTTGCACCCCTGGTTTTGACTTTTCCTAAACCAACCTTGACCAACTCTTGCCATTTCATCCAAGACCTCATCAAGATGAAATAATTTGATGTTGACCATCAGGGTTGACTCTGCCTAGGTTGACCAGAATAGAGGAGGCAAGTAGAGACATTGAAATAAAGAGAAGATTCACCCCCAATTTGAAAATTTGCAAATCAACACCAATTTGACCACCACCACCTCCATTCTACCTCTCTGATTATATGAATGAGATCCACCAAAGGAATTCCCAAAATTCAACAAAATTTCTCTTGCGGCCATTTTCACAAACACGTTGTGAGCAGAATCAAATTGAAGCCCATGCTGAATTTCTTGGTTGAACCAAGTCCAACCCTGGCCCTTCTCTGCTGCCCTGGAACCTCCTCTCACCCCTCAGCATCAATCCATCCACCTGCCAGCCCTGCACCTTGCTCAACTTGACAAGAACATGACCATGCCACCCACTTGGTCACCACCATGCACCCACATGCCCTGGCCCTTTTCCCTCCCTCTCACCATGTCATCTACAGATCCCCGGACCCTAGACACCTGCCAGACATGGTCCTTGGTGGAGGAGAGCAAGGAATCGACCACCACACTCATGCCATGCCCCTTGATCACCCACCCGTGGCCACCCTTGTCTCTCTGTGTGCACACAGCAAACCAGCTGCTCCCACAGCGCCACCACACTCTTCTCACTCCCACGCAACTCCTAGACACGACCGTTGACTCTCTCCCGTGCCAGGACAACGCCGTGACGCGAGGATTCCAAACTCGGCCTCGTCCTCGTGTGCACTGCACACTACACCTGCAATCCAGCCACTGCACGCGCGTCACCCACTACCCCTTACCTCACTCTCTGACACCAAAGCCACGCCGGAGAGCCCTGCACACGACCTGCACCGTGACGTCGCCACCATGCCCGCCCCGTCGCGTTCCCTTCCCTGGAGCCTATATATGCAGTGCCCCTGCTCTTGGAAAACACCACACCACCTAGCAGCATCCTCCTCTCCCTCCTAGAGCCTCCCTCTCTCCCTCCTTGCCGCACACCGGAGCAAAGAGCTCGCCACGGCCACCGGCGGCATCCCTCAAAGACGCCATTTTTTGCCACCATAGCCCTCGAGCCCTACACCAAAGTTGTAGCCCTTGGAAAGGCCTTTCCAACGCACCTAACCCCGCATCAATCCGAGCTCCGAGGTGAGAGTTAGGGCCCCCGCAAGTTGGCAACGTCGGGAGGAAGACGACGGCCCAGCGCCGTCGGATCCCGATCCGACGCGTCGCGTGCTCCGCCTGCACCCGACGTGCATGCGCCATGCATGCGTGGCCCAGGCCGCAGCTGGGCCGGCCCAACTCCGTTCCCGCCCTCCGTTTAATTTCAATTTTCGTTTTATTTATTTTCTGTGATTTGCTCTCAGATGCTTTGCCAAATCTTTAATAACTTCAAATCTGCTCGGTCATTGTTGATAAATTTTATATATTTAGAAAGCTCATGAAAGGTCCCATCCAACCACACTGGATTCAAATCAAAATATGTTGTAGAATTTGAATAGTAAAAATAACAAGGCAGTAACGTTTCAAACTTCAAACAATTATTAAAAATCAACCATAGATTCTTTTGAGTTGATTCCAACTCTCATAATTCACTTTTCAAATACTATAATTGTTTATGTAAAAATATTATATGGGTACTGTATATGATCATGGGTTAGAATCAAATAATGGCTATGTAGCCATTACTAGCCCATTTAAATTATTCTCAAATGTAGGAATTTAAATCTATGAGATGTAGCACTTCATTTAAATCATCTTCCCAAGTGGTATGAGGTAATGTGATGACCCTTGTTGCATGGTCTCATACTTGCTCACTTGAGCATCTTAAACCAAAGTAGAATTTAAAATTCATGAGGTGATGACATTAGTCTTCATTACCCCTTATGTTTTTATTTGAGAATATTAAATGATTGCCATAGTAGTATTTAAATTGTTCCAACTAATTATTGAATCATATGAGATGTATCCTTCTCATTTAAATCTTTGTCTCAAGTAATTCTACATGAGGTAGAGACCATGGTCTATCAATTCTCACATTGAATTATTTGATGATATTAAATCATTACTATGTTGGTATTAAATTGCATGAGGTGCATCACCTCATTTAAATCATTTTCCCAAATGATGAGTATGAAGTGTTGACCTTGGTCAACATGAGTTCATATATTATCATATGAGGAAATTAAATCTTAAACAAGATTCAATGAGATGAAAGTATTTCTCCAAAGAAATAAATAGAAACCTTAATCAATATTTGTAATGAGAGGAAATTATTTTTCTTTAAAAGAAAACAAATTCAACCAACATGTTAATAATGTGGTAATGCTAGAATAGCTTGTGTGAACCATTTGTGTGATTAGTCTAGACCCTAAGTATTGTTTGGTGATTGTATCCTCGTATTCGTTTATAGACGCTAGTACCGGAGACTATCAAGAGGAGGAGGTTTTCTACCAAGAGGAAGAAGAAGAGAACTTTGATCACAACACCAAACAAGGCAAGCTAATATTCTTGCAAAGTGCAAAGCTCTACTAGAGCAAGGCACACTCACCAATTTACTTTACGCTTCATGATCCCATCCCAAGTTTTAGTCTTACAAGCTTTTACTTTGATTATGATAACTTGCTTTTATAGTTAACTTTGGTCTAGAGATAGAATACTACAAGAGTATCAAAGTTAGCCTAGAACAATCAAAGCTAGTTAGCACCCCTCATGACTAGTTGCTAGTGCTAACAAATAAAATTGACTACTCTAGATGGGAACTTGTGAAATGAAATGACTTTGGAAAACCTTGGAATGATGAGTCATTCTATTGAAAGATTTTGAAGGTGAATGTGACTTGTGAATGACATGGTGAACTTTACAAAAACTGATGGTTGGGTTCGGATGCGATACCATTCCAATTTTGCAAGTACCCCCACAATACCTGATTATGGGTAAGGGCTTAACTGGAAGTTTATGTATTATAGTATGGGTTCCCTCTAAACAAACGTCATCGGGGTTATGCCAAGGCTGCCTCCAAAGAAATAAGAAATGATGTGAAATGACGTGAATGAGGTGAATTGTCCGGCCCAAGCCCTGTGCAGTTCCCAGGCTGTCCGTTTGTCTTCATTGGGAGGCCAAGCTCATGGGGAGAGGTGCCTATACTAGGGTATGTAAGTGAAAGGTTATGGTTGGTAGTCCGCACACGGAGTGTGATAAATTGGGGCCAGTTAACCCTGACGGATTATTGCAAATGTTGTGGCACAAGTGTACGACCTCTGCAAAGTGTAGAACTATTCGAATAGCCGTGTCCACGGTTACGGACGATTGGATAGGCCATACTGTTCCGTCATCAGACCATTTTCAAAAATATGACATATGACCTGTGACTTGAACTTGAAAGGTGAATGGTGAATTTGACTTGAATCACAACAGAGTTGTGGGAATGACACTAATGTTCCCACTTGAGTTAGTTAGCAAATGAAGAGGCTTTTACTAAATGCTTATGAAATAAAATTGGCTTTATGCAAATAAACTTAGAGCTTAGCACCCCCTTACTATAGTTGATAGTGCTTACATTAGTATTAGTTTGCGAGTACTTTAAAGTACTCATGGCTTTGTCCCCGGCTATTCAAATGGCCGGACTATGAAGGAGAACGATGAGTACGAGGAAGATGGACAGCAGGACGTCTACGACAACTAGGATCACTCCTGACGTCAACAGTTGCCTGTGGAATAGATGGACCACAACCGTTACTTCGCTTCCGCTATGTGTCTTGTAATAGGATCTCTAGATCCACTATGATGTATTAAGACTGGATCATGTGATCCCTCTATGTAAGACAATTATATGTTGTAATGAATGATGTGTTGTGATATCAATCTATTATGTCTCGCAAAAACAATATTCCTGGGATTGCGATGAATGGCATAATAGGCATCTAGACTTAAAAATCCGGGTGTTGACAAATATCTATGTATTCAATTATGGTATCATTGTTGAGAGTGTCCACTAGTGAAAGTATGATCCCTAGGCCTTGCTTCCAAGCATTAAAACACCGTTTACAACCAATTCTGCTACATGTTTGCCTCCTGCCATTTTTATTTCTGATTGCAATTACCACTCATAATCATCCATATTACTTCTATTTCATTATCTCTTCGCCGAACTAGTGCACCTATACACCTGACAACTGTATTGGGTGTGTTGGGGACACAAGAGAGACTTCTTGTATCGTAATTGCAGGGTTGCTTGAGAGGGATATCTTGAACCTCTACCTCCCTGAGTTCGATAAACCTTGGGTGATCCACTTAAGGAAACTTGCTGCTGTTCTACAAACCTCTGCACTTGGAGGCCCAACACTGTCTACAAGAATAGAAGCGTGCGTAGACATCACGGAGCACTGATTCTGCCATCTAACCGTTCAACCTCACCTGTCAGGTCTACGTGGCAAGTGAAAAAAAATCACCAGTTTCATTTTACAAAAAAACCCCAGATTTCTTGTTTTCTTATTTTCGTGAAGAGATCTTCCTTATCTCTTCTTTCCAACTAGCGTTGACTAGATTGGAACAACCATCTGGCTCTGTGCGCGTCCGTGCATGAACACAGCGGCGGCGGCGGCAGCACCGCCCGTGGTCGGGCCGGAGCTCTCCCACGCCACGCCGGCACGTCGGATCTAGATGGCCACAGTTGAGGCCATCGTTTTCGCCTTCCCAAGCTCCGACAGCCATGTCCGACCCTACCACAACGTCCTAATTCGCGAGCTGCCGCAATCTCGCGCATATAGGGGATGAGGGTGGCACAGTCTCACGCCTGTCACGGAGAGCAAGGCCCGCCGCACGCAGGCAAGCTGCGCTAGCAGGGAGAGGCGGGCGAGCTCGTCCGGGTGTCGCGGGAGGAGCGGGGGAAGAGAAGGCAAGCGCAAACGGAGCGGAGGAGAGGCGGGTGAGGTCGACCAGGTCAACGCCGATGTGCCGGTGGTCTGGCACCGGCGACAGGCGTGGACGGTTAGGGAGAGCACCCATCGGGAGAAGATGGGAATCTTATCCCTTCGGTGATTTAATCGACCGCCAAAGGTCATAAAATTCTTGTAGTGAGGTTCAATCTTTCTGTTTCAAACACTTAGACCTGACAGGTGGGGCCGAACGGTTAGAAAACGTCTTAACAAGGCTAATTGGCAGAATTAGTGCTCCGCGTCTGACCAAGCCTCTAGAGTGGTAGTTATGTGTCGCCTTGCCCAATATTGGTAATTTTCATATATGACCGCCTGTAATGTGGTAGTTCCTCGTCATTTACTCATTTTCCTGGCTTATTCATGTTGCCACTTTGAGCGACCAGTGAGTTTGTAATCTTGATTATCTTACTATTCAAAACTATCAAACTTTGCATAAAAAGTTGTGTGCATCACTCTGATGCAGATGCTGGGGTTTTAGCCCCCATTTCGAAAAAAGTTGTGTGATCTATAATGCTACGTTTCATGGCCTCGTTCCTAAGTTGAAACCATCCTACGTATGCACATGACAGGGCCCGTGAAAATGCAGAGCGTGCGGCTTGTCCGCTTGACAGCCCAAATAATTTGTCCCCTAAATTTCTGAGTTGACTTGCGGCAGCCCATTAACGTAAAATAAATAAGCAGTCAGTCAGGGTTGGGGCACTACCGCTCGGAGCACCTGTTTGACGCGTTTACCTTCAACTATTTTACCTTTGTTTTCATTCACGAATTTCATGTTCTTCGCTTCTACAAGTTTCGTGATGTGTCAGTTTCAGGAAAAAAAATCCACAGTATCAAGATTGCTCAGGGTGTTTCTACCCTATACTTATGTATCATGTTTTGTACTTGCCAAGTATATATAAGAGAAGAGGTGGAGGCTACGAATGCACGGAACTCTACTATATTTTATCTTGGTATCAGAGCCATCGAGCACTGCCTCCCTCGATAACCTCGAGGGCTGCCTCCCTCGAACACCGCCGAGAGTATTGAGCCCATGGGTTCCTCCTCAGTGCTGCAGATATCGAACAGGGTCGGCACCCTAATCTCTCCACTGTCGGCCACCAAGGCCGTGGCGGTACCGGACCAACTTCACGCTATGGCCTGACAGCCCCTAATACCTTTTATCTTACAGTTTTGTTCTTTTTGTTACCTCAAGAACTTTAGTACTGAAAGCATCATCTAAATTTAGGTACGAACGAAAAGATCCACAAAACATTGGACATCATTTAGACTCTTGATAAATTCAACAAATGTTTTTTATTAATTCAGAAATTTGTGATCAGTATCACAGAAGTTTTTTTTCATCTGGTTCAGTAACTTCTTATAGAATTCAAAATCAGTGTCCATGGCTCAAAACAAAATGTCCATGTACCATGTAGAAAAATATTTTTGAAATATTATAATAATATGACCACAACTGTATACTCCAACGAGTGTTTTGAACCTCGTGAAAATAGCAAGTTTTTTTTGAACCTCCTGAAAATATATTTGGTACTACCCAAACCCGTGTCTCTAATATACATATTTTTGAATCTAGCGGACACGTTTTAATTTTTGAAATGTATGTACACTCCTTATCATAGAAACAATTTTCAGCCTCACACCTTTTTAACATCATGAATGTTGCGTACTTCGTAAACAATTATTTTATACCAAAAAGTTTAATAGGTATATACTTAATATAACCAGAAATATTATGACATGTTTATCATTATTTTTTATTAGCTTGAATTTTTTACGGAGATATGGCGGACGTGAATTTTTGGCTCATAGCCGCCAACGCCCTGCATATCCCGTCGGCTGGAGCATTAAGATCCGTGGATAAAGTAGTGAAAATGAGTTATAATTAATTTGAAAACACATCTATACATGACATAAATGAGACAAATTAATATAGGAGCTATACACATTTAATAGGAGGAACAAACTGCAACCTAAGAGGAGAATAAATGCTAGGACAATAACTAGCATTTAAAATCTTTATAAATCTCTGACACTTTGTCTTTTTTGAAGTAGACAAGTGGGCATTAGCACCGCTATGTATATTTTCTCACAATGTTATTCTTAATTACCGATTTGTGATTTAAAGGGCTGATTAGATTGAACAAAGTCATTATAAATTTATCAGTTTTAGATTCAGAAAATGTTTGAAATAAATGAAAAGATTTCAATTTCATTTTCCAGGCTTGAACAAGATTATAACGAAGATTTATTCAAATGGCGTCTGAAAATTACGCAATAAATATTCTATTTTCCATGTATGAGATCTAATAATGAACAAGATGGATTAGTAGGAGAGTGAGATTACAACTAATTAATTTTTGATGACACCACAAATGGAGGTGCATCATTTATAACACTTAATTGATCAATAATGGCCCATTGGTTGTTGGGCATTAAATGATATTGATGGCTCTTGAAATACAACTAAAAACTGGCTCGGCCCTACATATGCAGAGAGGCAAATGCCACAGACATCGACCAGATCCAACTTTGTTGGTTTGGGTTGCTCATCAAGCGTATCGCTCGATAGATCCAACTTAGTAGTAAGCGGGGCAGCCGCACCAACTAAATTTACAATCACCTTGTAATATGATAAGCAAAAGACCGATTTGCCCCCCACTTAGCAAAGATATTTTCCTTAGCACATTTTGCTCCCTCTAAAATGTTATCCTGTGTCCACCCCTGGGACTGGGTACATATGAAGCACAAAGACGACCAGATGGCATATGTGCAAAGCAACCTAAACAAAAACAATATCGGGATGAAGCACGAAAATCTGAGGCTTGAACCATAATTTTAAGTAAACTTCTAATTAAAGCTTCTTTTTTGTGGGTAATATTTGTCTGTGTGTGCTAGGTTTATTAGCCGAACACGTGGTTTAAGAAAAAAGTTTGACCATATATTAGTCAATAAAATATAAATTATATGTCACCAAAATTGTACCATTGGATTCAATTTCCAAAAGCATCTACTAAGCTATCATCTCGGATCTCTGCAGATACAAAAAGAATACAAAGAACTTATGTTGATGGTCTTCGGTCATTGTGCACTTCTGTTTTAATGCTAACTATTGATGATTATTGCCTTTTTTGCCATACTAATTATTGGTGATTATTGCAACGCCAGCAATGTTTTTTTATTTAATCTGCGAACAAGACGGTGAAATATACTTTTTTTTGGGCGGTCCACCACCGTGGGTAAGAAATATCCTTGCGGAGGTTACAATAGCAGAGAAATAGAGTATAGACTATAGCGGAAATCCATTTTCGCTCATAGGCGTAGATGCACCTATTAATGAAAAAACATATTTCAAAATGTCTTAAAATTTCAAAAATAAATTTTGGGTGTGGAGCATATTCTATGCCTGCACACAAAGTGTCGCGAAAAAATATTATTTTCTATGGCATTTGCAAAAAAGATATTTTTTGATGATTTAAAAAAGTATTTTGCGAGATATTTATTTGTCTTTTTACATAGGCCACATTAAATATCTTTCCCCGCAAAAATTTCATCAGGTAACATAGGGTGTTCGGATGCACGATGAGGAATTTTATTCGATTTTTTTAACAGTCTGAAATAAATTTAAATTCACTTTTCCTAATAGGTGTATCTACACCTATGAGCCAAAACGGCTTGTCCATAGACTAGTGGGATTCCATCCATTTGGGGTGTGTGAAAGAAACAAGCAGCCCCCTGCATGTAATCTCGCACTGAACGCAAGGTTTCATGGGTGGCCGATTCCTTCTGCAAATCGGTGTCACCTGCCGGCTAGCACGCCGGCCGGCCCCTTATTGAATTGGCTATCAACTATATTGGTTCAATGGGTGACCGATTCCTTCTTTCTTCTTTGAAAAACACAAGGCCCTCGTCCATTGCCCCTAGAAAAAATGGTCACTCTAATATTGAAGCCTTTTAATAGTAACTCAATGCAAGACTAAAACGATCAAGTGGTATTAATAGATGCTGGAGCTACATCTCAGATATGCTAGATTAGAGAAGGGTTGATCGTGAACCAGCTTGCTTGATATGATGTATGGATATAAAACCAGCAAGCAACTTGCAGTATACTCAGTCACCGGCCGGCCTGAGACAATACAAGCTTAAACAAATAAGTGTCTGTTAGGCATATTTACGTGTTCGTTTAAATCTTCGGTGATATCTCTATTAATACATTTCCATCACCAATCATGCTACCGAGCCCTAACCTACTTTTAACATTTACCGGTGAAGAAGCCTGCCCATTTCGGTTCAATTCGTGGATTTTCAGTGGCATGTCACACCTTCAATGTACCCTCTAGTGGTAAAAAGTAAATGTTGTGCTTAGGCCAGGTCTTTTTTGGGTTAACATGGGGACTGACTAGCCCGGCACGACCCAAAGAACTTAAGGAACTCAGCCATCTTGAGTGACTTCAGAGGCCCCATGTCGCGGAAAGGCCTCCGTGATTATCGGTCATGGGGGGTGACTCTCTGACCTGATCCAATAAACCCCCCTCTGCCCACCCAACACCCACACACACACTTTTCAACATGGAAAACCCGCCGGTTCGAGGTGGCCTTGTCGCCGTCGTCTCGGGTCTGCAACGACATGAGGTTGGAGCAACTAGACAGCGAAAGATCATTGTGGATGCCCTGCCAGATGCCGCGCTAGTCGTGCCACATCGTTAGATTATTCCACTATGTGGATCGTCAAACGGCACATCGAATACATCACGAGATGGTCTGCCCGGCGCCTCCGAGAGCTCGTATTCAGAGTTCATGGAACTCGTCGGCGCATTCAATTGAGGGCCAAGTGCACATGGGCTAACGCGATGCGCAACGATAGCCAAAGGGAGTTCGATTTGTCATGCCGTGTTCATGAGGGATGGCAGTACCTCCAGCGGAGTATTGTGCTCTTGGCGTGCTCGTTGTCCACGATGGCATTTGCAACAACATATTAAAGTTGTTGGTGAACATCTATTGTAGTATAGGTGTTGCCTGTTAAGATTCATGCACTAGCCACTTGAACCAAAAGTTCGAACTGATGGAAAGGGCTAGGCAATCTACTTATACACTTCACAACACCCCCACTCGCGTGTGACGGGAGAAGAGAGAGTCAACACGTGAAAGAAGAAGAGCACACCGAAATAGGGCATCAGCGGTGGCTAAAGAGGGGGCAACAGCAATTTTTAGGCTTAATTGCGAAAACCATGTGAAAGCCAGGATTTGAACTCGAGACCTGGGGCTCTGATACCATGTTAAGATTCATGCACTAGCCACTTGAACCAAAAGTCCGAACTGATGGAAAGGGCTAGGCAATCTACTTATACACTTCACAACATTGCCATGTCACCGCTGCCAACGATTCGAGGCCTCTGCCTCCCCTATTGTCAAGGCTGGTGATGTGGCAACCCTGTCCACCTATAACTAGGAGATCATCCACACCTCCTCCAACGAAGAAGAGAAGTAGGAAATATTTAGATTTTCTTTCTATGTTTTTTTTGGAAATAAGATTTAGTTATCTTGAATTATTCTAGTACGCCGGTACATGCATAGCACGTCCAAGTTAAATATATTTATAGAAACTTTTGGCATGAGGTTTGAAAAAAAAATAACACGCATGCGTTTGAAAATCAAACAGGTCAATCATTCATGTGTTGAATCTTTTTGTTTGTATCCTAAGCTATTGTGACTAATCATGGTACTGGAGATTTCGATGTAGGAAAATAAATAAGCATTGTGGACAACAAAAGAACTCTCTGATGGTGACCTTTTTTGTTGGAAGAATCATTTTGTGGATGCAAACCGTGGGAGAAGCTATACCCAACATTCTCAGATTAAGAATACGTACATGCCAAGCAAGTGTTATTATACATCAATTACAGTCGGACATACGCAATTGGCATGGGAGTACGCAGTTTGTTTTTTGTCAACACAACGAGACAATTAAGCACTTGTTCTTCCAATGTTGCTTTGCCAGATCTATATGGTCATGCATCCAAGTAGCTTCTGATCTGTATCCCCCGACTAGTGTGGCCAATATCTTTGGTAATTGGCTTCATGATATCGATCACAGATTTAGAACGTTCATTAGGGTGGGGACGCTTTCCATTATATGGTCGCTATGGCTATGTAGAAATGATAAAGTTTTTAATGACAAAAATTGTTCTCTCTTGCAGGTTATCTACAGATGTACCGCTACTCTCCGTTCCTGGTCTGCACTGCAGAGGGTGGAGAACCGCGACCTGTTTACTTGAGGTCTGTACACGGTTGGAGGACACGGCGAGGGATACTTTTTCCCTACATGGGTGGCAGCATAATCTACGGATCGGGCCTCTGCCTTCACCTTAGGCGTTTTACAATTGCTCATGTCTGATATGTAATTCGCCTTTTTTAGCACTCTAGACTTTTGAGACTTTTTGAACGGCTGTGTGCATCCTAGCTATGCAGAGGTCGGGTGTAATTGCTTCTCTATAAGTAATAAAGCGCCCATTATCAAAAAAAAAATGCATCGACTCTTGTCTATTCTCTGTGGGACATAATGTTAAGTACCATGGAAGATATGTGAAGCTATTTTAGGGAACATGACAAACAGATAACATCAATGGTCTTCTTCCAGCTTCTTACTGCTTCTACAAGTCCAAACCACCCTAGCTTCATAATGGAGCATTGGGGTAAGCACAATACGTCGCAGTGAAAAAAATCTAGTAGAAAACTAAAGTTAATGTAGATGCGAATCCCTTCATTCTAGACCACCGGATTGACTCTCATTAACGGCTGAAATGCCTTATCAGGCTTGGGATTCGAATCTGTACACTATATAAGAAGATATCTCATCTGACACTTTATTTGATCTCGGTTTAGCATTTAATGTGTCTTTCTAATTGCATAGATGGTTTGCGAATCTTTAGGACATAATATCTTCTTTCTTTTAAAATAAAAATGACCGCAATGCAAACTTTGAGATGTTCGCTTTGCCAAGTATTTTCTTTAATTAGGACATACTATTTTCTGGTATAGCCCATCTTTTGCCGAGACTGCGATAAAGTGGATAAGGCAGTTTTGCCGAGCATTGACGTGTCCAACGGCTGGAAAGAATCACATCAGTGTAGACATGAATCTATCATGGGTAATCTCATAAGAAAAAAAAATGATAGTTAGCCAAAAGCCTATATATACTAGGAAGTCCATATACTACTACTCGCAAGCAAGTAGTTGACGGTGGCACTAATAGTGAACTTTAAACCAGTAGTACTACCTAGCCTAATGGATCCTTCGTTGGGCAGCTCGGAAGTACGGTGGTGCGCGGTGACGGGCGGACGGGGATTCATGGCGAGGCACCTCGTGATGGCGTTGCTCAGCTCCGGAGGTTGGCGCGTACGGATCACCGACGTCGGCTCCGACGCCACCTTGCAATCCTACGAGAATGATGGGCTCCTCGGTGCCGCCCTCCGGGACGGTCGCGCCACCTACATCTCCGCCGACGTCTGCAAACTAGACCAGCTCACAAAAGGTATAGTCATATGCTTCTCTATCCTAGGAAGAAGGCACTTATTAGGTAATCAGTCCAACAGTCGGCACAACTCTTTAATTTGTTTGGATGCCAATACATGCAACTATAGGATTCGAGTTATTAATTTGATGATTTTACTTCAGAGCTCAATCTTGATAGTTACTCACATAGATATATCTACTTACAAATAAAACGACAAGATCTTGATCGAAAGCCTGTATCAGTAAGCTTCCGAAGCCTGTAACAGATATTTCTTGAACTCCATCACATGTGCTCTGCAGCTTTTGAAGGGGTTGATACAGTTTTCCACACCGCTGCCCCCGATCCTACCAACAACGACTTCCAACTTCATTACAAGGTCAACGTCGAGGGTAAGTATTCTGAAATAATGTTTCACCTTGCTTTGGAGGGTCTGCCAGTATCATAAGTTGTTTTTCCTTGAGCTCGTGAAGGGACAAAGAATGTTATCCAGGCTTGTCAGACATGCAAGGTTAAAGCGCTAATATACACTAGTACTAGTGGGGTTGTATTCGACGGAGTTCATGGCCTCTTTGGTGTAGATGAATCCACGCCATACCCAGATAAGGTTGCCCCGCATATAAAACTTCATTATTCTTTCTTCTTTTTTGCAAATGAATTATTTGAACAATTACCTTACTCGCGCAGTTAATTTGTTCTAGTGCTAACAAAGTGGTTTCTCTAGTTTCACGATGCGTACACTGAAACGAAGGCAGAAGCGGAAAAGCTAGTGATGCGGGCCAATGTCCCAGATGAGCTTCTCACTTGTTGCATACGTCCTGGAAGCATTTTTGGTCCCGGTAGCAGGATAGTGCCAGCATTAGTTTCTTACGGAGGAATGATGGTGAGTATTTGTATATCGCACGTGATAATACGATAACAATTCCAGTGAAATCATAGTTTCAAGCTAACTAGTACTTACTCCAGTTGTTTTTGGCCTTAGAAAAAAAAACAGCTTTGGGGAGATTGGGTGTATGATCTCATATTTCCGTGATGTTATATTTTTAATGATAAAGCACCAATTAACCTATAAAAACTAGTACAATACAACCTCGGCTTCTTGTTATAGTACGTGTTGGCAAGCCAATTAAAACTGACAAAATCTCCTTCGTTGCAGTTTAACAGACGTGCACATAGTTTAATATAAATTTTAACCATTAATTTAGTTAACAAAATATGTAATGTGTCAACAAAAGCTATACTGTTAGATTCATATTCAAACAGGTTTCCAGTTATATTATTTTGGTGACATAGAATTTATATTTTACTGATCAAAGCAATGGTCAAATTATTTTCTTAAATTAAGTACGGGCATGCTATACTGGTCTGAAGAGAGCATGGCAAAAAGATTTTCGTAATAATTGCTTGCTCATGTTGCGGTACCTAATCAAGGACTTTGACGCAGATGGAAGTGCGCATAACAGGCAAATCTGATCGTTATTTTTTTTAGATAAACATTGTCCGACTTTAAATTAATAAAACCATACGGTTAGAGTATGATTACACACTGCTGGGCATGTAGCTTGGCCAAACTAGGGATAGAACAGAGTTTAACAGAAACATAGGGTCGGCTCCCCACAGGAACACTGAAAACAGCACACAAAAGCAACAAGCAACAGCAACATCATTGGCTTCTTCTTCAGGTTGTTGTTGGCTTCAGCACCACGTACAACTTCCTTAGCTCGCGTGCCATCCAGCTTAAGCCCTCCTTTTCTCTTGATTTGAAGTTAGGCTCCGCAGCTGCAAAAAGATAATGGTTTTGTAAATAATGTCAGCTGGGTTAGAGAGAGTTTTTTCAATAGCAAGTTTGTTGCGCGTGTTCCGAAGTGCACATGATTGAGCCAGAAAAAGCACCCAAAGCAACCTTCGCGCATACCCCACGAAACTCGACAAAATGGCGTTAAATTGAGTAAAGTTGGCAGGTCGCCAGTTGCACCCTACCAGCCGTGGAAGGACTGACAAGAAAACGAAGGTAGAGAGCAAGAGAAGAAAATATGATTGGCATCCTCCAAGGAACCGCAGAGCGCACAAAGTCCATTAGATGGGTCATGACGAATCGCAATATGTTGGCCTGATGGTAGTTTGTCGAGGGCAAGTTGCCGGGAAAAGATCGTGATTTTTAAAGGGACCTTCGCTTGCCACATATCCTTGAAGTGAGTCACCGTCGTGCCCTAGGAAAGCTTGGCATACATGGATTTTACCGAATATACTAGATTGTTCTAGGTGCCAAGACACCTTGTTTCGCCCTGCACGAATAGACACCATGGCCATCAAATCCTCCAGCTCTCGCCACTGTCGCAGGCCCTCCTGGTCAAGTGAATGCCGAAAGCGGAGTTCTAAGGAAGTACTACTATAAATATAAGTCATGGAAATGCATTTTAGCTCATAGGTGTAGATGCATCCACTATTTTAAAAAATATTTCAATATATTAAAATAATATGAATAAACAATTAGTTATACATCGGAAACTCTATATCCACACATAAAGTCTCATGGAAAAATTACAATTTTTTTACACCTGCTTAAAAAGTACATTTTTATATTTTTTAGTTCTTCATAATAGCTTCGCAAGAGATTTGTTTTGATCTTTTTTATACGAACCATAAAAAATATTTTATTCTTTCAAAATTTTATGTGCCTCCATAGCATGCCCGGATATACATCTATAGATTTGTTTTTCAAATTTTTAACATTTTAGAATACATTTACAATGCATTTTATAATAGATACATTAAGACCTATAAACCCAAATACCACGTCCCATAAATCGTGTTTTCTTCGAAGGTGCCACTCGAGGTACATAACTGAGTACCTCTTGAGAGTACCAGAGGTCTACACGAAACCATTAGACATGGTGCCATGGTGGTAATGTACTATCAGACTTACAGTAATCACTACTGAAAACGCACAAGGTGCCGACGGCCATTCTCTGCGTCGATGGCTAAATATTGGGGCCGTCGGCATAGAGCCCGTTCTATCCTCGCCAGCAAGCAAACCGTCGGCACAGGAAAGCCGTTGGTGCATGAAGCCCTGTACTGTACCGACGGAAGCCGTCAGCACAGCCTCTCCGCCGTGCCGGCGAGGTAATAACATTATATCTGTGCCAACGTCCCATCGGTAAAGATTTTTTTCCATTTTCTGTTTTACCATATTAATCTTAGAAAAATCAAACTAATTCATTATAATTTAGAAAATACAAATAACATATAAAAATTTGGAGAAAAATAAGATCTATCTTAGAAAAATATCAAACTTGGAATATTGCAAATATCTCAAAGAAACTTATGAGAAATGAGCTATCATGTTCGATGTTTCATGGTTTTCGGGCCGAAGGACCAATGTTATGGCTAGAATCGTGACATAGTTTGTGATATTGTGCTCATATTGTGCACACATGTGCATCTTGGGATGGCGAACGATGTTGCACGAGAAAACCTTCCTTTTCGTCACACCACAAAAAGCTATTTTCCATTTTCCGAGTCTCAGAAATGGGGTGTTCTGTGAAGCAACCATCAAATAAAAGTTGCACAATGATACCACCCTAATTTAGAAAAATACTAGACCTCCTTACATGCATAATTTCCAAATCGGGGTATCTTAAACATTTCCGTCCAGCCTATGAAAAAGGACAAATTCTTGCCAATACGGTAGGAAGTCGGTCAAATTTAAACTACAGGTACAAAAAATAATTTTTAGATTCAAGATATGATATGGATATCATATTTGGATTCTTTTCTTTTTTCTGATCGATTTAGACATATTGTTTATGAAATTCTGATTTACGGATGTAAATATATTAATCATTCGACGTTAAATAGAAAAGGAAAAAATTAAAATCATTTTATTGTTATTCAAATTCAAGATTAATATTATTTATTCATTGTTATTTACATAAGGAATTGTTTGGAATTCAAATAAATAAAGAGGTGCAACATCAAGGCATAGGGGTTAATAGGATATATACGGTACTATTATCAACAAGGTGTGATTTTTTCATTGAAGCTGGTTCGGAAGGAACATAGTCAAACACAACTCAAAAAATTGATTTATAAAAATTAAAAAAATTAAAAAATTCTTGGCCGACAGCTTTGCCGTCGGCACAGCCCGCTACACCTAACGGCCGTTAGTTCCTATGACGATAGCACAGCCCAATGGCCAGACTGTGCCGATGACCAAACTGTTTGTGTTGAGAGCCCAAGGTGCCAACGGGGTGTGCCGACTGCGTCCATGGCTATGCCGATGGCATGGTGATCGTCGGCACCTTGTGTGTTTCTTGTATGAATTGCAGCAGAAGCCCTAACATTTTTGTGATTTACAAACTCCACTAAAAAGTCTGGCAGATTTTTTATATGATCTACAGACTACACACGTAAAGTTAGACTCCCTAGTCGCCAAAAAAAAGTAAAGTTAGACTCCCTAGTCGCAAAAATAAGTAAAGTTAGACTCCCTCAACCAACAACTCTCAATTTCTGTAGCAGAAAGCCCCTCCCCGAGCTCACGCCTGGGGACATGGCACGAGAATCATTGCAAATTTTAGAAATTACCTCGTAGTATGCATATTTTCTAAATTTATACATATCACAATTACTTAATGTAAGTTTAGAACTTCATACACACATACCTGCATCCGTTATCAACATGTAACTTTCTCCTATATTTTTGAATTTTAGAAGTACTATTTTATGCTATAACAATGCTGAAACTTTTCTTTAGGGACCCGCCTCCCTTAACATGCACCGTCCCAATTATCCCATGGGTCTGGTTTAGCAGCCCTTCTGCAGTTACTGTATCACCGCCAATCAATTTGCCCCTCCCCCCTCTTCTCCAACCAGAATGCTTTATTTCGCACCTTTTTTGGGCCACATCGGCGCGAGCCGAAGTCATCGTGCGATGAATAGAACATCGCAAGAAGCAAGCAAGAGAGGGGTGTCAGACAGTTGCAGCAGCAACAACAACAACAACAACAACAATAACGGGGAAACAACAACATTACGAGCTCCAAGCATCATCATCGAGATTTTGCAATTTCGAGGAGGGAGCTTGCGCTCAACGACTTTGGAGACCAACGCTCAAGCTCGGAGAGGTCGTCGAGCTTAGGGAGGACGGGGAGGAGGCTCAAGTGATCTAACAGCAACGTCGAAAGGTTGGAAAGGAGGTACGCGGACAACGAGTATATAAGAGGATTTTGGATGCTATACCTTGTGGGTGGCGGGTTGGCGCCAAGAGATCGACAATTCGTGGTCTTGCTGCACCCGATTTCAGAGGAACCCTGCGTAGGAAGGCGTGAGGGCGGTTGCGAGTTGAGAAATAACATTGGAGGTGTGGGATAAAGATATAAAAAAGGGGGAGAAGAACGCCACGGAGGAGGGGACCGATTGGTATATGAGCAAGTAAAAAATGTATTTCGATCCCTACATTTGCAGCTAAAAGGCTTTTTATAAAAAAATCTTACCCTCGTCAGAGGGTCAATATTTTTGGTTGAGAAGCACACGACCGTATGTCCTGCGATATAGGCCCACACCCCACCTCTAAATCACCTTATCCCGTCAAAACATGGATGTATGCATCATTTGCCTTTGTCAGACATGTGCCGCAGAGTGACTTCATTCCTTGTGCTCCATTGACATAACCACCCCATATCACTCAGTGTTTCATTGTTCGGTCCTTCTATGGCAGGAGGTGTCGGTGCACTATGCCATATCCATCCCTAACTAAAATCGTGCAGTTGATGGTGCAATGAGTGTATTCAATGTAGGGATCCGGCTATCACGCAAGGCTATTACCAAAAGTATTAACCGTTGGTGTTGCAAAGCAGGCAGCCGCACCGTGCCAGCGGTGGGCATAGTTGCTTCTTGCAGTGAGAGGAGGTGCTACCATTGGTGGGTGTCGGGACTTCCAATGAAGTAGGATAGCTAGTGCTACGATAGTGGGTGGCGGTGCTTCCTAGGAAGGGATACGATGCTACTATAAGTGATGGCAATATGCTGGAAGGAGGGGCAGCAGTGCTGCCAATCGTATTTGACGTGCTGCCAACATGGCATAGATGAGAGGCGTTTCTTCTACGAGTGGGAGTTGTGACTAGGGAACACCGAACCACAATATAGACTAGTGAGCCATCCAGGCTCATCTGATGCCCTTATATGACAAGTGTGGAGGCTCCAACTTGATTCTATCTTAGGCCTAGCATAAGTCAGGCCACGGTGAGAAGCTCCACGAGCTATCCATGACAAGTTGGGACCAATGTTCCTAAAAACTAGGACTATCCAATCAACTAGGATTTAGGGATTGAGAATGATGATTGTTGCCGCCGAGGATGACAGTAAATATGTACCAGTGCCACATATGGATTCAGCACCTTTGTCATTGTGATGGTCATTGGTGGAGGGAAACAAGAGCGTGAGATAAGTAGAGAGCAGAGTAAGTGGGTGAGAAAGATGCTCTAGGGATGCTCCTAGATGGATTTTTTTTATATCTTGCCTACTTTCAAACATGAAACTTCGGCCTCCCTTTGGTTCGCATGTGTCTGGCTTGGAGGAAATATTTAAATCATGGATTATGTGTGGGAATTGCTCATGGGTGTCTTAAGCATCATTTCAACTAGGCCATATATGGCATATGCATTCTTAATCCCAAAAACTACACCCGAAGGTCATGTATGGTGGTCATGTAGGCTATTGTGGTACCCACCCAAAGTTTTGGAGTAGATATGGTCTCAAGTCACTCGATATATTTATTATCAGATAACTAATCCAATCTAATATAATTAAATAGATAATCATTTCATTGTGCCTAGTTCCATGTAGATGACCTAGTATTATTCTTGCAGATGATTATGGGTGATGGGAAGAATTGTGATGATTTTGTATATGTTGAGAATGTAGTGCATGGTCATGTATGTGCTGAGAGAGCTCTTTTGACCAAAGAGGGTGCAAAGATAAATGGAGGAAAAGTATGTATTTATCATGAGCTGCTGCATAATATAATTCATACTATTCCTCTTTTGACATGTTTAATTGTTTAACAGTCATACTTTATAACAAATATGGAGCCGGTAAATATGTGGGACTTCCTATACATGATTTTAGAAGACCTTGGATACCACAGGTGATATTTCCCTATACATTTAGTGTGTCAAATTCCTAGTTCACATGTTTATATTCTTATCCAAAATACACATAATTAAACTAGTCTTATATGTTGGAACTTGTCAGTTCTACCTCAGCACTCCAAAATATAATTTGTCAATTTTATCTTATCAAAGTTCTAGTTCCCCCATTGTAATCATAAGTTTTCCACAACATCAACATAAATCAGAGGAACAGGGTGGGGATTTTGCCATCGATCAAGCGCCCAAACATAAATATTATGTCAATCCTTAGATGTCAGTCCGAGCATCCTTACCATATAAAAATTACTCTCATGATCTCCATGGTACGGTAGAGAGGGCTTTAGTTTCAATTCCTCTACAACTATATTATGAAATAAATTATCCTATCAGCATATCATTGTTTTGCTACATTTCTTTTGTAAAGCATAGTACATGACTCTCTATGTCAGCAAAATTAGTCACATTTCTTCGTTGTTATCTATATTTACCGTGTACAAACATTATATTATTTTGATGGAAAGTTCCACATGAATAATATAACATTTGGTAATGATAATAATTTAGTTCTTATATCTGAAATAATAATGCAACTTTTGATATCTGAGTTGATTATGACGTTTCTTTGCAGCCGGTTTAGATTAAGAATACCTTCGTATCTTCTAATGCCGATAACATGTCTAGTTGATTGGAGCTACAAATATATATTATCTCGTTGTGGAATGCGGAAACCTAGTGTTCTAACATCAACAAGCATTAAGTATGCGACACTGAATAGAACGTTCAACTGCAACAATGCCGCTGAACAACTTGGTTATAAACCAATAGTGTCACTCAAGGTTGTTTCTTCGCCTCATTTTTCATCGATTTTTCACGATTTGTTTTTTTAATTTAATATGATTATGCTGATACGTTTTATACCCTTTATTGTCAGGATGGAGTAAAGATGACTACCAAATTCTATAAAGAGTTCAAGGAATGATATACCCACACTTATCTCAAAAACAAAGGGAACAAAATTCCACCGGCACTATTCATTAGACATATATGTATAGAGAAAATTGGTGAAATTGGAAAATAATATATTTCTAGTCTATTATAATCATTACCATAAATTTCAGATGAAGCAAAGATGCTATACCATGCATTATATTCCATCGCCATCCTTAAAATCCTTTGTGAAGAGAATCTTGTAAGGCACCCGTAAATTGATCTATAGTTTGTTTGTGTCCAGAGATGCTTTGTCAAATGAATATACATGTTTGGACGTTTTGTGTATTTAAAATGGGGAGGTTGTTCAAAATATAAAGGTTAAGCAGCTTCCATGTACCAATTTAGTGATTAGCGCGAGAGAGGGTGATCGTGAGAGTCAACCTAGGTTTCCTCCCACTGCCGATGGCTACTCGGGCTCCGGTGTCCACCTCTCCCTATCCCGGCAACATGGATACTTTGTAAGCGCATAGGTGGAGATGGAAGTTCCTATTCCTCTTTGCTTTGCCATCGGCTGGTAGTGCGGTCTCTCTACTCATGCGGCAGCAAGCGATACATCTTGTCCTCTCTTATATCAATGGGATAGTCATTATTTTCCATACGGAGATATCTCCGGCTACCACCATCATCAGATAATGGAACAAATGTTCTTTATATTTAAAATTCTACACAAAATAAAAGAACTTAAAAGAAACAAGAAACTAGAACGAACCCACCTCTGGACTTTGTAAACCATGCTTAACAATCTGAACACCTCATAAGCCTCCTTTCAAAACAAAAATTAGAAACCATCTAAGGTGCCACTGTTCAACTCTGAAGCACTCCAACACTCAAAAGAGATTACAAGTTTTGACGAAGTTTATACAAGTAACAGAATATTAATAACTTCTCCAGATGTCAACTGGTTCATGCATTCCCAGCTCGTCACCACCCTCTCTTTTCTTTAACTTTGACCATCTTGATCATGCACCAAGGTTGGAAGGTTGTTATCCGCAGAAGCCTCCAAGGAGAAGCATGCGATTGAAGTGGAAGCATCTGCTCCTGATGATCTTGAGAACCTGCTAGGACATCCTCCGTGTCAAAATTGTCGACGTAGTGGGAACAGGGGCCGCACAACGCCGGATACGTGGGTGGAGTCTTGTTCAAGACGATAAATCAAGGAGCGCACGATGCTCTCCTAGGGAAAAGTGAAAACATTGGGAGCGGCGCACTTGGTATGAATACCCCCGAGCTTGCAGGACTCCATCACCATGAAGAGCGTGGATACCTACAATATCTACATTTTCTAGGGGAGGGCACCCTAGTAAAGGCTTCATCAAGGACGGGCAGGGGTTGCTCCTGTGGCGGAGCTTCTCGAAGATGTATTTGACGATAGCCATAAGACATCTTCGAGGAGCTCGCACCAGGGGATGGCCCTGGGAGCCGTGTTCCCGTCCCCCGCGGGTGGTCCAGGTACCCTTGGAGGAGTGTCTTCCCCCAACAACTCTATATGGACTCCCGCCAGCGGCGAGCTGGACCGGAAGTGCACCTCCAGGGAAGAGCCCGGTATCCGTGTGCACAGCGCTCCCATGGATAGGAGACGTGTCCACCCCCGAGAATAGTTGGACAACATCTGGGGTCATCTCCTTGGAAGGGGGTCACATGTGCATTTACTTCCTGTCAGGAACAGTGTACGTTGTTGCCCTGCGCATTGAAGCAAGGTGACAAGATGGCTCGAAGACCTCACGACAAGGCCAACGGAGCAGCGCGCGTGCTTGACGATGGCTTGGCCAACTTGCTGCCCCACCCGGCAGTTGCCACATGTTATGGCAGGTGTCTCACATGCACCTAATCCTTGTGGTATAAAAGGTGGCCCATAGCTCAATTTAAGAGGGTTCGCTAGGTCCAGAACAAAGGAGTTATAAGGAGGATAAGGAAGAAGGAGTCTCATCTCCCTTTGTACGAATGAACAAGCCAATAATCAGATAAGCAACACATAGGGGTTTGCATGACCTGCCCTGAACCTAGGTAAAAACATCGCGTGTCTTTGTGTTGCGTAGATCTAGGTTGCAGTGCCGCGTGCCCACTTCAGAGAAAAGGGGGTGTGGACCCCCGGTGTACGTGTTCCGGGAATGCAACATCTGGCCAGGTACGGGGCGCCCGTGTTGCATCCAGGATCAACTTCTTTGACGGGAATGGCTAGAAGCGGAAAATGGCCAGCTGACGGACTGAGTGTCCTGAAGGTAGTGCGCACGCGGTCACAGACCGCCTCCCTAACGGGAGGAGGTTTAGCTGGCACGCACTGATGACTGAAAAAACACAGATCAGTTGTAGCTAGTTTCGAAATAAGAGTATCAAACCACGAGGAGCTACTAGTAATGACCTTGATACCCCTTGTTACTATTTATCTAAGATTCCTGAAAGTTATCTCAAATTCTAAGCGAAGGATTGAGATTGAAAAGGTTTTGTAATGTGTTTTTGTAGATTAAATAACTGAAACTTTAGAATGTAAATACAACTAGAGAGTGTGTTTGAAATCTGATAAGACTAAAATATTCTCAGGGGTTGTTGGTTCCACCGCTAGTGTTAACTAAAGACACAAACTAGATAATCCATATCTTTGGTCTCATTGTATGTGAGAAAGGCTCGAAGTTGGAATATGTATCTCATTACATATCCCTGAATAACCACTACAACGACCTTCGGCAAGCAACCTATTGCATCACAATTAAGGGGTTACCCCATGGCTATTTGTTAAGCGTGTTGCGAGTCCCTTCTTATCCCCTTCTTCTATACAATAGTGCACCGCCACGGGATGTCACTTCCAGCCGTATGCACTACCGAATTTCCAAAGATAGTTCCCTCATGTGATCCTTAGGCAAATATTACATGGTCGACATCATGCAACATCACAAGAGAAAACTAGCATACAATCATAGTGCAAAGGTATAAATCATCTTAATTCATATAATAGTACCACTAGGGTTTCTCCATCTCCCCCAAGAACGGGATGAACTACTCACACATGGAGACAATCAAGAACATCATCACAAACTAGCATATCGAAAAAAGGATAATGGTATGAATCCAAGTATGAACCCACAATGGTAATGGATATTACAATCTAATGGAATGGAGAGAATGGAGACGATGATTCGTTGTGGATGATGATGAAGGTGATGATGCATGATTGTCCTACAATGATCCGGGTAGCAACGTGGATTAGGTCCCTTCTTGATCTTCCTTCAGATCTCTTTTGGGGTGGTGTTCTGGTGTTTCTGGTTGCGTCTCAACTCTGATCTCAGATCCGTCTGCGGGAGGTGAAAGTATTTGACGAAGCGGTGCTCCTGGAGGGTGGTACGAGCGGGCCATGTCCGTACCGATGCTCGTTAAACTCCCTGTGTCAGAGATTTTTGTCCTCGAAGGAACACGGGTGTCACCGAACCCGAGAGGTTCGAACACTGGGGACTCAGGAGCTCGTCGTCACCTTATCGACAGTAACACTGCAGATAGAGACACAACAGTTACCTAGGTTCGGGGCCCTCAGAGAGGTAAAACCCCTACGTCCTGATTTGGTGGATGTATTGCAGGTCTCAATGGAGAAGATGACCGTACAAGTATTTAGGGTTTGCGATCTCTCTGGATCGTCCCCCTCTACGCTAGCAAGGCTAGTCCTCATATAGGGAAGCTGGTCCTCTTCCCCCAAAATATCTTGAGGGGGAAGGGTTTCCACATTCCAAACTGAGGGTGGGAAAAGCCCTCGCCCTTTAGAGGATAGACCTAGTCCATGGTCGATTAAAGCGTTGGTCCATGGCAGGTGCTGAGGTTGCGGATGATGCCTCTTGTGGCCGCTTGTGCCGTCCACCCGTCCTTGCACCAAAGTTGCAAGGACATGGTCTTGGCGCTCCATTCTCGCCGAGCCCGCTTTAGCACCAAAATGGCAATGGCATCTCACCTCCTCGGGGCGGAGCTTTTGAGCTCAACCATGACTTGCGTGATTCCTGTCCGCTTGTCTTGTACTTTTGGAGCCCGCTCCTCGTCCTTGCTGGCGAGGCCTGATACGTCTCCAACGTATCGATAATTTCTTATGTTCCATGCTACTTTATTGATGATACCTACATGTTTTATGCACATTATATGCCATATTTACGCATTTTCTGGAACTAACCTATTAACAAGATGCCGAAGAGCCGATTCTTTGTTTTCGCTGTTTTTGGTTTCAGAAATCCTAGTAAGGAAATATTCTCGGAATTGGACGAAATCTTCGCCCAGGGTCCTATTTTTGCACGGAGCTTCCAGAAGACCGAAGAGTTAAGGAAGTGGGGCCACGAGGGGCCGTCACCATAGGGCGGCGCGGCCCGGGCCCCGGCCGCGCCGACCTAGGGTGTGGGGCCCTCGTGTGGCCCCCTGCGTTGCCCTTTCGCCTACTTAAAGCCCCGTCGCGAAACCCCCGATGACCGAGAGCCACGATACGGAAAACCTTCCGGAGACCCGCCGCCGCGAATCCCATCTCGGGGGATTCAGGAGATCGCCTCCGGCACCCTGCCGGAGAGGGGATTCATCTCCCGGAGGACTCTTCATCGCCATGGTCGCCTCCGGAGTGATGAGTGAGTAGTTCACCCCTGGACTATGGGTCCATAGCAGTAGCTAGATGGTCGTCTTCTCCTTGTTGTGCTTCATTGTTGGATCTTGTGAGCTGCCTAACATGATCAAGATCATCTATCCGTAATTCTATATGTTGTGTTTGTCGGGATCCGATGGATAGAGAATACTATGTTATGGTGATTATCAATCTATTGTTTATGTGTTGTTTATGATCTTGCATGCTCTCCGTTATTAGTAGAGGCTCGGCCAAGTTTTTACTCTTAACTCCAAGAGGGGGTATTTATGCTCGATAGTGGGTTCATGCCTTCATTGACACCTGGGATCGTGACGAGAGGTTCTAAGGTTGTGATGTCTTGTTGCCACTAGGGATAAAACATTGATGCTATGTCTAAGGATGTAGTTGTTGATTACATTACGCACCATACTTAATGCAATTGTTCATTGCTTAGTAACTTAATACTGAATGGGGTTCGGATGATAACCTGAAGGTGGACTTTTTAGGCATAGATGCAGTTGGATGGCGGTCTATGTACTTTGTCGTAATGCCCTGATTAAATCTCACTATATTTATCATATCATGTACATGCATTGTTATGCCCTTCTCTATTTGTCAATTGCCCGACTGTAATTTGTTCACCCAACATGCTTTTATCTTATGGGAGAGACACCTCTAGTGAACTGTGGACCCCGGTCCTATTCTTTACATAGCATACAATCTACGCAATTGTGTTTTACTTGTTTTCTTTGCAAACATCTTCCACTCGATACGTTTAATCCTTTGTTACAGCAAGCCGGTGAGATTGACAACCTCATCTGTTTCGTTGGGACAAAGTACTTTGGTTTTGTTGTGCGGATTCCACGTTGGCGCCGGAATCCCTGGTGTTGCGCCGCATCACATTTCGCGACCATCAACCTTCAACGTGCTTCTTGGCTCCCTACTTGGTTCGATTAAACCTTGGTTTCATGCTGAGGGAAACTTGCTTCTCTACGCATCATACCTTCCACTTGGGGTTCCCAACGGACGTGTGGATCTACGCGTATCAAGCTAAATTTCTGGCGCCGTTGCCGGGGAGATCAAGACACGCTGCAAGGGGAGTCTTCACTTCTCAATCTCTTTACTTTGTTTTTGTCTTGCTTTATTTTATTTACTACTTTGTTTGCTGCACCTAAACAAAACACAAAAAAATTAGTTGCTAGTTTTACTTTATTTACTGTCTTGCTCTCCATATCAAAAACACAAAAAAAAATTAGTTACTTGTCTTTACTTTATTCGCTTAGTTTACTTTTTTGCTTATTGCATCATGTTTCCTTTTAATTTTACCACAAAAGACATACCGGTAGGACGTGGGTCCATAGTTGGGAGAAATAATATAGAAGAATTTTTCAATCATGTTAGTATTACTGAAGATTTTGAAGATAGACACTTGGTAGAACTTGCACCTACCTATGAAATTGCTGCTGCTTGCTTTAGTTCGCATGTTGGAAACTAAATTTGTTAATCTCAATCCTATAATCCAACACATGTTTCTTACACTCGGTGATATGGAAGAAGGGGAAAAGAAAGATTTTGTTCTAGAAACTCTTCTTAGAGAATTTGGTGGTCTAGCAAGAGAGGCTAGAAAGGTTTTTGCTAAATTTAATATGCTAGGTTCTCATACTAATTTTGTTGGTCTCCTTGAAAAAATGGACATAGATAGAATAAGATACACTAATAATATTAATGATGGTGGGGAGATCAAAGCACCAACACCATGTAAACTCCTAGCTATGAATGATGCACTAGAAAATAACTATGCTTGGCTTGTTCCTGAAAATTTGTTCGATGAGAGTAGCAAGCCCAAGACTAATGAAAAGGGAGATGCTAAAACTTATGTATCCAATATACTATGCTTGGTTGAGAAAACTCCCAATACCCCTGGTTATAATGTTGATGCTTCTACTCTTGATAATACTTGATTTGCACTTTCTGCGCCTAGCTGAAAGGCGTTAAAGAAAAGCGCTTATGGGAGACAACCCATGTTTTTACTACAGCAATTTTTTGTTTTGTTGAGTCTTGGAAGTTGTTTACTACTGTAGCAACCTCTCCTTATCATGTTTTTGTGCCAAGTAAAGTTTCTATGTTATAGTTGATGTTATATTTGGGATCGCTGTGCAGAAACAGCATTGCTGTCTGTCACGAATCTGGGCACAGGCCTCTGTAGAAAATTCGAAAAAATCTGCCAATTTACGAGCGTGATCCACAGATATGTACGCAACTTTCATTAGTTTTGAGTTTTTCCATTTGAGCAAGTCTGGTGCCATCTTGAAATTCGTCTTTACGGACTGTTCTGTTTTTGACAGAT
>NC_061514.1:37100603-37171810 GCF_022539505.1 Lolium rigidum | reverse complement strand
ATATATTGCAAAGGTGAATGATGGAATTTTAAAGGTAGCACTCAAGCAATTTACTTTGGAATGGCGGAGAAATACCATGTAGTAGGTAGGTATGGTGGACACAAATGGCATAGTAGTTGGCTCAAGGATTTTGGATGCATGAGAAGTATTCCCTCTCGATACACGGTTTAGGCTAGCAAGGTTTATTTGAAGCAAACTCAAGGATGAACAAGTGCAGCAAAACTCACATAAAAGACATATTGTAAACATTATAAGACTCTACACTGTCTTCCTTATTGTTCAAAACTCAATACTAGATATTATCTAGACCTTAGAGAAACCAAATATGCAAATCAAATTTTAGCAAGCTCTATGTATTTCTTCATTAATGGGTGCAAAGCATATGATGCAAGAGCTTAAACATGAGCACAACAATTGCCAAGCATCACTTTATCCAAGACATTTTAGAATTACTACATGTAGCATTTTCCAATTCCAACCATATAACAATTTAACGAAGAAGAAACTTCGCCATGAACATTATGAGTAAAGCCTAAGGACACATGTGTCCATATGCAACAGCGGAGCGTGTCTCTCTCCCACAAAGTGAATTCTAGGATCCATCTTATTCAAACAAAAACAAAAACGAAAACAAACCGACGCTCCAAGTAAAGAACACAAGATGTGACTAAATAAAAATATAGTTTCAGGGGAGGAACCTGATGATGTTGTCGATGAAGAAGGGGATGCCTTGGGCATCCCCAAGCTTAGACGCTTGAGTCTTCTTAAAATATGCAGGGGTGAACCACGGGGGCATCCCCAAGCTTAGAGCTTTCACTCCTCTTGATCATAGTATATCATTCTCCTCTCTTGACCCTTGAAAACTTCCTTCACACCAAACTTCAAGCAAACTCATTAGAGGGTTAGTGCATCATTAATAATTCACTCATTCAGAGGTGACACAATCATTATTTTCACTTCTGGACATTGCATAATGCTACTGGACATTAGTGGATCAAAGAAATAAATCCAACATAGCAAAAGAGGCAATGCGAAATAAAAGGCAGAATCTGTCAAAAACAGAACAGTCCGTAAAGACGAATTTAAAGCTGGCACTACACTTGCTCAAATGGAAAAACTCAAAACTAATGAAAGTTGCGTACATATCTGAGGATCACGCTCGTAAATTGGCAGATTTTTTCGAATTTGTTACGGAGAACTGTGCCCAGATTCGTGACAGACAGCAATGCTGTTTCTGCGCAGCGATCCCAAATATAACATCAACTTTGACATAGAAACTTTACTTGGCACAAAAACATGATAAGGAGAGGTTGCTACAGTAGTAAACAACTTCCAAGACTCAACAAAACAAAAAATTGCTGTAGGTAAAAACATGGGTTGTCTCCCATAAGCGCTTTTCTTTAACGCCTTTCAGCTAGGCGCAGAAAGTGCAAATCAAGTATTATCGAGAGTAGAAGCATCAACATCATTACCAGGGGTGTTGGGAGTTTTCTCAACCAAGCATAGTATATTTGATATATAAGTTTTAGCGTCTCCCTTTTCATTAGTCTTAGGCTTGCTACTCTCATCGAACAAATTTTCAGGAACAAGCCAAGCATAGTTATTTTCTAATGCATCATTCATAGCTAGGAGTTTACATGGTATTGGTGCTTTGATTTCCCCACCATCATTAATGTTATTAGTGTACATTATTCTATCCATGTCCATTTTTTCAAGGAGACCAATAAAATTGGTATGAGAACCTAGCATATTAAACTTAGCAAAAACCTTTCTAGCCTCTCTTGCTAGACCACCAAATTCTCTAAGAAGGGTTTCTAAAACAAAATCTTTCTTTTCCCCTTCTTCCATATCGCCAAGTGTAAGAAACATGTGTTGGATTATAGGATTGAGATTAACAAATTTAGTTTCCAACATGCGAACTAAAGCAGCAGCAGCAATTTCATAGGTAGGTGCAAGTTCTACCAAGTGTCTATCTTCAAAATCTTCGGTGATACTAACATGATTGAAAAATTCTTCTATATTATTTCTCCCAACTATGGACCCACGTCCTACCGGTATGTCTTTTGTGGTGAAATTAAAAGGAAACATGATGCAAGAAGCAAAAAGTAAACTAGACAAATAAAGTAAAGACAGGTAACTAATTTTTTTGTGTTTTTGATATAGAGAGCAAGACAGTAAATAAAGTAAAACTAGCAACTAATTTTTTGTGTTTTGATTTAGTGCAGCAAACAAAGTAGTAAATAAAATAAAGCAAGACAAAAACAAAGTAAAGAGATTGAGAAGTGGAGACTCCCCTTGCAGCGTGTCTTGATCTCCCCGGCAACGGCGCCAGAAAAAGTGCTTGATGCGCGTAGATGTACACGTCCGTTGGGAACCCCAAGAGGAAGGTATGATGCGCACGGTGGCAAGTTTTCCCTCGGTATGAAACCAAGGTTTAATCGAACCAGTAGGAGCCAAGAAGCACGTTGAAGGTTGATGGTCGCGAAATGTGATGCGGCGCAACACCGGGGATTCCGGCGCCAACGCGGAACCTGCACAACACAACCCAAGTACTTTGCCCCAACGAAACAGGTGAGGTTGTCAATCTCACTCAGGCTTGCTTGTAACAAAGGATTAAACGTATCGAGTGGAAGATGTTTGCAAAGAAAACAGTAAACACAATTGCGATAGATTGAATGCTATGTAAAGAATAGGACCGGGGTCCACGGTTCACTAGAGGTGTCTCTCCCATAAGATAAAAGCATGTTGGGTGAACAAATTACGGTCGGGCAATTGACAAATAGAGAAAGGCATAACAATGCATATACATGATATGATAAATATAGTGAGATTTAATCGGGGCATTACGACAAAGTACATAGACCGCCATCCAACTGCATCTATGCCTAAAAAGTCCACCTTCGGGTTATCATCCGAACCCCTCCGGTATTAAGTTGCAAAGCAACGAGACAATTGCATTAAGTATGGTGCGTAATGTAATCAACAACTACATCCTTAGACATAGCATCAATGTTTTATCCCTAGTGGCAACGAGCACATCCACAACCTTAGAACTTTCATCCATTGTCCTGGATTCAATGGAGGCATGAACCCACTATCGAGCATAAATACTCCCTCTTGGAGTTAAGAGTAAAAACTTGGCCAGAGCCTCTACTAGTAACGGAGAGCATGCAAGATCATAAACAACACATAAACAATAGATTGATAATCACCATAATCATAGTACTCTCTATCCATCGGATCCCGACAAACACAACATATAGTATTACAGATAGATGATCTTGATCATGTTAGGCAGCTCACAAGATCCAACAATGAAGCACAACAAGGAGAAGACGACCATCTAACTACTGCTATGGACCCATGGTCCAGGGGTGAACTACTCACTCATCACTCCGGAGGCGACCATGGCGGTGTAGAGTCCTCCGGGAGATGAATCCCCTCTCCGGCAGGGTGCCGGAGGCGATCTCCGAATCCCCCGAGATGGGATTCGCGGCGGCGGCGTCTCTGTGAGGTTTTCCGTATCGTGGCTCTCGGTACTGGGGGTTTCGCGACGGAAGCTTTAAGTAGGCGGAGGGGCAACGCGGGGGGCCACACGAGGGGCCCAGAGGCTAGGTCGGCGCGGCCAAGGCCTGGGCCGCGCCGCCCTGCCCTCTGGCCGCCTCGTGGCCCCACTTCGTTATCTCTTCGGTCTTCTGAAGCTTCGTGCAAAAATAGGATCCTGGGCGAAAGTTTCGTCCAATTCCGAGAATATTTCTTTACTAGGATTTCTGAAACCAAAAACAGCAGAAAACAGCAACGGGCTCTTCGGCATCTTGTTAATAGGTTAGTTCCAGAAAATGCATAAATATGACATATAATGTGCATAAAACATGTAGGTATCATCAATAAAGTAGCATGGAACATAAGAAATTATCGATACGTTGGAGACGTATCACCAGGCCATTTGTCGCGGGTGCAGGCGCGCCCGCGACAAAAGGCTCCCACGAAAGCCCTGTTTTCCACTAGTGTCGAACTCAAACTTCGGGCTTGCAAACATCTTTGAGAGGGATCATGGTCGGTGCCTCCAGCTTCTGGCTCACACCCTCTACACAGGTTGGCGGTGCTTCGCTATTGCAAGAATATGTCGCAAGGGCAGTGGGTTCCTCCGGCAATTGGCTTGCATAGTGTCCCGGGTTGGCAGGTGCATCGGGCCGCAGGCTCACATCCTGTGTCGGGGTGGCGGTTACCTCAGGCTATTATATCACATCCTTTGTGGGGAATGGAAATGCATAACACTTGCACAAATATGTCGGAGGGGAAGTAGGTGCATCGAACTTCTAGCTCTATCCCTTGTAGGGGCATATGTTGTATCAAACTTGCACAAGTTTGTGTTAGAGGGTGGATTGCACGCCACCTATTTTTGGCTAGAAGTTGTCGTGTACATGGACTTTGGGTCGCTGATGAGGGTGTCATCGACATACTGAAGGTGAGAAAGCCCTCTTGGACTACGTGGGGGCCGCATGACTCGAACCCATGGATATGCCCAGCTCATGTGCCCCGTCCAGCATGGCTACCGTGGCACGAACTACGATTCTGAAGTGTAGGAAATATTAACGAGTACGAGTGTCTATTACAAGGGCACCTAGTTCCCTTTTCAATCGATTTCCGTCACCCATTTATTTCTTGAGGAATCATTTCCAGACCTTAGTAGATCCTCAAGTATCATCGTCGTCCCTAATCTCAATGTAGTGAAAATACGCTTTTCATAGGTCTAGTCAAATATTTAAAGTGGATAATATTATATTGACTGGTTCTTTCTTCATTGTCTGGTAAATACGTTGTGATATGTTCATTTGCCCGTCAAGGTATAAATATTCTATTACCTTCACGATTTTGACATTTTTTCAATCTGGGCAACTCAATCCCTTTTCTATTACTTTTATAACGAAAATACATTGTTCAACAATATTATAAAATAAAGATAAACGGAAATGGGAAAGAGAAGTGCCCTCACACCAATAGGAAACACGCGGATAGATGCTCGGCATCGAAAATCTACTACGGGACAAAAATCTATTTGTATTGTGATCCATAACAAGTGCCGTGGCTTTAGTTCGGAGGAAGTACAAGTTCAGGAATTCACTTACAACAACAACGAAATGGACCAAAAGAAGCGAGACAACAAACTGATATGGAACTGCAACAACCCATAGAGCATCCCAATTTGAGAACTGCTTTTGATCTGAATAAGCAGGGTCTTAGGCTTTAATTTCGGTACTGTTGGGCGAGCCCTGGCGCGCTAATATTTCACGCTGCGCACGAGCGACGACCACCGCCGCATTCTCGTTAACAGTTTTGGTGCGTTGGTGCTCAATGTACTCTCTGTACTTGATACCCCTGAACTCCACTCCCTGCAGTGCCACCTCTGGTATCGGCTGGACGACGGTGTCCAGGCATGGCCCGAGCAGGCACACGGACGACATTCTCGCCTGCTCTCCATGGACCATTGCACGGTGGAGCGCTGCCTTGTACCTTCCATTGCTAACAATCTGCAAGCAAGTGTCAGGAAGTTACACATACATAGTTCATGACACACTCCGAAGTAGGTAATTGCTCAGTTGGTCGGTCACCTCAAGCTGATCGCCGGCGATGACGAAGTACGAGTTGGGAATGGGCTTCGCGAGGATCCAACGGCCGTTTTTCTGGACCTGTAGGCCGTCGACGCCGGTCTGGAAGAGAAGAGCGAGTAGGCCGTGGTCAGTGTGAGGCGGCAACCCGACTTCCGGGCCAGCCGGCGGGTATTGGTTCCAGACGATTAACTGGAAGCAGTCCTCCAGGTTTAGCGCTTCAGCGATGCGGCCGTCGTCAAGCCCCATGCTCTCGGAGATCGCCGCCGTGAGCGCTAGCATCAGGCCTCTCGTGCGAGTCGCGTACTCGGTAACATTTACTCTGCCAAACCAATATAATGAGTGATGGTCCAAGCAAAAAAAATGCATTTATTTCTGAAAAGTTGCAAAAAAAAAGTGGATCGTTTTTGCGTGCCTCAGGTTTGCTGGCTTCTCCGGGCAGTGGAAATCGGGGTGAGTGAAAAACTTCACGTAGTTCCTCCAGTAGGCAGAATTCAAAGACGTCCCGAGGCTAACGGGCGCCATTAGGGTGGGGTTCATGTACTCAGCATTTTCCTCCGCTGGTAAATCGAACATCTCCTTGCACGCGTCCATGGTTGCTCCTTGGAGAAATGCAGGAACACCATGGTTGATGACCTTGTCAGAGATTCACATACACGTAAGCTTTGAACATCAAGTATACGCTTGCTTGAAATTCTAGAGTGCAAATTTGAGTATGTACCATAAAGAAGCCCCACTCTTCACACGCCCGACCAAGGTGCCGGATCGCCTCCGCCCGTTGAGCGGCGTCGCCATTCACAAGGACGTCGAGGTCAACGACTGGGATACGGTCATCACTCCACGTTCCAGCGCTGTCACCCTTCTCCGGGGTGGCTGGGAGATCAGCACGGGACATGATTGCTTAATTGTGCAGCAGAGGTCAGGAGGCAGAGACGAGAGGTTAGTGTTAGAGATGAAGCACAAAGACGACGGTACTTAACCATTTCGCAACGTCGTCTCTGGTCAGGCCGACCAAGTCCGTGTAGTGAGGTGCTGGCAGGCAGGCCAAAGCCGGCCGTGTCGTGGCTTTCTTAGAATCGTATCCTGAACATCACTATGTGATTTCTGTCGGTAAAGAACATCACCACGCCAAATGTTGGACGTTTTTTCTTCTATAAAAAATACAACTATTACTAAGTAAACAGTTAGTAGGACCTAGGCAACAGTGACAAAAAATGCACAATTGTTACTAGGAAGATGTGTTGCTGATCTTGCATAGGCCTTGGCAGGATGGCAGCTTCGCGCGGCGGCGGCATCGAATATGCGACGGCAGTGTGTTTTTGGTAGCCGCTGACGGGTTTCAGCGCGGCGGCGGCATCGAATCTGCGGCGGCATCGAATCTGCGACGGCAGTGTGTTTTTGGTAGCCGCTGACGGTCATCACTCCACGTTCCAGCGCTGTCACCCTTCACCTGGGAGTCTGGGAGATCAGGAGGGGACATGATTGGTTGATTATGCAGCAGAGGTCAGGAGGCAGAGACGAGAGGTTAGTGTTAGAGATGAAGCTCAAAGATGACGGTACTTAACCATTTCGCAACGTCATCTCTGGTCAGGCCGACCAAGGCCGCGTAGTGAGGTGCAGGCAGGCAGGCCAACCCCTACTGTGCCGACGGCTGGCGGTCATCATGCCCTTGACTGGTTTTCGTAGTGCAAGGCCGGCCGTGTCGTGGCTTTCTTAGAATCGTATCCTCAACATCACCTTGTGATTATTTTTTTTGGTAAAGAAGAATATCACCCGGGCTTCCTTCCTGTGCGTCCGAAGCATGAAAGTGTCAGTAGCTTGGAAACGATTTTTTTATTATTGTAGAATCGGCAAACTCCTTTCATCTTTTTAATTATTATTGTAGAATCGGCAAACTCCTTTCATCTGTCACGTGAAGTAGTCGCTAGTGGCCTTTCAGCCGTTCCTGCATCCCACCGAGGTGCTGGATTGCCGGCGACCGTTGAGCGACGTGGTCATTGACGAGGACGTACGAGGATTCGGTCCTCGCTCTACGTTCCAGCGCTGCATGTCACCCTTCTCCTGGGAGTCTGCGAGGTCAGGGCATCTCCAACCGGGCGACCCAAACGGACGCGCTGGGCCGTCCGTTTGGCCGTTTGGGTGGCCGAACGGACACCCGAACAGCGCCCCGCGTCCGCGTGTCCGTTTGGGTCGCACGCTGCGCCCAACGCAGCGGCCACCCAATTTGGCCATTTGGCCTACTTTGGGAAATAGGCCATCTGGCCACAGATACTTTATAAAACAATGTCTAAACCTAGAATAATATCTCATAAACATGGAATAATATATAACAAACATAAAATATAGCAAATAACATAAAATAGCATCAAATGTAGCATGATAAATCAATTAAAATGTGCCATAGTTTGAGAAAAATATAAAAATTACAATTGAGATTGTCTAACTCAATTTGGGCGCTCGAGGATCTCCTTCGCCTCTTCTCGAACCAAGCTCTCTTCGCCTCACTCATGTTGGTCAAGTCGGCGTTCATGATGAGGTTGTCCTCGGCTTGGCGTTTGAGCTCAACTTCCTGCGCCTTCATCTCCATCTCTTTGGCCCTTGCCATTGCTTTGAGCTCAATTTCCTTCGCCTTCATCTCCACCTCTTTCGCCCTTGCCGGTCGCTGTGAGCTCAAGTTCTCTCTCTTTGAGCTCAAGTTCTTTAGCTTTGGCCCGGGCCTTGACCTCTTCAATCTCAAGCTTCTTCTGCTGGACATCAAAGAATTTCTTCCTGTCCTCTTCTTTCTCCCGGCGCCTCCTCTCATCCCTCTTGTCCGTGGACACCTCTCTATCCGCATGCATCTCCTTCAAAGTGCCATACAATAGTACGGAGGAAGCATCACGCTTCATGTCGGCTTTGGTTGACTTTTGGCCGCGTGGACGACTTGCACGAGAAGCGGAGCTACCGCAAGGCTGCCCACCATCAAGGTCAATGACCGTGGCATCTTTGGCGGGGTTGTTGCCAGTCAAGGTCGCCATGTACCCCTCATACCCCTCCTGGAACTTGGGGGTGCCCTGGAGTTCCTTCCAACAATGAGGGAAGGCAAAAGTCTTGTCTCCATTGCTGGCTTTGTAGAATTCCAAAGCTCGCCACACCTAGAGCAAAGCGAGAGAACAACGATAAACATATGTGCGAATATCGGATGATTGAGTTGAGGTTAAGAATCATACCAAGTCCTTCATACCCATGCCACTAACGGGGAGCCGCTTCGCGTGCTCATACGCCGCCTGGAACTTGTTGCATTCAGTTTGAATTGTTCCCCACCTCTTTTGGAGCGATAACTCGCTGCGGTCGCTCTCAAATGGCTCCTGTCCATATTTGCGATGTTCATGGAAGTATTCATAGATCCGGCGCCGAATGCGGTCCCCTTACGTTCGGCACTTGTCAACGCATCTTGCCCGATGGTCAACCATGCATGGACGATCACCTTGTCCTCCTTCTCCGTGTAGTTGGCGGTTCGCTTGCTTACCCGGCGAGCTCTAGCTTGTGCGAGCTGCGGCTTGTGTGAGGCCCTCAACGAACAACGGCTCCTCCTCGATGTTTATGCTTTGCGGGACAGGCGGTTGTGCCCTCCTGTGTGTCAACGGGAGGTGGCTGGGGAGCCTGCTGTGTCGAAGGATATGGCAGGGTGGCCGGCATCGTCTGCGCGAAAGACAGAGGGGCCTGCACGGTCGACGGTGACTGCGCGCGCGCGGCCGACAAATCGTCGAACAGGTTGCGTGCGCCGGCCATGGCAGCTGCTGCCAGGTTCTTGGGGCCTTTGGAGTTCGCCGGCGCACGGTTGAGGTCAATGGACGAAGGTGACGGCCCCGACATGGACTCTCCCACCTCCGGTGACCCATCCCGTGACTGGTACGCGTGCCGCCCAGAATGCGCCCCCAATTCGTGCCCAAACGGGGCAGACGGTGGGCCAATTGATCTTGGAGGAAGGGGCAGGGTCACGGATGAGGCCGAGCTCCCCCGAGGCCGTGCCGGTGCCGGGGATGAGCATGTGTTGGCCGAGCGATGAGTGGCCGTAAAACAGCATGGCCTGCGCCTGCTCTTGCATGACCGTGTTCTTCGCCTGTGTTTGGAGTTGGAGGAGGTGCTCCGCCGCCCGCACCCGCTCCTCCTCGGCGGCGGCCTCCTTCTTCCGTTGATCAGACGCTCGGCGCCGGTCCGCCCGCTTCTTGGACTCCATCGCCCTCTGCTCCGCGGTGAGCTCGGGCTTCGCCTTCTTCGTCGGCGGCCCGGGCTCCACGACCACCGGAGCGTCCGGTTCGAGCCGCCTCCACGGAAGGAGCGGCAGCGGCCGCGACCACTGCCTCCTCTCCGATGGTGGCGGTGGTGGCGGTGGCGGCGGCGGTCGCTTCGTCGGCCATCTCTAGGTTTTGGGAGTGGAGTGGAGTGTTTCGTTGTGGGAGGCGAGACGGGCGGGCCGAGGGCGGACAAGGGGAGGACGCGAGCGACCAGCCTTTCGCGTCCGCGGCCACGCAAACTCGTCCAAGATTTGGGCCGGGTTTGGGTCGTCCCGGACGCCCCGGCCGTCCGTTTTAGGGATGGGTCCGGGCGCTGGGCCGCGATTTTGTCCGTTTCGACCCATCCGGACGCGCGGGCGCGGGATGGGTCGCCCGGTTGGAGATGCCCTCAGGGCGGGACATGATTGGCTGATTGTGCAGCGGAGGGAATTGTTAACCATTAATTTCGCAACGTCGTCGATTCAGACGGTTAGGCCGGCCAACGCCGTGATGTGACGTGAAGGTAGGCCGGCCAAGGCCGTGTCGTGGCATTCTTGTAATCGTATCCTCCACATCACCATGTGTTTTTTTTTTATAAAGAAGACAACATCACCATGTAACAGCCAGATGTCGGAAGTTCTTTCTTCTTCCTTAAAAAGCACATTTTGTTATTTCTAAGATGAAACAATATTAATATCAAAAGATACCAATTACATCCAGCCTCTGCAATAACGCAACACCCTAATGGCAGTACGGATGCACACAGCCAAAAAACAGAAAAGAAAACTAAGAAATAAAAGTCCCGCTATAGCATCCTAGGCCTAGCAACAACAATACAACCACCACCAAGACAACACCTGAAATATAGAATCTCAAAAAAAAAACGACGCCCCAAGAAAGAAACGATGCACCAGCGCCGTCGTCGCCCGACCAAAGATGTTAGGTTTTCACCTGAAGATAGTCCCCGCTCTCAAAACAATGCCTCCAACAAGATCATTGCCAGGCCAGACCTTGGGTTTTCACCCTGAAAGGTAGGACTCTAAACTTCACCTGTACTGCCGCCCCCACTTCCATACCATTTCTGCGGAGCCCGGGACACCAAGCAAGTCCCTCAACAACGCAGAGACTTGAACCTCCCTTAGCTAGTCCTCCGCTCCGGCCTTCATGTCATTCCCTTCTTCTGACTGCATCATGGACCAAATGTCTCTTGATGCCAAACATAGAACAGAGCTTCGCGCCGTTCCCTCCAGAACCAATCGGCCGGAATACAAGCATGGGTACGCACGACCGAATGCCACCGATGCAGCAAACTCCAGGCAAAAAAAGCATTGTTACATTCGCCGGCGGCTCCTTTCAGAACTCAACACTCCTACCAGATCGAGAAGGGAAAACCTCAGGTAAGTCTTCATATTTGCCCAAGATAGACCGTAGGACCGCCGCCTTTATTCAGGTCAGGCAACCCCTCGCCAGCGACCATCCCAGGCTGGCCATATTGTTGTGTCTTCATCAGCCGTCGCCGGTTTCCATGCCTCACCACCTTGCCACCGGGAGGCGGGGACAGGTCGAAAGACCCACCACCACCATCCGCAGGCCGACCATCTCTAGCGAAGAAGAGGGCCTCCTCCGCCGTCGAACCTAGGGCTGCTGCCCCGGGCGACCTCGGGCCGCGGGAGAAGCCCAAGATCACCTCCACGCACCGGCGAGAGGCGGGGGGTATGCAGCGGCGCAGATCAAGGACCTGGCCGCTGCCCACCACCAGCCACCATCGGTGTGCCGTGGCGAGGAGCCGACGGGAGGCGGGGAGGCCGCAGCGCAGATCAAGGTCTGGTCGCCACCCACCACCATCCACGTCCGAAGAGCCGCTGTGTCGTTATATGCGAGGCCCGTAAAATAACTAGCTACCAGTACCAATGCAAAGTCAGGCACATCGTCGAGCCAAAGGCGTCTGGTTTCGAGCTAACTCCCACCAACCGAGCTCTTTTTTCAATAAATAAAATCTATTAATATTAAGACATATTAATTACATCCAGCCCTCTGCAACAACGTAATATCTTAATGCCAGTACATCACGCAAAAGAACTAAGAAAATAAAAGGTCCGCTACGGTGTTTCAGCCCGAGCAACAACAATATGCCACCACCACAACAACACCTAATCTCCAGGCTTTTCGACAGCGATGTCTCCAAGAAGGAAACAATGTATAAGCGTCATCATCACCAGATCAAAAGATCTTATGATTTCATCCTGAAGATAGTCTCCGCTGTCAAAACAATTCCTTTAACAAGATAATTGGCAGACACAACAAATTAAAATCAGATCTTGAATTTTCACCCTAAAAAGTAAGACTCTAAACTTCACGCCTTAGTATAACACGGCTCTTACATGTCATGACTCCAACACGTCAACAATCTAGCTATTTCAGTTAGGAATATATCTAACATGGTTGGATATGTAGTTAGCAGCAAGGTTTTATTTTTATCGGTGGCATATTTTTACCTGAGGGCACCGGAAAATTCGGTTGCCACAAAATCTCGAAATTCTCGGGAATTTTCCGTACAAGTTTTTTTAAATGAAATTTGAATTCAATAGATTCCGACACAAAATAAGGAAAATTCGAGCGCATATTGTAACAAATTATTATGCAACTCAATGGTAAGACTGTCCCGCCGAATGGCATTTGGTCCAGTGTTTGAATCACAGTTCTTCACCTAATTTCTTTTTGAGCAAATAAAACAGCATAAACTGATAATAAAAATGAAAATCTACGAGGATGGATACTTGAAATAACGACATCATGAGATGATTCATGTCACCTAACCACCACGTACGCCTACGCAGGTTGTTTTGTAAATCAGGCATACGAGTTGTGTTTTTATCCCGAACTGTTCTTTAATTTCAAATCCAACCTAATACGAACTGTTATCGGTAACGAAATGTTTGGTATTCGGCGAGATTTTGGATATTCTGGCCAAGAAAAAAAAATCCCTCGTTAGCACTAAGGATTCAAAAAGAGATCCAAGTGCGGGACAAATATGAGCGTACACAAACAATACGAACTGTATAAGTAGAGTCCGGGACAAATATGAGCGTACACAAACTAGATCGTCCAGACCGGTCGAAACCAATACGGATTTGAAAGCAAATCAATATGTACATGTCAAAGGAAAGTATTTTTATACATGCGAGCACATGGAAGATGGAACGTAGAAAAAAGGCCTTTGGTCGCGGTTGGCAACTGCCATTAGTCGCGGTTGCGCAACCGCGACCAATTAAGCGCGACTAAAGCCCTTCTCTTTAGTCGCGGTTGCTTACGAACCGCGACTAAAGGTCCGTCCACGTGGGCGGCTAGCGTGCGCCTGGGCGGAGGACCTTTAGTCGCGGGTTGCCTCCCGTACCGCGACTAAAGCCTATTTCGTTAATTTTATTTTAATTTATTTGGGTTTCTAATTGTTTTTCAGTCCGTTTTTTTTCTATTTTTTTTCAGAATTTCTATTATTTCAGTTATTTGCATAGCTTAGTCTCTATCTCTAACTACACTTATCTCTAATCAAATTACTTACTCGTGGTCAAACTTCCCGCTCGGTCACCCATCCTCCCACTACTCCACCTCTAGCACGCTTAACTTCCGAGTTCCACTCCGTCCCACATCCAAGTGCTACGCGCGCATGTATGTGATACTAGTATCATATCAATCCTATTAACATGTTGGTCGATGTCATATTTTTTTATTGTTTGAATTTCAAATAATTTTTTTTATTAACAAAAATAATGATGTAATAATAATCGTGAATAAATAAATAAACATTAACTTTTTATTTTTTATTTTTTTTGCCAAACCTAAAACCTAAAAATTTGAAAATCTAAAAATTGGGTAAAAATAATAGTAATCTTTATGCTGGATTCAATTATTAATTTTATTTTTTTGAAAAATTTAAAAAATATAAAATCCGTAATTTATAGCAAAAACTAAAATCTTCCTGCTTTCGTATTTTCATTTGGAATTTTGAGAATCTAAAAATTGGCTAACTTTTTCCCAGGATTTTTTTATATATTATACGTTTTTTTCCGACGTCGTATGCAAAAGTTATTACGGTTTTACCATTTTTTTAACTTTTTTTGCAAAAAAAGTGAAAATTCGAATTTCTTAATTTCTCCGAATAGTAGGTTGCATAACATACAATAATCTGAAAACAATTTTTTTTTGAATTTTCTATCATTTTCTTTTGTATTTTACAAGCCAAAAAAAGGCGATCGGGGGGGGGGGGGGTCGGGAAAACCTTTAGTCGCGGTTGGGGACACCAACCGCGACTAAAGGGTTGTGGTTGGTGTCCCCAACCCTTTAGTCGCGGTTGGTGTCCCCAACCACGACTAAAAGTTTTTCCGCCGGCTGCATCCCTCCATAGCCCTTTAGTCCCGGTTGGTGTTACGAACCGCGACTAAAGGGGTACCCTTTTGTCGCGGTTGGAGCATTAGTCGCGGGTCGCCTCCCGAACCGCGACTAAAGCCTCCTTTAGTCGCGGTTCGAATAATTCCGGGACTAATGGGGCTGGACGGAAGCCCTTTTTTCTACCAGTGTACGTATTCAAGAAAACTACAATAGCACGTGGTAGCACATATATTTCTGAAAATCATATAATCAAAGCATATATACATATCCAGCAAACTACAGTACTAGACTTCGTAGCAGATAAATTTTCTCAAAATCATACAATCAATTATTTTTACTTTGTTATTCAAAATAAATAAAAGTATCCAAAAAGCTAAAATAAAATAATATCATTTTATTTTCCATGAAAATATTTCCATGCTATAATTTTTCAACTAGTTTTAGAAATTTATATGGTAAAATATTCCATCTATCTAGCTTATAATGCTCCGGCCTTAGTATTGCTATATATGTTTATCAATCCATATCATTTATAAAATCGTACAATCTAGCTTTCATTACATTGAAATTTAATCTAATAGAAAATTCAACCTTATTAAAATGCAAATAACAACATTTTATTTGTCATAGAAATATTCAAATGGCATATTTCTACTATCCAAAGTGGTGAGCAAAATAAAAGTACGAACCATGGAAACCTGAACTACCATAGGATTAATGTGGACCCATACAAGAACTTTGATACTTAAACTGGCACTAGTAGAAAACAAGGCTTTTGTTCGAAGCCCTTGAGAGCTTTAGTCCCGGTTAAATTACAAATCGGGACTAATGGGTTGGTTTAGTCTCGGTTCAAACGGCGTGTGTCATGGCAACCCTCTATTCCCGATTCGTTTGGAACCTTTAGTCATGGCTGGTATTACCAACCGGAACTAAAGGGGTTGCGGCAGGCTGCCTCTGGCGCGAAAGCTTTTTGCTCCCCACGCACCCCCTATGGATCGCCTTCTTAGCTTTGTAAAATACAAAATGAAATGATAGAAAAATTAAAAAAAAATCATCTAACATTCATGTATGTTACGCAACCTACTATTAGGAGAAATTAACAAATTTGAATTTTGACTTTTTTTACAAAAATATTTAGAAAGAGGTAAAATGTAATTAAATTTTGCATCCGACGTCGGGAAACAATGTATAATATATCAAAATGATCAAGGGAGAAAGTTACATCCGAATTCAGCCGGGTTTACATGGTTGGCATTATTTTATATTCTCAAAATTCTAAATGAAAATATGATAGTAGGAAGATTTTAATTTTTACCAGAAATTCAGGATTTTATATTTTTTATTTTTAGAAAAAATAAATTAATAACTGCTTCCTGCATAAAGATTATTAACCATAAAGGTTAGCTAATTTTTAGATTTTCAAATTTTCAAGTTTTATTGATATGTGACTATTCTCTCCTAGGATACACAAGCATATCTAGCACCAATGCCGATGCAAAAAATTCCTTTAAAATAAATTTAAGTCAGTTAATGCAACAAATAGCTCCTTTGTATTTCCCCGTGGTCGATACGGACTTGTGCCTCTCGGGTGCAACACATCCCCGTAGACCAAAAAAATTCTAGTAATTTGAAAAAGTCAATTTTTTTTGAAACTTCCTGGAAACCAAGAATGATCAATTTTGTACTCGTAAAAAAAATGTTTGAACACGAAATGATTCCCATGGACTCCAGGGCAAAAAAGACAAAAATATGACGAATATAAAGTGAATAGTACCTGTTCATGGGGGGTTCGAGTTTGTTTTTTTTTTTTTACCCAGGATACCATAAAATTAATTTCCTAGGAAAATATTTTGTTTCAAGTACAATACCTGATCATCTTTGATTACCAAAAAAGTTTGAATTTTTCTAAACTTTTTTTAATTTTTTTTTCCAAGTATAGCGGTGGGTTGCACCCGAGAGCTCCTTTGTATTTCCCCGTGCTGGAGCCCATTTATTGCTATGTGACTATTCTCTCATAGGGTACACAAGCTTATCTAGCACCAATGCCGATGCATAATTTTCTTTTAAAATAAATTCAAGTCAGCTAATGCAACAAATAAAACTGAATATGTAGAAAAATACTCCCCCCCCACTAGAAATAAGTGTGTCAACTTTATCTAGATAAAGATACAAAAAGTAGTTAAACAACATTTTTCGGTAGTAGCTTGATTTGCAACAAAAATCACCAATAATTCCAATAAAAATATGAATGATTACAATAGAAACTTAAATGTTTCCGTGAATAAAAGAAGTGATTAAGAAATAATTTATTTTGCTGCAGAATGATTTACAACAAAAGTCTTCATCTGTTTTAACAAAAATCACGATTAATTACAAAAAACCATTTTTTATACAAAGTGGTTAAGCTACAAATTTTAGCTACAAATCGATTTACAATAAAAATCACCAACAATTCCAATTAAAAAAATAAACTATTACACCAAAAATTTATATGTATCCTAGAAAAAGTTACAACATCTCGCGTGTGCTTAAATAACAAAACTCATACATGTTTGTTAAAAAAATTAATGACCATATTTAACATCAAGAAATTTACCAAAAGGACTTGACACTGCACTATATATCATCCATTGTGCACCTAATCTCGTCGATTTGGCATCACCGACCGCAAAACCTGCTCAAAGATCTGCAGTCTCACATAGTCATTGTAGACCCCTTGAAGCGTTGGATTGCGCCATGCGGGCTAGAGCTTTGACGTCAGGTTGCGGCGATGTTGTACCAGTTCCATCAAATGGAGGCCATGAGAGGTCAACATACAAATACATTCAATACCACAATGAAAGAAAATAGATATCTATATGTAGCCATAGCAAATATCAATGATGCATGATTGGATGCATGCTAATATATCTCCTGGCCTACTGTTGCAAGAGAGTATCTAGTGGTACCGCTAGTCTGGGTGGGGACGGGATCCTCTAACTTTGAGGAGCAAAGTCACCTAAGCTACAGTAGCCTGACTTTTCTTCTTCCAAATTGTATGATTAATGACAAAATGATTTAAATTACTCTACATAATGCAAATTTATGTTATGGATTTAGAGTACCTACATACGGACAAAATTATGATGTAATAAAATTTAGTCCAAACTTTTACATCTACAGTAAATATCTACAGTAATTAATTATAGCACATAATATGGTGATTAGGCTATAATACCCTGACTTTACAACGTTCTTTTCTCTGACTTTGCTCCCAAACGTTAGAGGAGCCGGTTCCGTCTGGGTGCTACTTGATTCCGGTTGCATTGTGGGCGTTCAATGACATTGGACGTACAGGATCGAAAGGCACCGTCCCCTTCTGGACCATTGCTTGCTATACGTACGACAAAATTCGTCCGACATTCATACGATCCTACGTGGATGCGCTGTTTCTCACGCGAGGCTGGAGGCAAACACGAACCTGGGTTTTTAGGCAGGGCCGAGACTTTGATAATATGGGATCGGACCATCTCTCTTCTGATGGTAGGCCCCACCTATCAAATAATCCTTTTTTTTTACTTGGCCTTAGGGCATCTCCAGTGGCCGACTCATCGGGCCCTGGCGTGTTCGATTCGGTCCGCGTGGACGGGCGAACAGGCCGCGCACGCTTCAACAAGGCGACGCAAACGGACCGACCCGTCCGCCTCGACGCATCCGTTCACGGAATTTGGGGAACCGATGCGTCGGCGCAGACAATGAGTGTGTCCTCCCGTGTCCGGCCGCGTGCATCTTAGGCCCGCATCAAAGCGACCCAACGGTCTTCTACGTCTGGTGCAGTTGAGCTTGGCCTCGCTCAAGCGAGCGTCGGGGCGGTTCGGTCGCACTCAAGCGAGCGGGTGGCTTCAGATCGGGCACCAGGGGAGCGGCCTCGGGATGCGGCGGCTGCGGCCGACGGCTGTGAGCGTGGCTCTGGTTCTGCGCAGAGATTCCGCTACCTTCTTGCAGGCGCCTCTTTTGGAGGCCTCACACTTGTGGTGCGGTAGGTTTGCGTCAACTAGGCATGGTTACCTTGCGGCTGAATATGGTGGGCACCGGGCAGCGGCTTTTGACGGTAGAAAGTGTGGTCGTTGTCTAGCAAGGCAAGGGTGGCGTGCTTGTGCTACGTGGGTAGCTAGTCCGTCTGCCCGGTCGGCGCGATCGGATGGCCGGTCTGGCTGGCACGTCGGGGCGGTGGCCCCGGATCTTTTGGCACGACGTTCGTTGTTTACAGATGGTCATCTAGTGTAGCTTGGGCTACGAGGCGTCTAGTCCGTGCAGCGTTGCGGCCGACGCCTGCACAAGACGACCACGATGACGACGAGGACTACAACGAGGTGCTGGCGTACCACAACGAGGAGGTCAAGGACGACAGCGACGACTACGTCGCGTGCATTTTCCAGGAATGGCAGTTGGCCATGGCGGAGGGCCGGGAGTTTGAGTACCCGGACAACATAATGGACGACGAGATCGCGAGGATCGGCATCCTCGTCTCGGAGGTGGACCGACCTGTGCAGCCGCTGTTGCCTGGGTACGCCACCGGCATCATGCCGTCGGGCCTCTCGGAGGAAGAAGCCCTACGACTGGCGCTACAGAACTCGGCCACGCTACCGGTTCAACCGCCGCCTCCACCTCCACCGTACAACCCGTGGGGGCCTCCACCTCCGGCCTGGGATCCTCCACCTCCGCCACAGGCAGTGGCGGAGCCAACAGGGTGGAAGGGTGGGGCTGCCTAAGATTTGGCCCAACCCATATGTTTTATATAGAAAAAAATAAAAATAAAGACAAAAGCCCATCTAAGTAAGGTCTGCCCCACCCTAACGAAACGGGCTGGATTCGCCACTGGCCACAGGCTTGGGCTCCTCCACCTCCACCACCACCGACAGTACCGGCGTATGTTCCGCCGCTTCCCAACTGGCCGTGGGTGGTACCGGAGCTCGTCGTGATCGACAACGACGAGGAGAACCAGTAGGCGCAGGCGTTCTTAGGGTTTTATTTTCCTTTCTTTTACTATGTAAATTATGTTTTTATGTTATAAAAAATGGAAAATCGAGGAAAAAATGCGTCGTGTCGCTGGAGCCACTCCCGACGCAAACGGGCGCGCGGTCGATTTCAACCATTTAGCCCGACGCAAACGAACGCGCCCGGAGATTTTCGAACGCTAAAATGTGTCGCGTCCTAAAAGAGTATGGAAGAAAGAGGTGGAGAGATTTTGATGGTTCGGCAGTATTGCGGGTTTGGGTTTGGGTTTGGGCTTTATTAGCATGGGTGGGACCGTAGGAGGAGTAATTAGCATGGCCACGACGTGGATGAATTACGGATCTGCTAAACAACAGCTAGCTGTTTTGCAATTCGTCCACACACGTTTTTTTGCGCCATTCGTTTGTCTTTGTGATTCGCGCTCGATCGTCCAGCGTGACTGCTTGTTTTGTTGGGTTTTGTGGTGTCGGGCCAGCCGGGCATCAGATCCGAGCCCGTTTAGTGTTTTGTCGCCCGTTGTCGTCTTTTTCATTTTGAATTCTTTTTGGCCCGGGCTCTGTGTCCGTTCTCTGTTGCCTGTTTAGATGGGTCTCACAGAGCGGCGTCAGCCTTGAGAATTAATTAACGAGAGACAGAGAAGAATGGGTGGTGGAAGAGAGGAGCGCCGCCTCCCGTCGCCGTCAAGCTGATCTATGGCGAGAACCAGAGACAGCGGGTGCAAGCGTGTTCGTCTCCGAGGGTATGTTCTGGCGTAGCTTCTCCCGTTACTCCCTTGTCTCGTCGCGGATTTGGAGGTGGGATTTGGGGGTTGTGAGTGATTTGAGTTTGTCGGGGTCGTCGAGAATCAGGTAGTGGGTGTGATTCTTGTCTCGTCAGTACATGCTCAGTCTAGCCAGGGGGCGCGTTCGCGGGGGCGACTGGCGACGGAGGGAGCGGTGGTCCGTGAAATAGGCCGACGGCGAAGGGAGCCGTGGCTCGCGATCGAGCTTGCTCGAGCTCCGACGGGAAAGCGGCTATTCGCGAGCGCGGAAAGCTTGGTCGCTGGTCGCGAGTCGGGTACTCTTTCCTTGTTCCTCTGCTCATTTTGTGCTATGATTTCATCTTCTATTAGCTCGCATGTGTGATTGTTTCGTTCGGGCGCGGTCGCTGCGAGTTCTACGAAATCAGTGACATATTTTTCTTCGGTTGGGGTAGCTTGTATTTTGATTGAGTGCTCCTGCTGTTGTATGGGAAGGTAGGTAGCACGCTCTTGCAATCCTGCCCTCTTGTGTGTGGATGGGAGAGAACGTAATAGTCAAGGGATTTTCCACTCGATTTTCATGTAAGGTTCCGAGAATTGTTTCTAGCATAAGTTGTGATTGAAGCATCTGCATCTTGTTAACTGGCAATGTGCTTAGGTTCTAGCATAAGTTGTGATTGTAGCACCTGCATCTTGTTTCAGTATCACTCTCATCCTTCTCATTTTTAGTTATATTTATCACTCTTCCTTTCATTTTTCAGTTATTTAGTTTTTCAGTTTAGTCTGCCATTATGCATTTTTCAGTTCATTGTTAGTCTCTTTCGTCAGCGTTAATTTTTAGTAAGTCATTCATCATTTTTCATTTTTGATTTGATCTCTTTTCATTGTTAGTCATATTGTTGGTTATTTTGTATCATTCTTCAACTCATTCTTCACTTTTCTTCATTGATTTTGAGTCTATCAGTTGTCATTTTGTCCCTATGTCTCTCTTTATTGGTTTTTCAGTTCATTCTTAGTCTATTTCTTGAGCGTTGATTTTTAGTCCGTCATTTTTCATTTATGGTTTGATCTCTTTTCATTGTTAGTCAGTGTGTTAGTTATCTTGTATCACTCTTCATTTCCTTCTTCACTTTTCAGCATTGATTTTGAGTATGTCAGTTTTCATTCCCTATGTCTATCTTTCATGAGTCTTTCAATCTTTCTTTTGTTAGTCTCTTAATATTGATGATTTTAGCATATGTTATTCTTTATTCTGTCAATCTTTCTTTCTCTAAGAATTAGATTTGTGCTCTCCTGTCCCTAGGTCTGTACTCTCTTGTCATTGTTAGTTTTCTTCAGCTTTGATTTTGAGTTTCAGTGACTTATTTGTCAATTCTCATTCTACACCTAGGTCTTTCATCAGTGTTTCAATCTTTCTTTTGTTAGTACCTTAATATTGATGATTTTAGCTGTTAGTCTTTATTCGGTCAATCTTTCTTTCTCTAAGAATTCGACTAGTTTGGTGTTCACGCATGATTTTCTCGAAAGTTGCCAGGTATCTCTTTCATTAGTCTCTGAAATTCCTTTTTCTTAATTCTTCAATCCCATGAAGTTGTGATTTCTCAAAAGGAGCCAGGTATTTCTTTCTTTAGTCTCTGTATTTTTGTTTCGTGTTCACGCATGATTTTCTCAAAAGGAGCAAGGTGGGTGTAATAGCGACCATCACGCAATAGTTTGCTCTGATGATTTGTTAATCTATTTTAAGTTTTTTGAACGGGGCAAGGGGTGGGTAACTCTGCCTATGCCATTTTTATCTTTTAGTAGGTTCATAATTTGGATAGCCGGTTCCAAGCCTGGAAAAAAGAGGAGGGACCACACCTTTTTAAAATGTTTTTTATCTGTGCTTGTGTGTCATAGAATACTTATTCACCTCAAGCTTTTTACCATAGCGAACTTAAATATGTAATAGCATAACTCCTTTTTCCCATGTTTTCATAGCAGGAAAATAATAACACACTAATGATTACTTTTTCTCAAGAATGGTTGGACGAGCATGTGCTAAACCCCCTAAGAATGATTATTTTACTTTGATCATATGTGTTAGTACATACATATGTCAATCTTGGCTCCGTCCTAGGTCCTCCCTAATTTTGTTTTCAATTTTCTGGTACATGCGAGCAGCGAGCCATCTGGTTTTAGTGGGCAGGCAAGAGTTATCATCTAGCGAATCTCATGAAAAGCTTATTTTTAGCGGTGTTTTTGGTGAAAAGGACTGGTCTGGGGAGTTGTTGTTTTCAGCTTGCCAGCAAGGTCAACATCCAAGCTTAGGTTTCTCCCTCGTTTTTCTTCTTCTCCTTCCTCCATGTTCTTCCTCCCCCAGCTGGATCTCCTTTTTTCCATGCGTTTCTTTTGTGTTAGTTTGTTCCCAAAATGAGGCGATCCCTTTGTTCTTCCTTTCTTTTTGGAAGAAGGTGTGGTCTCGTTCTTATTCAGATGTGCTAGGAAGATGGGCTAATATCACAGGGTAAAGAAAGGTATGAGGCTGAGGCCCGAAACAAGAGTTATCCAGAAGGGGCCTTTCGTTTTGGGTTTTTGATCGTTTTGGGTTGGATCACACTGGAATACACGATCCGTTAAGAGGCTGAGGCCCGAAACAAAATCACAGCACGACCGCGAACCTGAATTGGACGCGAATTTACCGAAATGACGTGTCAGTACCTTATTAGTCCAAAAAACGTGTGTAAACGAATTACAAAACAGCTGCATGCGAATTAGACAGTCCCATGAATTATCGTACAAGGATCGGACGTAGATTGTCGTGTGCGAAGCACTTCCGAGAATAAAATATATTGAGATCTCAAACTGCCCCCAAATCATCCTCTAGGATAATCTAGATCCGACTAAAACTTGATGCACCGCCGTAGGTCTCTCCGATTCCTCCGGCCGTGAGTCAGTTCTATGAGGCTGAGATGTGCCAGTTGTAGCTCTTGTAATTTGTGAGGCCTAGCTCCGCCGTCGCCCCCCTAACTTCAATCTTCCAATAGCCCAAACACGGCTGTTTTCTCTTATGCATTTGTGCGTTTGACGAAGCATCGAGAAGCTTGGGCCTCCATGCTGAGTTCTTGCCCGTCCATCCACTTTCTATTCTCTTCAGATTTTTGGTGCATATACTCTGAAGGAATGAATGACCCGATATCACTGCATGCTTTAGTCGATTGATTGCTCAAGTAACGAACTCTAGAAAATAATGCAATTTTAAGTTGTTGTTCTGTTGAACTACATGTTGTTCTTGTTCTTGCACTGGCATGGGGATGACGATGATAGGAATTGTGTTATTGTAATAGATTATACTAACTGGAGTAGTATATTTTAGGGAGCCAGGTGCATATTTACCTGCAGCGTTGAACCAGTGAGTACTCGGTGCAGGTTGACCGTCCATTTAAATCCAACGACCCTGATGTTCGGAATCAAGTAGCATGTAAATAGGCTGTAGCACTATATACTCTCTCCTAGTGTTGCATGCCTACATCGAGTAGGTGCATGCCATTGTGGACCACCACGTTGTGAAGTTGAGGGCCAGCGGGAACTCACCACTGGTGGGGCCACCACGTGTGCTCGGAGCAGGAGGAGTGCGCGAGTCACCACGATCGATCGGGCACGCGATCGGTCGCCCGATCTCAAGCGTTTTTCTTAAAAAAAAAAGAATTAGTGCTACGAGGAACTAGACACTAAATGATATAGTAGAAGCAGGACTTCAGCGTGAGAATTTTAGAAATTCGTTCCTGATAGGATTCGAACTCTGGTCGTTGGGGTGCGCCACTACGACCCCAACCACTGGGCACTTCAAAAGAGAAACGAAACATCACATAGGAACACTACCAAATAGAAAACACGAAGCAAATAGGCCAAAAATCAGAATGTATGAAATGCTACAATCATCGACTCAAGCCGTAGAAGATAGCCTAGGTGCCGGCCGCCGGCCGGCCGGCTCTACACAGCTTGTTGCGGGGACGTGCGATGGATCTTGCGGGGACGTGCGATGGATCTGTGATGGCAACCACGACTTCAACTAGTTGATAATTAGTCTAATTTTGATTTAGTCAGTTAAGCGTTAGTTGGATCCTATAATTAATTGAAGTGCGTTGGTGTTTGCATTGTTTATATGATTGTGCTGAGAGTCCCCAGAAATCAAATCGCCGATGCCGGGTCGTAAGCCGTCTAATAGGGTCTTTAAAAAGCCATCCTGGATCCTATAATTAATCTTAGTTACTACTGTTTTCCTGTTTGCATTGTTTGTATGATTGTGCTGAGAGTCCTCCGAAAATCAAATGCCCGATCCTCGAGCTGTAAGCCTTCCGATCGAAATTTAAAAGGGTTGTTCGATCCTGCAAACATATCGGTCAATATTCCTTTTCTCCGTTTTTAGTTGGGTGAGCCCCAATGCAGGTCTATTTCTTCATCTCTCTTTGCAAAAAACAAAAGGTTTGCTTTTTTTTTGTCTCTTTTGTCTTCTCGGATCGGGAAAAAACAACCGCTCCCTAGTTTCATCTTCCACACAGAAAAATGCTGACCTAGGTTTACATAATTGTCCTCGCAGTAGGGCCTCCTCTCCTTGTGGCACCGACGGCCAAATATGGCAATAACGCCGCCAAAGCATTTAGCACTGGTGGTTAGCATTCGCAGCAACACCGTCCACCCCTTGTACATGTGGCACCGGTGTCAACCCTTGCCAGCAGCCGGTCGCTAGCGGTCGCAGAAGCGTCGTACGCCCTTTGTAGCACCACAATGTCACCTCCCCCTTTCCAGCATCAACCACGGCGGAGAAGATATCTAGTGCTACGGTATCACGGTATCACGGTAGCACCTAAAGGGGTGGTAGCACTAGATACGGTATCCAGCCTTGGAGGCTAAAGGGGTGGTAGCACTAGATATGTTCTCAACCACGGCGGATCACCTTGGAGGCGAAACTGGGTAACCCCCCCCCCCCTAAATCAGCGCACATAGTACTTTTTTAGGCATGTTATCTGACTCCGTCCACAACGGAGCTCAGGGAGAAAGAGGCCTCCATCTCACATCCAGCCTTTACTTCCCCATCTCAGTACATTGACGATTCTTGGTTGTGCCATGGGATGTGTCGTGCTGACCAGTGCCTAAATATAATACTAGCGGTAGGTTACATTCTTTTTCTTTTACCTTGGGGCTTCGGCCATCACTAGAGACAGATACTTTTGCAGCAAACATTTATTGAGAACCTTTAGTGATCTTGTTGTCACCTTTGTGATATTCTGGCAAAACTGCATAAGACACTCTTAACTAAAAAAATGTCTTATGATGTGCACCAAAAGATCGCAATAACGACGGTTTGCAAATTCTTATGACAGATTGAAAAAAAATGTATAGTTAGAACATGGTGCATCCCCCGTAAACCCCGTCGAAACTGAACTTTTCCAACAGATTTACGGGTTCAGGTCGAATACGCTATAGACCAGAGCCCGAAACGGTGGCTTGGCCCATAAAAGTTTCTTGGGGGCCCGAGAAACGCGAGGCTCGCCCCGTATTAAAACAGGTTGCGGAGGGGAGCTCGGTTTCCAAACCCTACCCCCTCTGCCGCTGCCGCCCGCTCCGTCGCCTCGTTCCACCTCCTCCGATGAAAAATCAAAACTTTGCAAGCGCCGCTTCGCAGCACCTTGAACTCCCCACGGATTCTCACGGAAGCTCCGCTAGGGGAGGCGGTGGTTTGGGCGGCGAGGACTTGCCACCGCAGCCCCCCGTTTTCCCCACGGAGGCGGAGCGGCGCAAATTCAACCGGTCGGAGGGCGCGCGTAAATGCAGCGCCCGCCGGTGGAAGAATCGGGGGCTCACGCCCCAGGGAAGCTCGCATGGTACGCGAGCGGAGGCAAGGGATCCTCCTCCGACAGGTCGTGCCGCCCCCCCTCGCCCGCAGGTGTACGACAGCTCGGAGCAGAAGGAGGACGCGACGCCGGCGCGGGAGCTTACCTTCTCAGCAGGATACTAAGTCCACGAAGATCAAGAGGAGGAGGCCATCATCGCGCAGGTGGTGGTCGTGTCTGAGGCGGAGGCGCGAGCATGCTGGCGCCGGGAGGAGGCCGATGACGTTCGCTAGGTCCACGAGTACGAGGCGGCGAGCCGGGAGGAACGCGTTCGCCGCGTCAAGATCGAGATTGTTGAGCTCGACTCGGAGTAGGAGCTCGATGCATCTGCCGCCTCGCCTTCCTCCGCCACCACCTCCGCCGCCACGCGCAGAGGCCCTCGGGTCCGCATTTTGGTTAAAATTAGGTCGTGCGGTGGTGGCTATTAGTTAATTTTGGTGTTTACTACAATGTAAAGTTTGATGCTCAATCGGAGCATCAACTATCATCTATATGTGTTCATCGATGAATTCTCCCGCGAGAATTTAATTCCATTTTTTAGTTCCTATTTTACGGTTTCTGTTCTGCGCGAGTCGCAAAATGAACCTAACGGACCGTGTTTTCGGGAGAATGAATTAGACTTTTTCGGTTCCCACTTTTTCGGTTACTACGAGAGATGCTCTAAGAGTAGATCCGACACTGCATAGACCATAACATATAGACATTGTACCTTACACATAAGATGACACAACATCCAGGCTTAACAATATTCTAATTAAATCTGCCTTGCTAACTGTAGGCAATTTTAGTCATGTCTATGAATTTCATCAAGTCATGCAAAAAAACACTTGGCATTAGGCGTTATGAGTGGGAAAAGCCGCCGTAAGGTTTTGTAAAACTAAATGTTGACGTAGCCTTTTCAGCGGATAATTCTACAAGTGCCACATGGGTTGTTCTCCGAGACGATCCATGCATCTTTATAGTTGGTGCCTGCTCTGGTGTACCGAGGATTGCCGACGCGTCCGCTGCAGAAGCAAGAGCTCTCCGAGATGGTTTGTGACTTGCGATACAGGTTGGGTGCAACAATCTTACAGTTAATAGTGATTACATGGATGTCATCGAAATAATGCAAAACAGAGAAAATTCAGTAGGAGGTGCTGCAACTATATATGAGGAGTGCTCTTTTTAGCGGGTAACTTTGGCAGAGTTAAGTTTTTTTTATAGCCCTAGACAAAGTAACATTGTGGCTCATATTTTAGCCATTAATGCGGAGGAACCTCAGCCAATTGTTTGGCATGAGGATCTGCCTGGTTTTCTTATTAGCCAATTGTCAAACGATGTAAGTTTATTTGCTAATGAATAAAGTTGACTGTGGTGGCTGTCAAAAAAATAGTAATCATAATTAGCCATAATTAGAAATTTTTATTAGAATCCAAATCGTAGTACACAAAACTGTTCAAGTTTCGTTTCTCCTCATATAAAACCAGAAACTGCGAAAATTCGTTGTGCGCAACCAATCAGATTCTGAATGATTTTGAGCATATAACACATCTCTGGTAGCCATAGTTAGAGCATCTCTAGTCGCGTCCTTCAAACCTGATTCGGGCATGGAGGTCTATGTGGAGCCCAGATTCAGGACTCCGCCAGCTTAATTATCTTAGTTTATGTAATGGTCATATGTGGGCCAATTAGGATTTTTATTGATTTGAGTCAGTTTGGTTTGGGCCTGTCCAAACCAAGTTAGGGAGGCCCACTAGGGCTGGCCGGCCACCACCCCCTCATATAAGGTGGAGAGATGGCTAGGGTTTAGTTAGACAAGTTTAGACTAAAGTTTAGGGTTTACCCCATTGCGTGTGTTCACGTGTATCATCCCTCCGGGGGTACGGCGCTGTCGATTATCTATTATATCCGTTGCGAAGGTTCTTGTGTTCATCAAGGATTATCTAGCTCAAGGTTTGAGGCGTATCGTTCATTGATCTGTTGCTTGCTGGATTCGTTCCCTCTTCTTCAGGCTGCGTTCATCGCGTTGTTGGGAGATTCTATCTACCCGGGTTCTCGTTGTGAAAGATCGGGCAACACCTAGGAGGATCTGCTCGGTTCCCCCTTATCGAAACCGTCCCCCAAACGGCGCCAGATTGAGCATTTGGGGGATGTGTTTTGTTCGTGCCGCGTTAGGGGGACGTCTCTCCCCAGCCGCGTCCCCCAAACGCCGCCCCCAAAACATTAAAATACTTTATTTTTTATTTTTTTGCATTTATTTCAATAAAGAGTAGAAATATTCCACAAGCTAATACATAACTGGGAAGTGGTTTACACGAAGATATAATTTTGAACATGGTTTTCCACAAACTAATACATAGTTTGAACCATGGTTGACACAAATATAAAACATTGCAAAATAACTAAACCTAACTAGGCCGGGCATCGAAAATTTCGTGTGTTCGGTGCCAAGAAAGAACACTCGTAGGCACACCCAGTCACCCAAACTAGAAAATCCAGCTGTTGTCGGTGCCCCTATTGTTTCTTTCGAGGAAGAACAACCAGAAACCTCCGTGCATATTTTCGCAGTGAAGAAACAACACTCAGTCATCGTCCTCCTTGGCGCTGTCGCTGTGGTAGTGCTGGCGGCAACGCGTCTCGTCGAACACCTTGACACTCATGTCCCCCTCGCCAAGGTAGGAGAACATGAGCACGAAGCTGGCTTCGAGGTGGTGGTAGCGCGCGAACTTCTCCCAGCCGATGTGGAAGTACATCTTGCCACGCGCGTCGTAGATCACGTACACGATCCACCGGCTGCAGCCGCAGGCAGCCCCTGCAGATGCAGCGAGCCCGGGCGCCCGTCACCGGCGACGAAGTCGGCGAAGGTGTCCAGCAGCAGCCACAGGAAGCCTCCCGCAGATGCAGTGAGCCCGGGCGCCCGTCACCAGCGACGAAGTCGGCGAAGGTGTCCGGCAGCCTCTAGACGCCGTGTGGGTCACCCTTTCGGACGACGACGAACTCAAACAACACTTGCCGCTCCACCTCCTGCAGGTCCGACGATGAAGACGACGGCGTCGCAGGCGACGGTGAGCGTGCAGCTCTACCGCATCCACGACCACGACCACAGCCACAAGCTCGGCCTGCGCCTCTACTAGACATGGCGTCGACTCTTGATGAGATGGCGGCGGCTAGGGTTGGGGAGATAGGCGCTAAGGTTTGTGTGTGGGATGTACGATGAGAGAGCGGCCCTTTTTATAGGACGGAGGAAGGCGGGGGAGTGGTTGCGCTCATTAACGCCGGCACGCAGAGCTAGGCGCGACGAGACGCTTCGCTGTGCCTCTGCGGGAACTGCACCGTCGCTGTGAGCCAATTTCCATCGCGAGGTAGGCGACGGCTAGGTTAACTTCAATGTGCCGCTGACACGCCGGGCCCGCCACGTCTCGCCTTGCTTTTCGTTGTATCCGACGTCCCCGGAGCGTCCCCTATGTAGCGGGGATGGACTCGGGGCGCCTGACACCGTATCAGGCACGCCGGACAAAAAAAGGCTTTGGAGCACGCGGCTGGGAATGTTTTTTCGTCCGACGCGTCCAAATCGCTTTGAGAACGATTTGGGAGACGTTTTAGGGAACGCGGCTGGAGATGCTCTTAGCAGATTGTCCGGGTTGACTGCGTTCGTCCCATGCTACGCCTCTTGGTTATTCCCTCGCATTACATCTGTCATGTGCAGATTATTCCCTCGCATGGCACCCTGCGCTTTGTTTTTGGGAAAATACCTATCACTTTCTTATTTTCTACTCAAACAGTGGTTGGAAACTTGGAATCCTGAAGTACTTCCCAAACTGCCCTTACACCCACTCTATATAATGCCCTTCCCTGTCGTCCTACGCTTTCTACCAGCGGGGTTCTGGTCCATGATACTTCTTGAATTGTATTTGTTGCGAGAAACCAGCTAGCTTGCAGTTGGTATACACACTCGCCTGTCGTCTTCTGTTTGTTCTCGCAGTCGGCTTCCTATTTCACTACGGGAAACAGACACACATCGTATTGAGGTATTCATGCTAGATACTTCCTTTTAAAGTTTGTGTAGCGGATTTAGCGGATTCATTAGTCCTAGCTCGATTCATTAGTTCTAGAGAGAGAGAGAACGCGCGCTATTTAAGCTGAAATTCCTTCACATTCTGTGACTTGTGCCATTATCTAACCATTTTTCGGCCTAGATGTATGTTTCTTTGATATATGTCAATATTTTCATTGATTAGAAGTTCTGGTTTGACACTATAGCACTTAGAAAAGAATGGCAGCGAGAAACAGGAATGTACCGAAAGATAGCATGCAGGTAGCATCTACTATCTCCTCAATCTTATTGATGTTGGAGAAAGAGAATCGTTTTTCTCCTCGGGTTGCTCCCTTCCAGGGCGACTCCAGGAGCGTTTCCAACCCTAGCCGACCCAACCCTCCTCCTTCCCTCCCCCGTCGCCACCGTCGGCAGCCTCTCCTCTACCTGGCGGAGGTCTCCCCAAGCGAGCTAGGCAGGCAGGCGGCGGTGCACGATGGCATCTCAACCACGGCGGCGGAGTTGCTCGGCGGCTAGCTGCGGAGAGGCCGGGCGGGCTTAGTTTGGTGCAGTCTGGCCGCATCATGGCGGCGCCGGAGGGGCGGGGCGGCCCGTTATTAGTGGCCAGGTTCCATAGCCCAGATCTGGGCACTGCGGACTCCATCTGGGTCCGGGCGAGACGGGTTGTTCTCACTGGTGCTACCCATGGAGTGGACGTGGTGGGGAAGGATAGAACAGGATGTGGTAGCGGCCGCGTGACCTACGTGCAGCAGCGTAGCGATGGAGACTTTTGGGCGCAAGCTGGGTCTGGCCGGGCTTGCTGGGCATGGTGTGTCCCTATTGCCATATCCGGTCGGCACCCGCTGGTAGTGGTGGAGGACGTCCTCCACGTGGTTGCCTCGATTCTGTCCTCCAGTGTCAACCTTCCTACCTAGCTACTCCGACTAGCAGGTCACACAATGAACCTCACAATACGGGCGTGATTTCGCGGATGCCGGGGCGGCGGCCACAGATATTGGATTGCATGGGCAACTCAGCGGCGGGTGACGTGGTGGTGGTGATGGCCGTCTCTTGGGGCCACGAGGGTGGTGAGGAGCGGGCGCCAGGAACTCCTGGTGTTGGCGGCGCCTTTGCGTGGTTAGTACCTAGATTGCGGGGTAGAAGGTCGGCTCGTGGATGTCTTGTAGTCTGCAGGAACATGTGCGACAAGGGTTGTCTAGGCGAAATCCCAGCGATTTGGCTCCAATGGACGGCAACGTCTGCTTGTGTTGTTACCCTCTCGAGGGCGTGGTTCTGGTTGCCCTCTCCACGTTAGGTCTCTGGGTGAAAACCCTAGACCCATCTGGTCTTGGCAACGGCGCCGCCTATAGTGACGTTACCTCTCTGGTGGTGTTGTCATGGACCCCAGGTCTCATTAGTTTCACGGCGTCTTCGATGGCAAGATTGATGCTTTTAATTTTCTTTTTAATCTCTGATCTGCTTGTAAGAGAAATTCCTCATCACTTTGTATCAATTCGGCAGGTTGGCCTAATTTTTAAAGCAAGGGGAAAGCCTGTTTAAAGGAAATCTTATTGATATTCTTGCAGGACAAATAATCAAGGGATACGAGCTACAAAACCATGGACTTTCCAAGTAGTAACACTTTGTGGTGCGGCGCCATGGCTCTTCTTTTCATCATTATTGTATTATCTACCAAGAGATCAGTGATTCATCGAGGGAATCCAAGTCAACTTCCGCCTCTAGTAAATGGAATTGCTTTCCTGGCACTGTTACCAAACCTTTTGAAGAAAGGTCTACATGATGTGGTCAATGATCTATATGTCAAGCATGGCAGTGTATTTATGGCAGGATTATTTGGACCAAATGTTACTTTCCTGATCGGGCCAGAGGTCACAGCTCATTTCTTTCAAGGTTTGGAGTCAGAGATTAGCCATGGGAAAATGTTTGTGTTCGCGGTGCACATGTTTGGTAATGCAGTTGGTCTTGGCCGAGACATCGCTACTCAAAATGAACAAAGGCGCTTCAACAGTGAAGCACTGAAAATGTCCAGAATGAGGAGCCACGTTTCTCCCATGTTAGATGAAGTGGAGGTGCGTAGCAATACACTCAAAATTTGCGCTGCTGTTCTAGATTGTTAGTATGAATCTGATTGGGAAGAACTACTTCTAAGCTATTAGCTATTGCGAGTTAATAATAAGAGCCTAGGATTTCGTCATAAAAAAGTTACTTCCGATTTTATTACCAATGAACTTGGCTCTTCAACATAGTTAATCCCAAACTGAGTTCTATGAAAAAGTTCATTTCACTCTATTTAGTTTATATTATTTGCAGATATACTGCTTTTCTAAAGGTAGAAATCATATAGTAAAATAACTATGGGCTCGGAAGATATTTTCTAGTTGTACCTAAATTGAGGTATCCTATAATATAATTAAGAAGATATAGCGCGAATTATAAATAGGTATTATACACTCCTTTATGAGGTATCATGAATGTGGGAGTACATATTTCCTAGAGTATATAAAATGATATACTCCCTTTGTTACATATTAGTTCTCTCTGATTTATATGTGTCTAGATACATTTTATTTATAGATACATCCAAATCTGCAATGATTAATATGGAATAGAGGGAGTACATGTTTTTCAGTACTAAGGGTGCATAAAAACTTATTATACCCCTAGATTGACTTTAAGTTGTTACATTTAGAATTTATATTTGGTATTCAAAGAAAAAGAATAATAAATGCAATATATAAATTGTAATAGTGTAAAAAATAAGAAAAATGTGTACTTTAAAATAATTATTTTCGTCATGTAAAAATATCGCATGTCCATATTTTCTTACATTTTTCTCTACTTGTGAGTTAAGGCGACAAAAAAATCATGTGGGGGTGGAAAATAATGGGTGTGTAGAATAACTATTGTATATCCTGTTGGTCAAATAGCGCGTCATATGTCACCGAAGTAGGCACATGAACAGGGTAAGATCAGCCTTCATAAGAAAATCAATAAGCAACTATTGAGTTTTTGAGCTAATGGTGAAAAAGATTATTCTATGCTCATCTTCTATTTTGAGAATAAATTATTTATCACATATCGAAGAGTGATGTAGTATAGAAAATGGAATATAACTTAAATGATAGTTAAACTAAACCAAACAATTACAACTTTGGTAAAATCTAGGTAGCATCATCGTTCCCTTTAAAACAATCCTTAGAAATGTGATCGATGGTCAGATAAAACATGGTCAATACTAACGGTGATATCGTGTTTTCGTGTACGCAGAGTTACTTTGATAAATGGGGAAAGGAGGGCATAGTTGATCTAAAATGCGAGTTCGAGCAGTTACTCATGTTGATCGCAAGCCGGTGTTTACTGGGAAAGGAAGTTCGGGAAAATATGTTTGGTGAGGTCCAGACATTGTTCCATGAACTCGGAAGTGGTATGAACATTACTAGTTTATTATTTCCGCAGCTCCCAATTCCATCAAACCGCCGCCGTGACAGAGCACGCATCAGGCTAACACAGATACTATCTGAGGTGATTGAGTCCCGTAAGATATCAGGCAGAGTTGAGGAGGACACACTTCAGAAACTGATTGACTCCAAGTATAAAGATGGCAGCTCTACAACAGTGGAAGAGGTAGCGGGAATGGCCATGGCTATGCTATTTGTTGGAAAACATAGCAGCTCCATCACTAGTACTTGGACTGGAGCTCGTCTACTCAGCCATCCAACGTTCTTAAAGGCCGCCGTTGAGGAGCAAATACAAATCGCAAAGAAATACAAGGATGGGCTAGACAACAATGCCTTCATGGAAATGGAAACACTTCATAACTGCATCAAAGAGGTACTAAGGATGCACCCTCCGATGGGAGTTCTTGTCCGCAAGGCACATAAGAAGTTCACGGTGCAGACGAAAGAAGGCAAAAAGTATGAAATACCGCAAGGACAGATCGTAGCAACTCCGACCGTTGTGAGCAATAATATTCCTCATATCTATAAGGATCCTCAGGTGTATGACCCAGACCGGTTTGGGCCAGAAAGACAAGAAGACAAAGTAGGTGGCAAGTTCTCTTATACTTCATTTAGTGGTGGTCGGCATGTTTGCACCGGTGAGGCCTTTGCTTACCTACAGATTAAAGTGATATGGAGCCATTTGTTGAGGAACTTTGAGTTCGAATTGATCTCTCCCTTCCCCGAGACAGATTGGTCAAAGTTCTTAGCAGAGCCAAAAGGAAATCTGTTCGTAAGGTACAAGAAAATTGAGTTTCTGCAGTAACCAGATTGACCCACTTCTGTTCAACCTATATGCATATGTATCCATGTTTTTTTATGTGTAATATCAGGCCGGGAACCTTCTTTGCTTACCAATAGTTTAAAATATGTCCCTGCTTTTGCGTCATTAATTCCTCTACTTTCCATTTGTACATCAAGGAATTATTGATTTAAGGTAGCAGACTATGTCCAGATTCCATTTAATTCAGTGTCATTCTCGGTGATGAACAAGATAACATATATCATGTGAACTAGAAGGACCTAAAGCATCTTGCCACGCCGATCTTTGCTATTATCGTTTAATTTTACAATTTTGTACACACAACCTCACTAATTGGTCTATAAACATGGAAATAATAACACTCACATCGGCAAAGTATTGCACCCGCCAGAAGAATAATAAAGCAAACTAAATAGTGAATGTGTGTACATCAGTGAACTGATAAAAAAATAACTTGAAGAACAAAAAGGTATATGTAAGAATCACTGACAGAAAAAACTAACAATGGGCCATCCGTGGAAACATGTATACATGAAGTTCCTTGGAAAAATAATTAGCTAAGCACCAACAAAATGTATATCTTGTTCTCAAACTGAATAACGGTGTGACTGAACACAACATCAAGACCCGAGCCCTTCAAGTGACATGTTGTATAGAGGAGGATATCATATGCATCAGTGATGTACTGTAATATTGAACCGATATAACTGAATTCCAGGAAGTATATTGCAAATTTTAAAGAGCTTGTCTATAATCACATCATCTTCTCCATCTCGGTTACATGTATTAGATTAAGAGATAGGTAAATTTCTATGGTACAGGAGGAGAGAAGCAAAACATACATTATGCACAAATGGCCAGGCTGAGCTTTTAATCAGATCCATAGCAAGAGTGTAACTGAACCATATCAACCTGAACTCCACCTAGTTGTTGATGCTGCAAAATTAAGTCCTTGGCTTAATTAGGAAGGGCCCCATCAGCTGCTATTGTCCGCAAAGAGAATGTGTCCTCTCGTGTGCTTGGATAGGAAAGGAAACATAACCTAATAATGGAAGGAAGCTAATATCCAAATGAGCATAGATGAATCAAAATGACATGATCCATAGCTGTGCAACAAACAGGTAGACAGACGTCCAGAAGAAAAGGTCTAGAAAAGGATAGGTGAAAAGTGAACCTACAATGTAAAGGTTAAATAACAAACAACCAGAACTTCCGCATGGTCACTAATACGCAAAATATGATTGTATTCTATGCAGGAATATAAATGGCCACTAGAAGGAACAATGACACATACCATTTTGCACATTGATCGTTGTTAATAAGTGTGGAAAAAGAGGACAAATTCTTGATAGGTAGGTTAAACAAACCTTCAAAACATTCAGAAGTGCCGTTAATTAAGAGACATCGTCTCACAAATAGTGTGGTACCAAGAACTTCTGCATATTTTTTGGGATCCCATTACAGATGGATGATCAAATATTGAATATGATAAACACATGAATAATAGAGATGCAGTATATGTCCAAAAACATGGAAGAACGGGTAAGATGGGGAAAATGATCTTGCATGTAACTTCAAGAACTATATTGTTTCCCAAATATTGAATAACATAGAAATCCTATAAAAGTAAAAAAACATGGAAAAAATACATACAGAGTATGTTATAAAAGAAAATTATAGGAGTCAGCACCACGAATGTTAAAAAAAACATGAAGTCCTAAAAAATCTCAAATGATGAAAATAAGACGGTGTTTTTTTTAGATCAGTCTTAAATAACCACACTGTCACTAAAAGAACCTTCTCTAGCCTTGTGTACACCCGAACGCAAACATCTAAATACAAAATCCAAGAAAACACATTACAGGTTACTCAATAACCCCTAGATGAATATATGCTTTCATCAAAACATTTAGTACTATGAAAAGTTTCAAAAGTTTGTCCAATACAGTCAGACAAATAATATGTAGAACATGAACTATTTGGATGAGAGAACTTTTATGATAAATTATAATTTTTGTTATCAAACAACTGACCAACACAACTTTCTTGTACTATATTTGATAATTCAAGAGCACAAAGCTGAAACATTGAGCTTTATTTAATAACAAAACTAAGGACCCAAACTTCGCCAACCACTATCCTTTCTATGTCAACACAATGTGCCATGGCCTGCCATCACTAACAGTAATTTAGGAAAGAACAATTAAACGGTTAAGGAAACCCATGTTGTGAAGACGACAGTGGCAAGTTCCCCTAATTCATTATCCGGAATCTCACTCACTAAGAAACAATGATATCTTAAGACAGAGAGAAAGTAAGATGGTTAAGATCATCATGACAGATTGATTGTAAGTATACTGAGTCAACCGAACGTGCCTGCGTCATACGAACTCGTGAAACCACTGTACTTATATTATAGTTCAACAATTCCTGGCGCAAGGAGAACATGAGATGTGACTAAATGTTTTGATTCTCCTCTCCTTAAAATCTAATAAAACAATAATGGCGCAAGGAGAAAATAACTCATCTAGAAAGGGGTGATTCTGCTCTCCTTAAAATCTAATAAAATAATAATGTGACTAAGGGGTCTTAACTTGGTAGATAAACATGGCGCTAAAAGAAGAATAACAATATGATAGATGAGAATGAGTTTCTAAGCCAAATTGTTCATATTTAGGATGAGGTTTATAAATACAAATGATATCATGACTTCAAACAAAATAAGGATTTGATCTGACATATGTATATAAAATACTAAAATTTTCATACAATTAGAGCATTGAGAGGTGCAAACTTGTAAGAGAAAAATATACACCAGAACTTGGATAATTTTCGATAAAATAGGAACAAAGCGAGAATTTTCGATATTTCTAGACTATTAACAGCCTATATGAACTGGATCTTAGCAGGTGGATTCCCTATCCTGAACTTCCTTGCCTCAATGCTAAGCATGTTACATCCAAGGTCAGTAAACAAATTAGAAGAAATACTCTTACAATGTACTTCCCACATCACCATATGCTATAGTAATCAACTATTTATATAGTTTTGTTTGGCCATGAACTGGTTCAGTATTGTTCATTCAGCTGTACAAAAGAGAGAGAAAAGTGTAACCATTACATGGCTTGAATTAATCTGCAACATTATAAATTAACTAATGAGCAATACGGACTGCAAGTTTTACCAGCCCACACTACACTAAGATGAGAAAAAGAAACCATGAGATTGCATATAGCTGCAAATAATCATGAAATTTGCTTGATACAAAAAGGAAGAAGCAGAACCGCATGAGACAATTTCTTACCTCAACATGGATTAAGCACTGGCCATCTAAATTGTAGCTCAAGAAAATAAATCATTTGTGCGTACGGAAGGAAAAAATGTATATCAGGTCACACAGTCTGAAGTGGAAAAACACAGCACCAAGAGGCATTCTGAATAGAAGAAATGGTTATCACATCATTGAGATCGTGTGTAGCATTATTTTTTCCACAAAGGTTTAACAGCTGATGCATCAAGTTTGCACTTGCGAACTAAGACACACATAATCATCCCCTGTGTATGGAAGGCCCTTGTTCACATGGCACTTCAACCATAATGCCAATTAAGCATGAAAAAGTGGTCAATCAATCCAAACCTAAAATAGCAGGGCATTCTCATTTTCGATAATTCAAGAAAGTAAAGGACAAACATAGCATAACCAAAAACTAAGACATGGCCCAACAGATATCAAGCTAGGGAAAGCAAACCCACAATCTCATTAGGAAGTTTGCATTTTAGATTAGGAATACATCATTTGGATTGCGCCATACACGGATAACAGATATGATACAAAATCTATTGTCTAGTCAGAGCCCTCACATACATAAAGATAAACCTCTACCATGAATTCAGGTGAGAATTAAAAGAAGATTTCTTCTGACTTGCCCTAGACGCAAGAACCTCAATCTAAACATTATACACAACAACAAGCACATATATAGCCTGTATAGAAACATCAACTGTACATGTAATACGACATGATCTTACTTCGAAAGCATCAAGCTAAAAAACACCATACACCATGATACAAACACATATTGTTAACCATTCAAAAATAAGGCCAGTAAGAGCTTAGCTCTAATATAACATAAAAATGTAGGTAACTGCAATATCAAAGGACTGTGCAGGAGATTCATTCAGTACATTAGTTGTGTAGTCAACCAACATTCTTTCACACATACTACAGCCAAAGATTCAAACTTTCACAACATGGCTCCCATGTAGAACATCTCTGGACAGAGAGAGTAAGCAACACCTACCTCAGAATAGCTACGAACAAATCCCTGAGACAACAAAAAAGAATGCTATAAGTCATTGTTGCTACAGAAATCCCTAAATCCCTAAACTTCAAGCAAGGTACACACAATTTTTTTCTGAAAGAACATGAAACTAATCCCATCCAACTCGAAAACAACTAAACAAAAAAGATACGCCTGCATCAGGCGAAAAAGATATACAAACACGAGCCACCGCCGCAATCACAAGCAGTCATGCACGCATGGACACAAAACAAAACACCCAAACAAAAGCATCGTTCATCTTGTCTGCAGTCAGTCAAATCCCAAACCCACCTACCTAAATCCCTAGACCGCATGATTGGCAACTGTGGAGAATGGGAGTGGGAGTATGAAACAGGGAGTTAGATGGAGGATTAGGCTTGGGAAGTTGATTATTACTCTCAGTCCCACATTTGGTATGAGGTGGGAATTAATAGGGCGCAATGAGACGGAATTGTTCTATGTTTGTGGATTGTGTCTTCCACGATATCTTCAATGGTTGACACCTCCATCAATAACTTTTGCGTGTCCTTCGACATCTCCATCAACCCGAGTGCACGACTACACTGCATCGCCGGCGGCCATGGTCAGTCCCCCACGACCTGCCCGGTCGTCGTGTTTCTATGGGTTCCTCCACCGGATGTGTTGTGTCGTCAGATGTAACACTGGCAGCAAAAAAAGAAACACGGCTCATATACGTAGAGCTCGCCGACAATAACCGAGGCCTTGTTGCCGTATGCATTGACGCTGATCTCAATCCGAGCAATCAGAACGTGTGCAAAGCTAGCCGGCCGGACGCTGCTATTGGAGCAGCCTCAACGATCCGAACGTGTGTGCAAAGCTAGCCTCCGGCCGGCGGGAAAGTTACTATGTACGCAGCCTTCTTCCTAGCTAGCTGTCAAATGACTCGTTCTTGTTGTGGGCTGGTAGCACAATACAATGCAAAGAAAATCGCTGGTTGCAACAGGAAGAAAAGAATGGAGCTCGTCATCGTCGCTCATTGACTGCCCATTTTCTGTTTATCTCTTGACAGGTTTCATGTGTTTTTGCAGTTCAGAGGTGGGCGATAGAACATAGCCGTTTTTCTCATCTCGATCAATTACCAGGGTCCTCCGTGGGATGAAAGAGTTTGCTCCATAAACTCCCAATCCACTTCCCACCTAAATTCCCATATCCTCCAATCAAACAAGGAACTTCTAGCCCCGTATCCCCTCAACTCCCATTCCCCACGTTCTAAATCCCTCAACAAAGCACGCTGAGAAAGCATGCCATAGGCGCCTAGAAAACAATGAGCGCAAGAAAGCAGCGGTGCCGGAAAGAACGGCAGAACATTGTGACAAACCGGTGAATCCACAGCAATCAAGCCCCGACCAGATGCAGGCCAAGCCCAATCCCCAAAAGACGGCTGCACACACGAGCATCACAGATCCAGTACACACAACCGCTCCAATCTAATTGGCCAGCACGAGAAAAAGAAGGAAAGAGGAGAAACATACCAGCGAGAAGGAATACCTGCCACGCAGAAGACGGGCAGCCATGGCGCCGCCACCCAAACCCGCACGCACCGCCGCAGCCCATGCGATGAAGAGGAAGAGCAGATCACCCACTCAGCAAATCCTGCTGCCGCAATAAAAAGAACAGGGAAGGAGGAGAAAGACGGAAGCCACGGTCAATCTTTCTGAAACCGACTCTGGGAAGCCTCTTTTGGCTTACACGTCGTGCATCCGCCCACAGACGCTGGAACCGTGGAACACGATGACACACGTAAACGCACGAAATGGGACCGGCGACAACCAACGTGCAGCGCAATAGAGACGCGCCCAACCTGGGAGCTTAGTCCTCTTTAAGAATAACAACATTATAAACTATCATAAATAGGAGAGCACGACCAGGTCACATAGCTAATGGCCAGGTATAATTCGCAAGGCATGTATCCAATGTGAGGCTCTAGCTAGGAAATGATGGAACAATGTAAACCATTAGTGGTAGGGTAAATTAGATAAATGTCATTGCAATTTCTAGCTATTCGAGAAACGCAATTATAATTTGGGAGCTGCTACGTCGAGGTTGACCTAGAATTAGCCTAACGCAAGGTCACCCGGACAGTCAAAGCCACTCCAGCCCGCTCCTTCTAGAAAAAGTCAATCCGCTTCTCACGCTGACCCTATCACGGCACGCTTGGCCGATTGGCTCGTAATGCATTGCCTTACGCCCTCTGCACACAAACCAAAAGCCCCGATCAACAACTACATAAATTCCATCTCTTCCTCCCCTCGCCCGGCTGTCACCATGAAACATGTACCGCCGTGTTACATCATGGTGTCAGATCCCAGCAAAGAGAAAGCAGAATGGTACATCCTGGAGAAAAGTCGAACTACCATTTCGGCTGTGTTACATCATGGTAATTTCACTAACATTCCAATGAGTTACGTTGATAATTAAAATAATCTACCATCCCAGGTGAGTTACATCGTTATAATTTCACTAACATCTCGGCGAATTACGTTGGCGATAAAAATAAACTACCATCCCAGATGGGTCACATCGCAGTAATATAGCTAACATCCCATCGAGGTACGATGGTGAAAAAAATAAAGTACCATCCCAGATGAGTTACATCGTGGGTAATTTAACAAACATCCCAGTGAGATACGCTGATGATAAAAATGAACTGCCATCCTAAGTAAGTTATCGCGGGTAATTTAACTAACACCCCAATCAGTTACGTTGACGATGCCTAAGTGAGTTACATGACGGTAATTTAACTGACATCCCAATGAACTACGCTACAACACAAATTGCTCTAACATCCTGATGAGTTACATCGCAATGAAAAAACAACCAACATCTCATGTATCTTACGCCGTGCTAAAATTAAACAACATCCGGATGAGTTACGCAGAGATAAAAACTGCACTATCATCCCGGTAAGTAACGTTACAGTGAAAATTTAATTAATATCATGTAAACTACGAGCCGCCCTAAAATTTAACTGCATCCAGTTTGCCAATCATCTATGTCATGGACTATAGAAAAAATTCTCTCTCTCTGAAATCAGCATATCCCAAACAATTGCAAGAAAATTTTATAATGTATCAAATATTGCTAATCTGTGCATACTAGTACAACACTAGCAGATAGCTAGTACTGAACTACTGATGCAATACTAGTAGTGATTAATCGATAGCTAGTACATGATGCAATACTAGCACAATGCAATCCATCGTACAATCAAGAACCTGTGCGAGCGGTAGTGGCTCTCCAGCGTGCCTGAGCCTAGGAAAACTCCTTGTGGACCTGGTGACCGCGCCGGCGGCCGTCTCCTTGTCGCAGTCGCCGCCGTAGATTTCCATCATGGGGAAATACAGGACTTGTGCGCTGGACTGGTGTGGGCGCTGCCCGGTGCAGCAAGGTGGTGTGGTCGGACGCGCCGTCGAGTATATCAAGGGAAACAATGAAAAATTGATAAGGTTATTAGTTGTGTGAGGGTAGTATTGGTATTTCAACTAGTCCATCATCTTGTATCTAGCCACTCCATATAAGGCTACCTTTGTATCTTGTGATATCAATCAAGAAATCAAAAACTATCTTGTTCTTATTTCCAGTTCTTCAATTACTGCAATTTACTTCAATATCTATCCAACAATTACCTTGTTTATCTCTAAATTTCTGTCAAATTCCAGTATTAGATGATTCTATTCAGTCAGATCCGATCGGGATCCTGACACGGCAGCCGACCGGAATCGAAGCAGGAAAATCGATGGTGGGAGATCGACACTAGATGGAGGGGGAGAATCAACGGATGTTGGTCTCCTGCTTCCTAGCCGCACCGGCGGTGCCCAGATCAGCGGGAGGGAGCAGCGTGGTGGCGCTCAGATGGTAGGTGAGAACACCTGTGGGCTGTGGCGGTCTCTCACCGGCGGCCGACGAACGACATCCTAATCTGGAGCCCACGGACAAAAACACGACGAGAGAAAGGGGAATGGATGCGCCTCGCACGGGTATCGAACAGAGGAGTGTGCGGTGGGCCTAGTTGCGTTGCTCCAGGTGGAACAGTAGGATGCGCATCGCATGGCACGGCGCGTGACCTCGCCCTATGGAAAAAACAAGGTCGACTATGAACTAGAATTTGCGTTATAATTTTCATCTTTTGAAAAACGTCAGTACAATTCTCTATACAGTTGATATGCTATTATTATTCCCATTTAAACACAAATACCTGTCAAAATAATCATGTATTTACCTATGTATGTATGTACCTTTTTCGCGACGTTTCAGAAGACTAAACGTTTCGTCCCCGTTCGTCCCCCGCGGGCAGACTCGGGGCGAACCCTTGCAAACCCTAGCCCCAAGCTCCCTCCTCCTCCTCCCCTCACGGCCGCCGCTGGCGTAGGCCGCCGGGAAAAGCCCGCACGGTTCCGGCGGCGGTGGCCATGCCCGTACCCGCGCGCTTGGAGTGGAGGCGCGGGATTCTCCATGTCCGGCGGCGGTGCACTTCCCCAGGTGGCGCAGCTCTGGGTGGCCAGTTGGCGGTGACGCGGCCGCTTGGCGGCGGGGTGGCAGGGAAGCTGGTGGCGGCGCTCCTCCGGCCCAGTTCTGGGCCCTTTAGGGCCCATCTAGGTCTAGGCGGGCTAGGCCTGGGCGCTCCTGTACTGCTTCCGACGGGCGACAGAGCGCCTCGTGCTGAGGGTGGAGTTGGACGGCGACGCACTGACTGCAGCGCGACCAAGGGACCTTCACGAGTCCGCTGGGCTCGGCCGGGCCAGATGGGCCTAGTCTGCTCCTGTAGCTGCGTTCGGCCGGTTACCGCATGTGGCGGTGGAGGTTGTCACCTCCCGTGTGGCCGCTGTTTAGTCCCTCCTAGTCCCTGGTGGCACCCTCTCGTTTTCGTCGGTCTTCGTTTCTCAGTCCACGGTGAAACGGTGGTGGTGATGGCAAGATCGTGGTGGTGCAAGTTGGTGGACGGCGAGGTTGGTGGAGCGCGATAGAGCGTCCGGGGTCGTGGTCCTTAGGGGAGCGGGAGAAATTCCTGTCGGATGGCCGACACCGACGCTGTGACGCCCGCGGGCGCCGCCATACCTTCTTGAAGGCCGCCGAGGTCCTCCGTACCCACACCCCTCCTGCATACCGGGGGAAACCCTAGGATTTGTCCGAGCAGCAGTGTCGTCATCGTCGCATCCCCTCTTGAAGGTGTTGCTTTGGTGCGGCGCTTCGGAAGGCTAGGAGCGTGGTAGGAATTCTTCTGAGGGCACATCGGTTGCGGATCATCAGCGTTTTCGTCGATCCGCCTTTGCTCGAAAATGGGCTCTCGTCTACATGTCATGCGGTCACCTCGGGGGTGAAGGAACGTGCCACATAGCTTTGTGCCATGATTATCCGACCTAGCCACGTATGTCACACATGACCCGCTCGCACACGGCTCAACCACAAAGCTTAGTCTTGTATTCATAGATCGGTAGGTTGAGGGAGAAGAGTTTCTTGTCATATTGTTAGGGATGTTTTTGTCAGATGGTCATATCGAATAACAAGCACTCCTAACATTATTATGTTTGTAACAATATGTACCCAGTTTGACATACTACGTGTTTTAGTTGTCTAGAACACATTTCATGTCAATCATTGCATCACATCCATCAGTAAGTAAAATAAAACCGGAGATAAATACAAATATAAGACATTGTTTATTTATGGGCCGAGGGGCCAAATGCTTGAAGAAAAGGTAAACAAGATACGAGCTTAACATGACTAAGCTCGTAGCCATTTCTGAAACGTACAAGTATACAACAAAGTACAAACACACAAATATATGTTGGTAGGAAGATGAAATATATTTATTAGGTGCTAGGCAGATGGCATCTCTTGTAGCTTACCATAACCTTTCCTTTGGGCTCAGGTAGAAACTTGCTCCAGTCTGGCTTGGGAAAAGAAGAAATCAGCTTCAGTTCAAAATTCCTCAGCAAATGACTAAATATAATCTTGATTTGCATGTAAGCATAAGCTTCACCACCACACGCATGCCTTCCACCACCGAAAGATGTGTAAGAAAACTTTCCACCAGCTTTATCCTCCTCTCTTGCAGGACGAAAGCGATCGGGGTCATACACCTTAGGATCCTTGTATATATGTGTCAACATATTGTTCACCATTACAAGGTTTACTAAGGTGTCACCTCTCGGGATGACATATTCACAACCCTCCTTTGTACGCACCGTGGTGTCCTTCTTTACCTGACGGACCAAAGTTGGTAGAGCAGGGTGCAATCTTGCCGCCTCCTTGATGCAGCTATGCAGGGTGACCATCTCTGACAAAATATTATAGTCTATCTTGCCATTGTATTTTATAATTATCTGTTTTTGCTCCTCTAAAGCAGCATCAAAGTACTTTGGATGGCTCAAAAGGCAAGCTCCAGTCCATGTGGTGGTCATTGCGCTTGTGTGTTTTCCGGCAAAGATCAAGCCGAGCATCATCCCGCTGACCTCTTCTACGGTTGTGCCACGGCCTCCTTTATATGTTGAATCTATAAACCTCTGGAGCACATCATCCTCAACACGATTGAAGATCTTACGTGACCTCACAACCTCAGAAAGAATCCCTGTAAGCCTTATCCGAGCCCTGTCACGCCGGCGGTTTACCGGAATTGGGATGTACGGGAACATGAAACTGGCAAAGTTTACACCTTCCTCAATTTCATGAAACAATGTGCAGAACTGGCCAAACATCTTCTCTCGGACCTCTTTTCCAACAAGACATCGACTTGAGATCAACATTAGTAGCTCCTCAAATTCATATTTTAGATCAACAACCCCTTGCTCTCCCCATTTTTCAAAGTAGTTCTGTGGAAAACATAAACATTATTAGATCACGAGTCAAATCATATGTATCATAACACAACAAACATGCATGTTCCGCAGATTTCTCGACCGCACATCCGTAAACAGAAGTAAACCACACGCTTTTGAAGGAAACGATGATAGTGTTTGCCCCCAAGCTTAAATTAAATGCTGACCAACACATTCCAATGGTGCACTTTTTTATCAGTCCCATAAAGATATATACGTGTCCAACCATCTTAAAATATTTTTGAGTATTATTTTAAAGTTTGTTTGATTAAGTAACGTCTTTTGCAGAATAGTATACATATATTGTGAGGCTCAATTTGAAAAGGTTCAAATATATATCGTGTCCCAATGCATAAACTCTAATGCAACTATATGTTTGCCATGCCGCCCGTGTTTTTATTGTAGTTTTGGATGATTTTTTCGCGAAAACGCAAAAGCCTTGCGTTTCGATGCATTGTTTTTCTTGTAGTTTTGGATGATGAAAATATTATATTGTGCTAATGTGGTTTATTTCTTGGGAATGCATATCTATACATGCCAATGAACTGATTGGCCCAGATTGCAGTGTGAATCTTCATAGATATAGTTACTAATAAGGAAAATATATACTAGTAAGGCCATTTATTAGTATATTTCTTTTAACAACTTAGTAAATTAACATTTAAGCTTGTGCTGATAAATGAAATAATTAAATTGGTCAAGGTGCTAAAAAGAGCGACTGTGGGTTAATTTGTTATTCACCTCCACTTCCTGAAGCATTGGATCAACGTAGCTTCTGAGCTGTGCTGGCCTCAGAGACTCAACAAAGAAGCGAGTCTGCTCCATTCGAGTAGCGTAATCTACTGCGAAGCCCATATCTCTCCCAAACATGGGAACGGTGAACTCAAATAAATTTCCTTGGGTAACTTCTGACTCCAAGCCTTGGAAGAAAACACCGGAGGCCTCCTGACCAACTAAAAAAGTTGTCCTTTTCCAAAGAAATCTGACAGTGAATGCACTGCCAAGTTTGTTATACAGATAATGCATCGTAGCTTCAGGGCCCTTTGTAAATAGAGTAGGAAACAGTCCCATAAGAGCAATACCCTTCACCTCCGGCGGAGGTGGTAGTGTACAAACATCATCAACGGTATTTCTTCTATTTGCAATCCTGGTGAGAACTAGAGTGATGAGAAAAAGCGCCATGGTGAACCAAAGAGCGCTAATTGGCATCTCCATGTTGTTTTAGTTTGGTACCGGCACGAGCGCGATCGTATTGCGATACCAGAACCTAAAGATCATCCATCTGAAGTTAATTTTGGTTGATTATCAGTAGATAAAATTACAATAATGTACTTTTGCAAGTAAACAAACATAATATGACGAATCTATGATGCTAAGATAATTAAGTCCCTCTAGAATAAACGCAAGGCAACACAAATATATTCTCCATCAAATTCAGAATAACAATGGATGGGTTACTACAACTCACAAGCCACAAGGAGAAATACGCTATTATTACCGACCTATTGCTATTTGCTATACATCGATAAGAAAGACTCCACTGGATAAACAAACTCAATTGGCTGACTTCAAGGAGCAAGGTGTCAAACCAATAATTATTTTCTATTCCAACTAACAAGGTATTGTCTTACCATGCATGGTTTCACTAGATTTTTTTCATATAATGTTGGTGCATTGGCAAGAAAGAAATCATCTTTCTTTCCAATCTTCACCTTCCCAGTTAAAATGGAGAAACAAGGATTTTTTTTTATCTAAGCTAGAAAAAAAGGTGATGAAGACATCTCCAATTTCCTGATCAAGGATATCCGAAAATGCTTACAAGATGGACATAAATACATGTACTTCATTATATGCGGATCACGTCGTTTTTTTGGCTGCTCTAATGTAGAATTATATGCAATGATCGGAAAATATCCTCCAGTCGTTCAACGATGTTACATGGCTTGTCAAAATCAATCCTAAAAGTCTCGCGTCAACAAAAATATGTGATGGCACGAATATTAAGAAATGAGGGAATACTATGCCTTTCAATGTTCTCATGGCACTCCGTATAAAATTCCAAACAACATGAGTATATAAGGAGCATGGCCCCTCTTATGATACATTCATCTGTTATCCTCATTTGTTCGGAAATTGGAAGGAAATGAACCCTAGGGTTTTCGAAAACCTCCATGCTTTCTTGTTGTGATGATAGAAAAATAATAATGAGCAACGATCTAATGCTAAAGGGGGTTTAGAAGCCATACAAAGGTACCGATATATTCAATTTGCAAAAGTTTGTTTATGCAAAATATAGCAAACATGACTATATCTTCCACGGATTAGGCAAAAGGGCTATCAATTGTTTAGATGTCTATGTAAGATCAAGGACTATTTTTAAATTAGGAGCCAAACATGAGGCCAAGCAAAGAGTAGCACAGCGGACGAACATAGCATCTGGGAGATTCGCGGGTACTTATAGTTACTTGTTAGATCATACATAATGCCGCTACAATGTTATAACTCAGTTTAAACGACACCGAAAATCACACAAGGGTGGAAAGGAATGATACATACATATATGGAGATGTGACTAGGTACAACGCACATATTACTGTTTTACGTTTGAATCAGAAGCAGCTAACCAAGTTCAAATTACTAACACAAATGACACAAGGGATAGTACATCGAGCATACCTGAACACAAACTTTAGCTCCTTTAGGACGAACGTACTTCACTCTATGTAGAATGTGTAAACTGCTGTCCACCAACAAAGTGAATTACAATCCTTCTTGAACCTCGTATGGTCATACTAATATAAGTTTAGCCTTTGGGTGACCGGTTTGTTAAGCTGGTAATCAATTGTAGAGTATCAATCCAAATGAGGTCACCAACATAGTAAGGGGCCGGCCTGCTAGGCGTCGCGTGACCAATTTTTTTAAGTTGCTAATTACTTGTGGAGTATCAATTTCACATGAGGTCACGGATATAGTAAGGGGCCGGCGTGCTAGCCGCCAGTTGACCAATTTGCAGGTGGAATCCGTCGCCGGCTGAACCTTCCGTTGAGTGGTAGATACCCTACGGGAGGTGCTTGTTTCTATCACACACCCCTACATGGGTGGAACTCAGTAGTCTATATTCTATCTCTCTACTATTATAACCTCCGCCAAGGATATTGTTTTCCCACCGTGCTCAGCCAAACGTCGAATTCACCTTCTCTTATGTCAGTAATAATTAACATGGCACCAAAATTTTACAATATAATCACCAATAATTAGCATGGCAACAAAACTTCATAACAACCAAAGACCATCGACATAAGTTCCTCTTATGGTTGAAGCATAGTTTTACTACTTTTACAATAAAAATCTCAGAAAAATCAATACCGAAACGACCAATGTTTGTCCTTTACAAATTTAAAATAAATTAAATTAAAATCATGAAAATGTGCCGTGATCGCCCCGTTGATAGAGCCACCCTTTATTAGTCGCGTGATTGATCTTGGAATTTCGATCTCTAGCTGCTGTCCGGTAGTCCCAACCATTCATTCTCTAATTAGTCTCGCCCTCTGCAAATCGCACACGCTTCGCCAGACTTTATTTCCGTCACATGCTGACAAGGGCAGCATCTTGCAGGTTTTCAAGTTGACAATGGCGCAGTGAAATATCTGTACGTACTGACGACACAGATTCAACTTTCACAGACAAAGCAAGTATATGGTGGTCTCTGGGTTACCCACTCGACCTTCTTGCTTCAATTCATTCACACACTTCTTATCCGTGAAAGTAAGATAAGAAGAGGTCTGCCAGCTTTATCCTTTCCCAATTACGCCCCGTTGGCTGACCGGATCCGTACGCGCACTCCCGCATCGTTCTCAGCATGTACAGCAACTGTCGTCGACGAGCTCACGAAGTAACCAAGTGTCAAGTTGGCGCGTACTCAGTCTATCCATAAGTGTACTCTAACCTTTTGTCCTAATTAAGTCAACAAAATATTTCACTAATTGTTTAGAAAATAATACAAAATATACTACTACATCATATTGGTATATTATGAATCAAATATCACAAATAGAGGCCTGACACTAGTGCAAATATGTTTAGTTTGGCGTATCAAAGTTAGTATTAATGCTGCCACTGGTATTGTTACAAGGACCGTGCAAAACTCACAGCACTAGTTACATACATAGTAATGGTGTGTCTCTCCCATGCCCCCAGTGGTAGAAATACTGGTGGCGTGCCGCTATAGAGAGGGACACACCACTAAAGCAATTTTCCATAAAGAAGCTGTAGGTTTTGACATATCTATTATATACTAAAAGCAAAATAAGGGATTTTAAATAGAGACACGAGGTTAATCCACATCATCTAAATTAATTTTAACCATTAGATCTGTAATTTGTGACTATGATTTAATAAGAGATTTACGTAAACGTACACATGTGTAACACGGACGTGAACTTGACACGGTCTATTTTTTACTTGGCAAAATATCCAGACCACCACGATAGGTCTGTACCTTACGGGTTTGTACCTTACGGGCTGAGATTTTATGACAAAAATAGTAGTGTGACTTTTTTATTTGACACATGAAAGTCTAAAGCACGTAAACGTGTAGTACAGGAAAGAAAAAAAACATGAAACCAGAGTCTCTTTACCATACGAGTAACAGATGTTACTTTTTTTCCTGTAAGACTCCGATTTAATCTCTTCTAAGTGAGGTCTAGATTAAGCCATATATGTTGCCTATCCCGTCAGTTTAGATCAGTATTTTTTTAAAAGTTCAGGTGAGTTATGTGTGTATACGATGCTAGCGTCGAACTGTATCGCGTGCGTATATGTTCTAAACCACACGTACATGGCAAGGTCTGTAGACTAGAACGTCAAATATATTAAAATTAGAATCAGTTTTTTTAGTAACCACATACGCCAGTATGAGCTGAGCGAGAGTGCCGGCGAGGAGGACATGTTGTGTCTCTGGTGCTATCGTCTTACCGTTGAGCCGGGTAGCCTATAAGAAGACAGTGGACATTAGACTAAATAGTGTGAAGTGATTTATACATTAAATGAATTGGGTATATCTGAACAATCAGAAGAAAAAAAATATATTACACCTCCCTCATGAGAAGGATGTAGCAGATTTGTCTAAATTAGGATGTATCTTTACACTTACACTAAATAGTGTAGAGATACATCCAGATTTCAAAAAAATTGCGTCATATTTTTTTTGGAAGGAGGTAGTACAAAGTAAGTGGGAGTGATGTTTTGGAACATGGGAGCATATGCTCCCTATATTTTGAAATGCATCTTACACATATTTTAAATTTCAAAAAAGTTGAAACAAAAAATTCGCACGTACATGTTCATGTGCTACGCGCTCACAAAGTCGTTTCATAAAAAATGAACTTGTCATGTGACGTGTGTAAAAAAGACAAAATTCAGTGCTGAAAATAATGCTTTTCACATGATAAGTTTTCTCTTTTTTACATTGGCCACAAAAAATATTATTTTTTCGTGAAACTTGACGCATACACATATATTATGGAGATGTACATGTAAGATTTTTTTTCAAAATTTTTCCACACTTTGAAATATGTTTTGTTGGTAGAGGGAGCATACGCACCCGGGAGCCGAATTGAATTTCCCAAAGTAAAGCACATGTATGTCTGATTAAGAAAAGATTATACAAAAATATTGACCTCACATCTTGCTCCACAATTATTTTGCTCGATAGTTGGATATATACCGAGTGTTTCTCCGGAACTTCGGTTGTAGGTAATACGGTCGTTCATTGCTCTAAGCATATACACTCATGGTGACCACATGCTAACGTGTGTTCGTAACGCACATACATGCCATTGGGTCTCTCCTAATACATTCTAAATCAGTTATTATGAGAAAAGGGTGTAATTGGTTCTGAAGGACTAGATAAATTATTTTTGATAGAGTGCTAGGGTCCATCCCAATACATTATAACCATGTTAGAAAAATCTCTATAGATGATTAGAAATATTATTATTATATGGTTTTGGATTTAAAGCTCACCGCCATGTTTGGCTACGTTTATTTACGAACATTTTACAAATGGTAATTTCAAGATAGACATGTCCCACTTCTAAGTCAGTTGACACAAGTTTATGGTGATACTGATTCGGACTCCGGGTGAGAGCTACAACGCGGAAGTAATCCACTAGCATAGTTGGATTAAATAGAAAAGAGGGTAAGAACAATATGTACATAGAGGTAGTTCATCGGTCTATTATTATAGAGAATAATGATGTAAGTGTAAGAGTAACAATAACAATATGTTGGATTGTCACGATAAAAATTCACTAATGCAAGGTTACACCTTCAATACTGAATTAACAAATTAGTGGACTTTAATGACAAAAAATAAATATAAAATATAGAATATGTGACCTGGTATTCTTTGAAATGTCATAGTAACTATTCTTGACAAATCAATTTTTTTTTAAAAATGTGATGTTTTACCTCATATAATTTTTGGGATAATGTCAAAAAAATTGTTATCTATGACACCATATATTTATATCATCAAGAGCTTTAATCAGTTAAAGATGATGCCCTCGCATTTGCGAGGGCCACCTTGCTAGTTTTTACTAACAACAACACTAATGTCATATAACACTACTCGAGTTGAACAAAACAGTAGTAGCCAGAAGTAGCCTACCTATACTACTGGCACAGATAAAAGATGAAACAAAATAGTAGATCATCAAATTTTTTCGATAAAGGAGCATCGCCCCAGCCTCTGCATCAGTAGATGCACACGGTTTTTTTTTTATTAAAACTCAAGTGTCAGTTCACCATAAACCATCCTCACTTATTACAATCACTGAGAATCTAAATTCGAAACAGAAATAACCAGGCCACATAAGGCGAATAGAAAGGCTATGCATTTGCTATTCTATTAAGATGTCGCCACCCAGTAGCCAGGAAATAGAAGTCCTGAGCAACCCGTAGCATCCGGTTGCATCCAATAACCATAGCCTCCCGCTGCTCCATAGGGAGGAGTAACGCCCATTGCTGAATTGAATGAGCAGCTCGCCGGATAACCTGCAAAAAATTAGTCCCACTTTGTTTGTTAAAGATCATATCATTTCTAGTCCTCCAAATAGCCCAACATAGGGCCGAAACACCTATTCGAATTTTTTGTTTATCCTCTTTCCTCACTCCATTACGCCATCTACCAAACATATTAGTATTAGCTGGTGGAGGAATGTTGTAAGTAAAATACATCATACCCCATACGATCTGTGCAAACGGGCAATGAACAAATAAATGATTCACGGTTTCCATGGAATCACAAAAACAACATTTTTGACAACCATTCCACTTCCGTTTAGCTAAATTATTCTTAGTCAAAAGCACTTCATTATTAAGGAACCACATAAAGATTTTTATCTTCAAAGGGATCTTCAACTTCCATAAATACTTACGAAGATAAACAGTGTGCCCATTCATCATATCAAGATACATAGACTTAACTGTAAACATACCCGACTCATTTAGTTTCCAAACAAACTTATCCGATTCAGATGTTAAATTGATTGTAATTAATCTTTGGCATAAATGTATCCACTGCAGCCACTTATTATCATTCAAGCCTCTTCTAAATGTAATATTAATAGGTTGCGTAGCAAGCACGGTCGACACTAACACATTCTTATGCTGAATAATATTGTACAACGCCGAATATTGGTGGGATAATGGCGTATCACCCATCCACACATCTTCCCAGAACCTCACAGAATTTCCATCTCCTACTTTAAAACAACCTCTCTTAAAGAAATCCGCTTTCACATGCATAAGACCCTTCCAGAAGGGTGAGTCAGTTGGTTTAACCTCAACTTGAGCTAAAGTTTTATTTTTAATATACTTGTTATATCAGAGTTTTTGCCACATACCCTCCTCTGTAAGGATTTTAAACAACCATTTACTCAACAAACGTTTATTTTTCAATTCCAAGACCTCAATCCCTAACCCCCCTGATCTTTTGGTCTACACAGAATACTCCATTTAGATAACCTATACTTCTTCTTATGCTCATCAGATTGCCAGAAAAAATTAGATCTATAAAAATCCAGCCTCTTCCTCACCCCAATTGGGATTTCCAAGAAGGATAGCATAAACATTGGCAGACTTGTAAGAACCGAATTAATTAGAACCAATCTATCCTCGTACGATAATAATTTACTACGCCAACATCCTAATTTAGATGCAAACCGATTTTCAATGGGATTCCATTCCGCGTCAAATATGATAGGTACTAAGTGGTTTTACTATTTAGAAGCCTGACAGCTGTAAATTTGCAATTGGACGGTCAGGCATGTTTACTAGTTCGTCTTCATAACGGTTGCAGTCTGCCTACTGCTGTTTGCAACTACTGCAGAAGAGACAAAGCTTAATTAACGACAACGTTGACCTAATCTAAGTTGTAAGAGCAACTCTGCCGGCAACCCAAATAGCAAATTGTTTACTCGGATTTGCAGCTTTCTTACCAAATAGCATTTGGCATTTTGCATGCGCACTAAAGAAATATGGATAGCGGCCCCTTATTGTGTTTAAAAGAAAATACCTGTAGAACCGACGTAATTACGCAGCTCTTTTTTAGCTAGGAACATTTTGGAGTTCGCCTAAATTTTACTTGAAGCCTACCAGCTTCACTGCGTACGTACTACGTAGATGGTTTAATTATTCAGAAGCTTGACAACATATATGCAATAAATTATCAAGTGGACAGTCACGCATATTCGCCGATTGCATGCAACTACTGCACACGTTCCTTTTTATAAGAGTTGAAGCCTACCAAGATTCTTGCAACTACTGCACAAGAGCCAAAGCTTAATTAGCGACAAAGCTGACCCGTTCCCCGCCGGCAACCAAAATACATATTGTTGATTAAATATGAATTGCAACTTCCTTACCAAATAGCATTTGTAATTTTGCATAAGCACAAAGAAATATGAGCAGCTATCTCCCTTATCGATTCAAGAGAAAAATAAGGTTTTGAATGATTGATCTGGTGTCAGCTGACTCACAAACTAGCAGCTTTCCGAAAGCCAGGAACCTAGCTACTAGTACTTACTGCCCAAGAACAAGAACCTACTGGTTTGGTACTAGTTTTTTTTTCGATAAAGGGAATATATTAATATCAAAACGATACCAATTACACTCAGTCTCTGCAACAACGCACCACCCTAATGGCACTACGGATGCACACAGCTAAAAAAAGGAAAACAAAACTAAGAAACAAAAGGCCCGCTACAGTATCTCGGGCCTAACAACAGCAATACAACCACCGCCAAGACAACACCTGAAATACAGACTCTCCAAAAACGACGCCTCCAAGAAGGGAACAGTGCACTAACACAATCGTCGCCCGATCAAAGATCTTAGGTTTTCACCCTGAAGATAGTCCCCGCTCTCAAAACAATGCCTCCAACAAGGTCATTGGCAGGCACAACCAGTTAAGGCCAGACCTTGGGTTTTCACCCTGAAAGGTAGGACTCTGAACTTCACATGTGTTGTCGCCCCCACGTTCATACCGCTGTTGTGAAGCCCGGAACACCAAGCAAATATCTCAACATCGCGGAGATTTGAACCTCCCTTAGTGATACGTCTCCAACGTATCTATAATTTCTTATGTTCCATGCTACTTTTATGACAATACTCACATGTTTTATAAATACTTCACATCATTATTATGCATTTTCCGGCACTAACCTATTAACAAGATGCCGAAGCGTCAGTTGCTGTTTTCTGCTGTTTTTGGTTTCAGAAATCCTACAAAGATATTCTCGGAATTGGACGAAATCAACGCCCATGGTCTTATTTTTCCACGAAGCTTCCAGAACACCGAAGGGGTTACGAAGTGGGGCGACAAGGCGCCGCCACCATAGGGCCGCGCGGCCAGAGGGGGGCCCGCGCCGCCCTATGGCGTGGGCCCCTTGCGCCGCCTCCAACCCTACCCTTCTGCCTACTTAAAGCCTTCGTCGCGAAAACCCCTGTACCGAGAGCCACGATACGGAAAACCTTCCAGAGACGCCGCCGCCGCCAATCCCATCTCGGGGGATTCAGGAGATCGCCTCCGGCACCCTGCCGGAGAGGGGAATCATCACCGGAGGGCTCTACATCATCATGCCCGCCTCCGGATTGATGCGTGAGTAGTTCATCCTTGGACTATGGGTCCATAGCAGTAGCTAGTTGTTTGTCTTCTCCTCTTGTGCTATCATGTTTAGATCTTGTGAGCTGCCTAACATGATCAAGATCATCTATTTATAATGCTACATGTTGTGTTTGGTGGGATCCGATGAATATAGAATATTATGTCAAGTTGATTATCAATCTATTATATATATGTTGTTTATGTTCTTTCATGCTCTCCATTGCTAGTAGAGGCTCTGGCCAAGTTGATACTTGTATCTCCAAGAGGGGGTATTTATGCTCGATAGTGGGTTCATGCCTCCATTGAATGCGGGACGATGACGTGAAAGTTCTAAGGTTGTGGATGTGCTGTTGCTACTAGGGATAAAACATCGATGCTTTGTCTAAGGATATTTGTGTTGATTACATTACGCACCGTACTTAATGCAATTGTCTGTTGTTTGCAACTTAATACTAGAGGGGGTGCGGATGCTAACCCGAAGGTGGACTATTTAGGCATAGATGCATGCTGGATGGCGGTCTATGTTCTTTGTCGTAATGCCCTGATTAAATCTCATAGTGATCATCATGATATGTATTGAATCTTTATTTGTCAATTGCCCACCTGTAATTTGTTCACCCAGCATGTTATTTATCTTATTGAAGAGACACCACTAGTGAACTGTGGACCCCGGTCCATTCTTTTACATCTAAATACAATATACTGCAATCATTGTTCTCTACTGTTCTTTGCAAACAAACATCATTTTCCACACCATACATTTAATCCTTTGTTTTCAGCAAGCCGGTGAGATTGACAACCTCACTGTTACGTTGGGGCAAAGTATCTTGATTGTGTTGTGCAGGTTCCACGTTGGCGCCGGTTTCACTGGTGTTGCGCCGCACTACACTCCTCCACCAACAACCTTCACGTGTTCCTTGACTCCTACTGGTTCGATAACCTTGGTTTCTTACTGATGGAAAACTTGCTGTTGTACGCATCACACCTTCCTCTTGGGGTTCCCAACGGACGTGTGCTTCACACGTGTTAAGCTCTTTTTCTGGCGCCGTTGCCGGTGACCTGAAGAAAAGTTACACCCCAGAGATCTCTAACTCCCACGTCAACTACACGCCAGCAGCTCTTTTTCTGGCGCCGCTGCCGGGGAGATCAAGACACGCTGCAAGGGGAGTCTTCCACATCCAATCTCTTTACTTTGTTTTTGTCTTGCTTTACTTTATTTTATTTACTGTCTTGTTTGCTTTATATCAAGAACACAAAAAATTTAGTTGCTTTACTTTCTGTCTTATTTACTATCTCGATATCAAAAACACAAAAAAAATTAGTTACTTGTTTTTACTTTACTTTATTCTGTTTGCTTAGTTTACTTTTATTACTACTAAAATGAGTAATCCTGAAGTTGAAGTTCGTTCTTTTAAGCAACAAGGTGGAGAAAGTTTTAAAGATGCTTGGTACAGAATTAGTAATGCTCATCATAGGTGCATTAAGAAACACTCCACTATTATCCTTCTTAGGAACTTTTATGTTGGCCTATCTAGCTGGAATAGGTATGTTCTTGATAGTCTTTCGGGAGGTAATTTCCTAGGTACTCCTGCTTTAGAAGCTAGTTGCATCATTGAGAGTCTAGTAGGAACTCCACCTGTTAATGAAGTTAAAATTGAAATCTCTCTTGAGGATGTCATGAAAAAGCTAGAAGCCATAGAGAAAAAATTTCCAAGTGTTGAAAATAAATTGGGAATGCTACTTGATAATACTGATAAACTTGATAAAACCCCTAGCACCACCATGGGAAATTTAGATAATGGAGCATCTAAGGTACCCTCTGCAACAAATTGTGTTTGTAAGAAAAATTATGATGTTGATGCTTCTTCTCTTGATAATACTTTATTTGCACTTTCTACGCCTAGCTGAAAAGCGTTAAAGAAAAAGCACTTCTTGGGAGATAACCCATGTTTTATTTTATTACTGTATTGTTGAGTCTTAGAAGTTGTTACTAATGTAGCAACCTCTCCTTATCATGTTTTTGTGCCAAGTAAAGTCTCTATGGTAAAGTTGATGCTAGATTTGGATTGCTGCGCAGAAACAGAATTGCTGTCTGTCACGAATTTGCGTAGATCTCTCTGTAGAAAAATCAAAAAAATCTGCCAATTTACGTGCGTGATCCTCAGATATGTACGCAAGTTTCATTAGTTATGAGTTTTTCCGTTTGAGCAAGTTAAGTGCCTCTGGAAAATTCGTCTTTACGGACTGTTCTGTTTTGACAGATTCTGCCTTTTATTTCGCATTGCCTCTTTTGCTATGTTGAATGGGTTTCTTTGTTCCATTAACTTTCAGTAGCTTTGTGCAATGTCCAGAAGTGTTAAGAATGATTGTGTCACCTCTGAATGTATGAATTTTTTTATTATGCACTAACCCTCTAATGAGTTTGCTTTAAGTTTGGTGTGGAGGAAGTTTTCAAGGGTCAAGAGAAGAGGATGATACAATGTGATCAAGAAGAGTGAAAGGTCTAAGCTTGGGGATGCCCCGGTGGTTCATCCCTGCATATTTTAAGAAGACTCAAGCATCTAAGCTTGGGGATGCCTTGGGCATCCCCTTCTTCATCGACAACTTATCAGGTCACTTCTAGTGAAACTATATTTTTATTCCATCACATCTTATGTTCTTTACTTGGAGCATCTGTTTATTTTTGTTTTGGTTTGAATAAAGTTGGATCCCGCCATCCTTGTATTGGAGATATTACGCTCCGCTTTTTCATATGGAACACTTGTGTTCTTAGTTATGCTTTAATGTTCATGGCGAAGGCTGAAAATTGCTTCGTTGATTGCTATTTGGTTGGAATCAGAAAATGCTTCATATGGTTTGGAATAACTTGATACTTGGCAATTGTATTGAGCTCTCATAGATCATGTTTAAGCTCTTGCATCATGTAGTTTAATCTATTAGTGGAGAACTACCGTAGAGCTTGTTGAAATTTCGTTTGCATGATTTGTCTCTCTAAGGTCTAGATATTTTCTGGTGAAGTGTTTGAACAACAAGGAAGACAGTGTAGAGTCTTATAATGCTTGCAATATGTTCTTGTGTAAGTTTTGTTGTACCTGTTCATACTTGTGTTTGCTTCAAACAACCTTGCTAGCCCAAAGCCTTGTACTGAGAGGAAACGCTTCTCGTACATCCAAACACCTTGAGCCAAAATCCATGCCATTTATGTCCACCATATCTACCTACTATGTGGTATTTTTCTGCCATTCCAAAGTAAATTACTTGAGTGCTACCTTTAAAATTTCATTCCTTTATCTTTGCAATATATAGCTCATGGGAAAATAGCTTAAAAACTATTGTGGTGATGAATATGTAGCTATGTGTCTTAATTCTTATAAGTTGCTTGTTGAGCGGTAACCATGTTTCTGGGGACGCCATCAACTTTTTACCTTTGTTGGATATCATGTGAGATGCTATGCATGTTCGTCTTGTCTGAAGTAAGGGTGATTTATCATGATCAAATGGTCTGAGTATGCATATGTTAGAGAAGAACATTGGGCCGCTAACCAAAGCCATGTATCATGGTGGAAGTTTTCTGTTTGGACATTTGATGCGCGTAGATGTACACGTCCGTTGGGAACCCCAAGAGGAAGGTATGATGCGCACAGTGACAAGTTTTCCCTCAGAAAGAAACCAAGGTTATCGAACCAGTAGGAGCCAAGAAGCACGTGAAGGTTGTTGGTGGAGGAATGTAGTGCGGCGCAACACCAGGTGAAACCGGCGCCAACGTGGAACCTCGCACAACACAAGTCAAAGTACTTTGCCCCAACGTAACAAGTGAGGTTGTCAATCTCACCGGCTTGCTGAAAACAAAGGATTAAGCGTATCGAGTGGAAGATGGTGTTTGTTTGCAAAGAACAAGTAAAAGCAAGTAGAATGTATTCAGATGTAAAAGAATGGACCGGGGTCCATAGTTCACTAGTGGTGTCTCTCCAATAAGATAACTAACATGTTGGGTGAACAAATTACAGAGCGAGCAATTGACAAATAAAGATTCAATACATATCAACGATGATTACTATGTGATTTAATCAGGGCATTACGACAAAGTACATAGACCGCTATCCAAAGCATGCATCTATGCCTAAATAATCCACCTTCAGGTTATCATCCGAACCCCTTCCAGTATTAAGTTGCGAACAACGAGATAATTGCATTAAGTATGGTGCGTAATGTAATCAACACAAATATCCTTAGACAAAGCATCAATGTTTTATCCCTAGTAGCAACAACACATCCACAACCTTAGAATTTTCTCATCATCGTCCCAGCATTTAATGGAGGCATGAACCCACTATCGAGCATAATTACTCCCTCTTGGAGTTACAAGTATCAACTTGGCCGAGCCTCTACTAGCAACGGAGAGCATGCAAGAACATAAACAACACATATATGATAGATTGATAATCAACTTAACATAATATTCTATATTCATCGGATCTCACCAAACACAACATGTAGCATTACAAATAGATGATCTTGATCATGTTAGGCAGCTCACAAGATCTATAACAATGAAAGCACAAGCGGAGAAGACAACCATCTAGCTACCGCTATGGACCCATAGTCCAAGGATGAACTACTCACGCATCAATCCGGAGGCGGGCATGATGATGTAGAGCCCCTCCGGTGATGATTCCCCTCTCCGGCAGGTGCCGGAGGCGATCTCCTGAATCCCCCGAGATGGGATTGGCGGCGGCGGCCTCTCAGTAATGTTTTCCGTATCGTGGCTCTCCGTACAGGGGGTTTCGCGACGGAGGCTTTAAGTAGGCGGAAGGGTAGGTCAAAGGGGGTCACGAGGGCCCCACACACCAGGCCGGCGCGGCCAGGGCTTGGGCCGCGCCGCCCTGGTGTGTCGCCACCTCGTGGCCCCACTTCGTCTCCTCTTCGGACTTCTGGAAGCTTCGTGCAAAAATAGGACCCTGGGCGTTGATTTCGTCCAATTCCGAGAATATTTCCTTACTAGGATTTCGAAACCAAAAACAGCAGAAAAACAAGAATCGGCACTTCGGCATCTTGTTAATAGGTTAGTGCCGGAAATGTAAAATAACGCTGTAAAGTATATGTAAAACACTCAAGTATTGTAATAAAAGTAGCATGGAACATAAGAAATTATAGATACGTTTGCGACGTATCAAGCATCCCCAAGCTTAGTTCCTACTCGTCCTCGAGTAGGTAAACGATAACACAAATAATTTCTGAAGTGACATGCTACCAACATAATCTTGATCAACATTATTGTAAAGCATATGAGATGAATGGAGTGATCTGAACAAAAGATTGCTAACAAAGATAATGACTAAGCAAATGAATCATATAGCAAAACTTTTCATGAATAATACTTTCAAGACAAGTATCAATAAGACTTGCATAAGAGCTAACTCATAAGCAATAAATTCATAGTAGAATGCATTGAAGCAACACAAAGGATGATTAAGTTTCAGCAATTGCTTTCAACTTGTAACATGTATATCTCATGGATATTTGTCAACATAGAGTAATATAACAAGTGCAATAAGTAAACATGTAAGAATCAATGCACGCAGTTAACACAAGTGTTTGCTTCTAAGATAGAAGGGAATGGGTAAACTGACTCAACAATAAAGTAAAAGATTGGCCCTTCGCAGAGGGAAGCATTGATTACTATTTTTGTGCTAGAGCTTTTGTTTTGAAAACATAGAAACAATTTTGTCAACTGTAGTAATAATTCATATGTGCTATGCATAATACTTCCTACAAGTTGCATGTCTCATGCATAGAGTACTAATAGTGCTCGCACCTTGTCCTACTTAGCTCGGAAACACGGATTCTCATCGCATAACATATGCTTCAACCAAGTGTCACAAAGGGGTACCTCTATGCCGCATGTACAAGTGTCTAAGGAGAAAGCACGCATTGGATTTCTCGCTTTTGATTATTCTCAACTTAGACATCCATACCGGGACAATATATACAACAGATAATGGACTCCTCTTTTTCATGCTTAAGCATTCAACAATAGTTAATATTCTCATAAGAGATTGAGGTTGTATGTCCAAACTGAAACTTCCACCATGATACATGGCTTTAGTTAGCGGCCCAATGTTCTTCTCTAACATATGCATACTCAAATCATTTGATCATGAAGTCCACTTACTTCGGACAAGACAAACATGCATAGCATCTCACATGATATCCAACAAAGGTAAAGTTGATGGCGTCCCCAGAAAACATGGTTACCGCTCAACAAGCAACTTATAAGAATTAAGATACATAACTACATATTCATTACCACAATAGTTTTTAAGCTATTTGTCCCATGAGCTATATATTGTAAAGGTAGAGGAATGAAATTTAAAGGTAGCACTCAAGTAATTTACTTTGGAATGGCGGAAAAATACCACATAATAGGTAGATATGGTGGACACAAATGGCATGGAGTTTGGCTCAAGGTGTTTGGATGCACGAGAAGCATTTCCTCTCGATACAAGGTTTGGGCTAGCAAGGTTGTTTGAAGCAAACACAAGTATGAACAGGTACAGCAAAACTCACACAAGAACATATTGCAAGCATTATAAGGCTCTACACTGTCTTCCTTGTTGTTCAAACACTTTACCCGAAAATATCTAGACTTACACTACAAGAAAAGTTCTGATAGACAACGTCCCAAAATCGTCAACTAAGGGGCATTTTTCGTCGCCTATGGGCCTAACCCGACGATATGGGTTCCGTTGTCGAAACTGCGTCAGGCAAAGTCCAATGACGATTTTTTCGGTCCGTCGCGCTTGGGCGCCCTTCCGCCACGGAAAATCGGACCGTTGCGGAAGTGTTTTCGGGAGCCCGTTGACCGCCGACGTCATGCAACCGACACGTGGCGGACGCCGTTAACCGCGGCTAACGGCGTTAACCGGCCGAAACCCCGTGGTAGATGGTAGGCCCACACGAGGCCTCGCCACGTCTTAAGCGGGCCGGGCCGGATGACATAGTTTGACCGGTCAACTATATAGCCGGGCTGGTCCATTAGTTACGTGGGCCGGGCCTAACCTCTAAGGTTGATCGGTCAAAACTTAAATGGGCCGGCCCATTTAACATGTGGGGTCCACCTTACGAAGAATCGGGCCGGCCCAAGAAGCAAGTGGGCCGGCCAAAAACACAGTGGGTCCCACTTTCCCGTTAAAAGGCCGGCCCATATAGTGTGTGGGGTCCACCGTATAGCAAGTGGGCCGGCCCAACAAGCTAGTGGGCCGGCCAAAAACACAGTGGGTCCCACTTTCCGGCTACAGGGTCGGCCCATTTAGTATGTGGGGTCCTCCATATAGCAAGTGGGCCGGCCCAACAAGATAGTGGGCCGGGCCAAAAACACAGGTGGGTCCCACCTTCCTGTTAAAGGGCCGGCCCATTTAGTATGTGGGGTCCATCATATAGCAAGTGGGCTGGCCCACCAAGATAGTGGGCCGGGCCAAAAAACACAGGTGGGTCCCACATTCCTGTTAATGGGCCGGCCCATTTGATATGTGGGGTCCACCATATAGCAAGTGGGCTGGCCCGACAAGATAGTGGGCCGGGCCAAAAGCAAAGGTGGGCCCCACTTTCCTGTTAAAGGGCCGGCCCAATGAGTATGTGGGGTCCACCATATAGCAAGTGGGCCAGCCCAACAAGATAGTGGGCCGGTCCAAAAACACATGTGGGTCCCACTTTCATTTTAAAGGGCCGGCCCATTTAGTATGTGGGGTCCACCACAAAAGCAAATGGGCGGCCCAACTAATTAGTGGGCCGGCCCAGTTGTGGGTGGGGTCCTCCTTAAAGCAAGTGGGCCAGCCCAATTATAGTGTGGGGTCCACCGTAAATCAAATGGGCTGGCCCAATAAGTAAGTGGGCCAGCCCGTTTCGTTGATGTTTATATGCCGGCATAATATGCGCTTTGGGATTTTGCGGGCGTGCACATATGTGATTTAGCTTAATTGGGCCGTTTAAGGGATGGGAATTCGTGATTTAGATACTGAGAATATTTACGCAGCATTGATTTCTGTCGGATAGCCTCACTTACCACAAGCACCAAAGAAAAAAATGCGCGAAAGAACTATAAAAACTAACTAAATATTACATCAGCTGCAAGGCATTGAAAAAATATTACAGAACCCAGAGAAATTGAATGGTAATTAAACCTAGCAATACAATGAAGCGATCCGGCAATCTTTTAAGTTGTCCATGCAGCACCTATATCCGAAACAAAGACATTACAAGTTAAGACAAGCAACAATGGAAAGGCAAAGACACTACAATATTGTTTGGCAAAGAATTTGGAACTCATCATTTCGTCGTTATAACAAGATCATTGTAATGCGCACAATAAGCAAACAAAGAGTGCATGCCGCATACCAACGACCAATATAACAGAGCATGTTAGAATGAAACAACGAGACTTACTACTCGTCGAGTCCCATGCAAACCAACATGTTCGGGGAGTACAAAATTGGCATGAACAACATAGTAGCGAGGCTATAAATTTTGTAACAACGACCGAGCAAGATGAAGTTATGATGGCTACAACTACAGAGAGCGAGGAATGTAAACCAAAAATAGAAGTTACGATGGCAAAAGCTAAAGAGGAGGGAATGTGAACCAACATGTGCCAAGTGCAATTACTTCATTTTGGCCGTGAACTAAATAATACTCCCGAACTTATAGTGAAGGGGATGCAAATCAAGATGTTTCGGGATATAAACTTGTAATGAGCAACACATAGAGGATAGTTAATGCTCGGAGCTTAGGATGGACCATATACTTAATATAGTGGGATCACCTGTGAACTTGTATAAGAGGGAATGCAAACCAATATGTTCAGCTTTCCATATGTGAGCGTCATGCCAAGTCAGAGAAACAAGTCAATAATGCAGCTTTTGAAGAACAAGATGGCACGCAAAATTATTATCTAGTAGTATGACAAGTTTATTTGTACTACAGACTAGATAGCAGAGTGATAGCATGCCAAACTAAGTCCTTACTTTGTTAGCTTACAATGAACTAGATACAAAACAATGGCATCACCTGTAGTACAGGGAATGCAAGCCAACATGTTCATGGAGTAAAAAATTGGCACAAACAACATAGTAGCAGGCCATAGTTTTTGTAACAACGACTGAGCAAGATAAAGTTATGATGGCTAGATCTACAGAGCAGGGAATGTAAACCAAATATAGAAGTTACGATGCCAAAAGCTATAGAGCAGGGAATGCGAACCAACATGTGCAATTACTTAAAATTGGCCATGAACTAAATAATAGCAGGATGTTACTATAATACCTATAATTTTTGTAACAACGATTGAGCAAGATAGAAGTTATGATGGCTACATCTACAGAGCAGGGAATGCAAACCAAAATGTTCAATCGCTTAAAGTTAGCAATGAAGTAGAAAATAGCAACGTGTTACGGTCATAGCTAGGAATGAACTAAAAGAGCTTCAGACAAACAAGAATCTGAACCCAGAACATGGCGCTAAAACAAGGGACTTACATTAGGAGAAGCACTATGTGGGAGTCACAGCAGATCTTCCTGGGGTTGATAGATCCGGTGATGAAGTACGCTACATGTGCTACTTGGGGTTGGAGAGACGGCCATTACACTTCATGGTTACTCATCTCATCTCGCAAAAACGTAACGGCGCGTCGTTAGCACAAACAGGTTCCCCCAAGATTAAACAAGAACTTGCAGGCAAGCAATAGAAAAGCGACAGTAGAAGAGTTTAGATCATGCACTGCGCCGGTGAAGCAGATCCGGTTCATGCACAGCGGTGTCGGTGAGCAAGATCCGATGCGGTGGACGACGGATCCGGCGAAGCGGCTCCGGCGGGGTGGATGAGCATATGGTTTCGAGGTTCGGCGGGGATGATCCGGTCCGGTTGATGACGGCGTCGATGAAGCGGCTCCGGCAGGCAGCCGGATGACGAGGATCGCGAGGCCTCGGGTAGGCCGGGGAAGTCCGGCGGGGATGTTCCGGTGCGGTGGTCGTGGAGGTGGGAGAGAGGGACTTGGGAAGTTCCGGTGGGTGGTCTGAGGGAAATGAATTTTTTTGGGAGGGTTTCCGGGCTAGGGAGGTGGTGATCCAAAAAATGACGGGCAGACCCCCCACCAACCGACTTTGCTGCCATCTCCACAGGGGTAGAATGGGAATTTGGAAGCGTGTGAAATTTTTGTATTTTGTGGGCGGGAAGTTTTGCCGCTATGAGATTTTGAATTTGGCCACCGTCCAAGTATAATGATAAAAAATTGTGAGACCGTACTAGTACCTCTGTTCAAGGCCGAGTGCAAAATCAAATCATCATCACGTTGAAAATTTGTTACCAACTTACCATGATCATGATCTACCTCTGAAAATGGGCGCATCCACTAAAACTTGCAAAGTATAATGATACAAATTTGTGAGACCGTACTAGTACTTATGTTCAAGGTCGAGTGCAACATCAAATCATCATTATATTGAAAATTGTGTTACCATGATCACGATCTATCTCTGAATTTGGCGCATCCGCTAAATCTCGCAAAGTATAATGATAAAAAAATTGTGAGACTGTACTAGTACTTCTGTTCAAGTTCGAGTGCAACATCAAATCATCATCACGTTGAAAATTTGTTACCATGATCATGATCTATCTCTGAATTTGGCGCATCTGCTAAATCTTGCAAAGTATAATGATAAAGAAATTGTAAGGCAGTAGTAGTACTTCTGTTCAAGGTCGAATGCAACATCAAATCATCATCACGTTGAAAATTTGTTACCATGATCCTCTGAAAATGGGCGCATCCGCTAAAAGTTGCAAAGTATAATGATACAAAATTGTGAGACCGTACTAGTACTTATGTTCAAGGTCTAGTGCAACATCAAATCATCATTACATTGAAAATTGTGTTACCATGATCATGATCTATCTCTGAATTTGGCGCATCCGCTAAATCTCGCAAAGTATAATGATAAAAAAAATTTGTGAGACTGTACTAGTACTTATGTTCAAGGCCGAGTGCATGATCAAATCATCATCATGTTGAAATTTGTTACAACGATCATGACATATCTCTAAAATTGGCGCATCCGCTAAATCTTGCACGTGGCGCATCTCGGTGCGGAGCAACAAGCCGGTGCTATCAAGGTTGAGGCGTCGGTAGCGTCATCGGGCTCTCCTCTTTTTGATAGATCTTCTACATGGCGTGGCGCACCGCCCACCGAGAAGCAGTCACATGTGAGATCGAGGTGGAGACGTCGCCGGCATCCTCGAGGCGCGACCGCCCTTCTACGAGCCGAGTCGACTCAAGGTATGAATCCATGCGCTGTCGCGTCCCTTCGCATATGAAGTGGGATGCCTTAGATTTATTGTTCTTCTCTTACGATTATTTCTAGCCGGACATGTGTGCTCTTTCTCTCGAATATATTGCTTGAAAAGCTAACCAAGTTACTTAAATTCACTTCATTCTTAATCTTGCGTGCTAATTTTGTTATTTTTGTCGACGAGTGGTGCACGCAAGGAAATTTATTTCTGGGTGTGCTGAGTCTGTTAGGCCTAAGTCGAAATCCTCGGCTAAACAAGGCCTCAGCTTAACACATAAAAAGGTGTTCAATCTCGCCCACAATGTCCTCTTCTTTCCTCTTCCTTTATTGGAACTTGTTTTGCAGACAAGGAAAGTGGCACGTGTAATGTGAGTAAAACCCTCTTAGCCAAAATCAGCTACGAGCAAGATTTTATGTATTGTAGATTCCCCAATTGACTCTCATCCCCAATGTAGTCTTTTTTATGTCAGTATAGACTTCTTTACTGGATGTATATACTATCGTACATGGCATGCATTTGCCTAATGAGGAGCATTGTATTGCCATTCTAGCCAACCTGATCGATCTGTCAAGCTTCATGCACGAGATGCCATGTTTAATTTACTCCCTCGCTCCGATCCATATTTCTTGGTGTAAAATGAATGTGAATCGGAGGGAGTACTCTTCTTAGATAGTACTATACCAGTTCAAAAAAAAGTACTGTACTACTACATCACAAATGCATCAAAAGAGTACTACATCACAAGACCACCACGGTTGTACTAGTAGAGTTTAATGCTTAACTTCCAAAGGGAATAAGATTACTGATACGTCTCCAACGTATCGATAATTTCTTATGTTCCATGCTACTTTATTGATGATACCTACATGTTTTATGCACATTATATGCCATATTTATGCATTTTCTGGAACTAACCTATTAACAAGATGCCGAAGAGCCAGTTGCTGTTTTCTGCTGTTTTTGGTTTCAGAAATCCTAGTAAAGAAATATTCTCGGAATTGGATGAAACTTTCGCCCAGGGTCCTATTTTTGCACGAAGCTTCCAGAAGACCGAAGACCTAACGAAGTGGGGCCACGAGGCGGCCAGGAGGGAGGCCGGCGCGGCCCAAGCCCTGGCCGCGCCGACCTACCCCCTGGGCCCCTCGTGTGGCCCCCCGCGTTGACCCTCCGCCTACTTAAAGCTTCCGTCGCGAAACCCCCACATCCGAGAGCCACGATACGGAAAACCTTACGAGACGCCGCCACCGCGAATCCCATCTCGGGGGATTCTGGAGATCGCCTCCGGCACCCTGCCGGAGAGGGGATTCATCTCCCGGAGGACTCTACACCGCCATGGTCGCCTCCGGAGTGATGAGTGAGTAGTCCACCCCTGGACCATGGGTCCATAGCGAGTAGCTAGATGGTCGTCTTCTCCTTGTTGTGCTTCATTGTTGGATCTTGTGAGCTGCCTAACATGATCAAGATCATCTATCCGTAATACTATATGTTGTGTTTGTCGGGATCCGATGGATAGAGAGTACTATGATTATGGTGATTATCAATCTATTGTTCATGTGTTGTTTATGATCTTGCATGCTCTCCGTTACTAGTAGAGGCTCGGCCAAGTTTTTACTCTTAACTCCAAGAGGGAGTATTTATGCTCGATAGTGGGTTCATGCCCGCATTTACACTGGGACGGTGACGAAAAGTTCTAAGGTTGTGTTGTGTTGTTGCCACTAGGGATAAAACATTGATGCTATGTCTAAGGATGTAGTTGTTGATTACATTACGCACCATACTTAATGCAATTGTCTGTTGCTTTGCAACTTAATACTGGAGGGGGTTCGGATGATAACCTGAAGGTGGACTTTTTAGGCATAGATGCGAGTTGGATGGCGGTCTATGTACTTTGTCGTAATGCCCAATTAAATCTCACTATATTTATCATATCATGTATATGCATTGTTATGCCTTTCTATATTTGTCAATTGCCCGATCGTAATTTGTTCACCCAACATGCTTTTATCTTATGGGAGAGACACCTCTAGTGAACTGTGGACCCCGGTCCTATTCTTTACATAGCATACAATCTACGCAATTGTGTTTACTGTTTTCTTTGCAAACATCTTCCACTCGATACGTTTAATCCTTTGTTACAAGCAAGCCGGTGAGATTGACAACCTCACTGTTTCGTTGGGGCAAAGTACTTTGGTTTTGTTGTGCAGGTTCCGTGTTGGCGCCGGAATCCCTGGTGTTGCGCCGCATCACATTTCGCGACCATCAACCTTCAACGTGCTTCTTGGCTCCTACTGGTTCGATTAAACCTTGGTTTCATACCGAGGAAACTTGCTTCTATACGCATCATACCTTCCACTTGGAGTTCCCAACGGACGTGTGCATCTACGCGTATCAAGCTAAATTTCTGGCGCCGTTGCCGGGGACTTGAAGAAAAGTTACACCCCAGAGATTTCTAACTCCCACGTCAACTACACGCCAGCAAGTAAATTTCTGGCGCCGTTGCCGGGGAGATCAAGACACGCTGCAAGGGGAGTCTCCACTTCTCAATCTCTTTACTTTGTTTTTGTCTTGCTTTATTTTATTTACTACTTTGTTTGCTGCACCTAAACAAAACACAAAAAAATTAGTTGCTAGTTTTACTTTATTTACTGTCTTGCTCTCTATATCAAAAACACAAAAAAATTAGTTACTTGCATTTAATTTATTTTGTTATCATGTCTAGCCCTGTACTTGTTTCTATTTTCACTAGTTAGGCTTAATGGAAAACAACAAAAAAATTAGAGATCTTTATGAACTATATCTTGAATTAGGACATGATGTGTTTGAAGAGAAAATTAAAAAACCCATGGAACTTTGTTTACAAAATAGTTGTAGCAATGTTATTAGCATGAACTCTTTGAACACTATTATTGCTAAAGCTATGGAAGAATTTAAGCTTGGGGAAGCTGGTTGTGATATTTTTAGTGCCCCAAGCATGGAGGAGAAAATTTTCTTTGATGATACTTTACCTCCTATATATGATGCTTGCAATGATGAATATGATATTTTCAGTCCACCTACTATTGAGGAGAAAATTAATTATAATTACAATATGCCTCCTATATATGATGATTATGGTGATGAGAATAATAGTGATAACTATTTTGTTGAATTTGCTCCCACTGTAACTAATAAAATTGATTATGCTTATGTGGAGAGTAATAATTTTATGCATGTGGCTCATGACAAGAATGTTTTATGTGATAGTTATATTGTTGAGTTTGTTCATGATGCTACTGAAAACTATTATGAGAGAGGGAAACATGGTTATATGCATCTTAATAATATTAAGTTTCCCCTCTTTATGTTGAGAATCTTGAAATTGCACTTGTGTTGCTTCTCTATGCTTGCCACTTTGTTCTTCATGAATTTATTTGTGTACAAGATTCCTTTTCATAGGAAGTGGGTTAGGTTTAAATGTGTTTTGAATTTGCTTCTTGATGCTCTCTTTTGCTTCAACTCTTATTTACTGCGAGAGTATCATTGAAATTACTGAGCCCATCTTAATGGCTATAAAGAAAGAACTTCTTGGGAGATAACCCATGTGTTTATTTTACTACAGCAATTTTTTTTGTTTTGTTGAGTCTTGGAAGTTGTTTACTACTGTAGCAACCTCTCCTTATCATGTTTTTGTGCCAAGTAAAGTTTCTATGTCAAAGTTGATGTTATATTTGGGATCGCTGCGCAGAAACAGCATTGCTGTCTGTCACGAATCTGGGCACAGTTCTCTGTAGAAAATTCAGAAAAAATCTGCCAATTTACGAGCGTGATCCCCAGATATGTACGCAACTTTCATTAGTTTTGAGTTTTTCCATTTGAGCAAGTCTGGTGCCAGCTTTAAATTCGTCTTTACAGACTGTTCTGTTTTTGACAGATTCTGCCTTTTATTTCGCATTGCCTCTTTTGCTATGTTGGATTTATTTCTTTGATCCACTAATGTCCAGTAGCATTATGCAATGTCCAGAAGTGAAAATAATGATTGTGTCACCTCTGAATGTGTGAATTATTAATTGTGCACTAACCCTCTAATGAGTTTGCTTGAAGTTTGGTGTGAAGGAAGTTTTCAAGGGTCAAGAGAGGAGAATGATATACTATGATCAAGAGGAGTGAAAGCTCTAAGCTTGGGGATGCCCCGTGGTTCACCCCTGCATATTTTAAGAAGACTCAAGCGTCTAAGCTTGGGGATGCCCAAGGCATCCCCTTCTTCATCGACAACATCATCAGGTTCCTCCCCTGAAACTATATTTTTATTCAGTCACATCTTGTGTTCTTTACTTGGAGCGTCGGTTTGTTTTCGTTTTTGTTTTTGTTTGAATAAGATGGATCCTAGCATTCACTTTGTGGGAGAGAGACACGCTCC